>NC_140469.1:31061785-31251785 GCF_051167445.1 Perissodus microlepis
TCGGTGCATATATTTTACCTAGGAAAACAGTTTCCCCATGCAACATCCCTTTAACCGATATATACCTTCCATCATTGTCCTTGTGAGTGGCTGTAACACTGAAAGGAAGGTTTTTGTGTATAAGAGTAATAACTCTCCTTTTATTTGTGGAGTAGGATGAGAAAAACATTTGACCAACCCATTCTCTACAGTATTTTTTATGTTCATCATCTGTCAGATGGGTTTCTTGCAAAAAAGCAATGTGAATCAAATCTTTCTTCAGAGAATTTAAAATTGACTTTCTTTTCATCACATTGTTGGACCCTTTAACATTCCAAGTAGTTATCTTAACTGACATACAAGAAAAGCAATATATATTTTGTGCTGTTTACATATTTAAACAAATCTACATTTGACCAGTCTGAACCTATTAACCAAAATAGTTGAACATAAAACAAAAACACTGGTTCCCAGCAAAACCTGAACACAAAGCCTGGAAACCTCAACCCTCCCCAACACAAATAACAAAAAGTAAAGCAAAATAAATTACACATCTAGGTGTACCCTGCTCTAAAGTACAGCTGTAGGGGGATACAGACGCGTAACATACCTGCACTGGACTGTATGTCAAAAATCAAAGTATACTCTATACCTTAGCTTGTTAACAGTACTGTACTACCCTCCGCACCTTCTTTTAGCCCGACAATCCTCTCGTTCTGCCGCCGGCTCTGATTCTCAAAGTTTTCCAGACGCTCCATGGCCTTCTTAAGCTGGGTCTCGAGAGCGGCAATACGTGGCTCACTTGTAGCTGTAACATCTTCCAAGTGCGAGACCCGCTGCTCCACTGTTCCCATTCTTTCTATCAGACTGTCGAATTTCTCAGTGAGCTCCTTTATATGCTTTATGACTTCGGATATCTTACTATCCAATACTTTCGATATGTTAGAAGTCACCTTGTCCACAGTCACGTCATCCCGCAATGTACTTAGTGCATCCTCAGCGTCGCACCTGGTCTCATTTTCGGAGCAATTGACTCCTCGTTTGCCCATTTCTCTCTTTTTGCTTGATCCAGGGTGTGCAAAATACTTGTCTAAAGACATTATATAAATTTCGAGGCAGTTTGTTGGCAAAATGAGCTAAAATACCAGTATTTTACAGCTGTCCAGTGCAGAGCTCACAAACTCACGTCTGCTCAGCTCGACGCATCACATTTTTTCAATAATGTCATTTTAATTACAACTCTCATTGTAGCACATCATTGTAGTGTGATACTATCACCAGAAGGTGGTGGTAAAACACCAACAACATGTTTGTTGACCTCTTTGATTCCACTAATGGAGGCAGTTTCAGTTTGTTCCACGACTGCATTTCACTCACTGCCTCTGTATCTCTTTCACTGCAGGACCAACAAGGAGCGAGAAGTCAGAGCTCTCAGGAGGCCGACAAACCACACAGAAAAAAGGGAGAGAAAAAATACAGCTGTGATGAGTGTGAGAAGTATTTTACTAGGAAGTCGGACCTGAAACGTCATCAACTCATCCACAGTGGAGTTAAAGCATACAGCTGTGAGGAATGTGGTAAAGATTTTCCTTGCAGTAGTGACGTACAACGTCATCAGGTTACCCACTCTGGAATTAAAGCGTACAGCTGTGACTTGTGTGGTAAGTCTTTTACCCAGGCTGGAAGCTTAAAAACACACCAACTCATCCACAGTGGAGTTAAACCGTACACTTGTAATCAGTGTGGTAAAGCTTTTGGTTGCTGTAGCAACTTACGACGTCATAAAGTTACCCACTCTGGAATTAAGGCGTACAGCTGTGACATTTGTGGAAAGTCTTTTAACAATCCTGCAAACTTAAAAAGACACAAAGTTGTCCACAATGGAGTTAAAGCATACAGCTGTGAGTTGTGTGGAAAGTCTTTTACCCGGGCTGAAAGCTTAAAAACACACCAACTCATCCACAGTGCAGTTAAAGCGTACAGCTGTGATCAGTGTGGTAAAGCTTTTGCTCGCAGTAGCTACTTACGATGTCATCAAGTCACCCACTCTGGAATTAAGGCATACAGCTGTGACATTTGTGGAAAGTCTTTTAACCATCCTGCAAACTTAATAGCACACCAACTTGTCCACAGTGGAGTTAAAGCGTACAGCTGTGATCAGTGTGGTAAAGGTTTTGCTCGCAGTAGCAGCTTACAACGTCATCAGGTTACCCACTCTGGAATTAAGGCGTACAGCTGCGACATTTGTGGAAAAACCTTCCGCTGGCTAGTCAGCAGAAATATCCACCAACGCATTCACACTGGCAATGATGTTTGGTTCTGTGATCAGTGTGACAAACTGTTTGTGACATATAAAGACTTACAGGAGCACATGTTTACCCACACTGAGGAGAGACCTTACAAATGTGACCTGTGTGAAAAGGCTTTTAAAACTCCACGTTCCCTGGGAAGACACGAACAGATTCACACCAGAGAGAAACTCTACAAGTGCAGTTACTGTGAGGTATGTATTTATATTTTTACAGTTGCAGTTATTTTGAAGTATTATGTGAATTAAGTTTAATTTCAAAGTAGGACTGGGCCATATCACACCATTCACAGTAATACCGGTGTAATGTTGGGCAACAATAAAAAAAAAAAATGAAATATTGCGATAGAATAGGGGTGAAACGCACATGCGCAGTGCCTTTGTTTTCATACATGGTGGAAAAAGCATGGCAGCGACGGAGAATGAGAAGGGTGAAAGCGGATCATTGAATGAAACAGATGAACCAGAATTGGTTTGTAAAAATGCTGCAACTTCAGTGGTGTGGAACTGGTTTAGCTTTCGTCCGTCAGATACTGCACTATTAGCACTATTTTTGATAGAGCATGCTAGCGGGCCGTCGCTATTACCGTGTTTTTTGGAAAATACGGCACACTTAAAATCAATCCTTTGATTTTTCTAAGAATCGACAGTGCTCCTTATAATCCTGTGTGACTTATGTATGAATTCTGGTTGTGTTTACTGACCTCGAAACGATTTTATGTGGTACACAGCGCTCGAAAATCTGTCAAACATTTTAGTACGACTTTGCTAAGCTACGGACCCGCAATGTTTGATGGATTTTCGGAGCATTACAGCTATCGTAGGCGGAGCCTCGCGGAGTGATACGTACTGTGCTTCAACATAATATTAGCGTATTGTGTGTGTATAACCTCTTTTTAAGTTTTGTGGATATTATACATGTTTATTAGGGGTGCAACAATACTCGTATCGATATTGAACCGTTCGATACAGTGCTTTCGGTTCGGTACGCATATGTATCGAACAATACAAAATTTTTTATTTATTTTATCAACTTTTCTTCTGACGATGCTGTCTGTGTTGAGCGCTCAGTGGATCTGCGTTCGACTACTCCGCCTAGGCTGCACTGTCAAGTGCAGATCCACTGAGCGCAGCGCAAGCTAGCAAGACAGACGCTAAGCTCGTTGCAACATGGCAAATTGAACCTCCCCCACCCTCATTCAGATCTGGCCTTTGGAACTATTTTGGTCTTCATGTGAAGTATGACCCTGAAGGTAAGCGCGTCATGGACAAAAGTAAAACAGTATGTCGGATGTGCCACGCAATGCTCAATTACATGGGTGGGAACTAGTGCGTTAGCGCAGTTAGCTCGTTAACGTGTTGACACCGTCCAGCCCCACGCACGGGGCGATCCGCGGTAGCTCGTTAACGGAGATTTGCCGTGTTGTGGCGTTAACGTCATTTCAGATTAACGCTGACAGCACTAGTGGGAACACAACGAATATGACTGCACATTTACGCCAACATCATCCTAGTGCAAAGACAAGTGGAAGCAGACAAAAACAACAAGCACGCATGCTACAAACTTGACCCGAGTCATTTAGACAGCCGTTAGCACATGATTCTCCTTATGGGGACCTGATATGTTTAATATGCTGCTGAGAATATAGCCCAGAAGAAGCGTATAGTATAGCTTTTATTTTGGAAAGAGCCATTTCTCTGTAATAAACTCTCTTTTCCAAAGATGAGTGATTTCTCAATCAGATAGATTTATTTTTTTATCACTTTGTTGTTTCAGCAACATTAAATTTAAAAACTGTATTTTTGAGTTAAAATATATATTTATAATTTTAATAAATGACAAATTAAAAAAGCATGAACATTTTTTTGTATCGAAAAAATATCGAACCGTGACACCAAAGTATCAAACCGAACCGAGCCGTGAATTTTGTGTATCGTTGCACCCCTAATGTTTATGTTGCAGATATGTCGGCCAATTCCCACTTGAAATGCCTTTTGGTTAAACTTTCAGCAAGGAATTTGCATTTGCACTGTTACATTTTTATATAACTTTAATGCACATAAAAAACCAGCTGCTTGTTTACATTGATGTTTGGGGGGGGTTTTTTGCACTAATAAAGTTGTGGAATTGTAAAGTACTTTACGGTGGCTGGGAAGTGCAAATCACATTTACAACATAAATAACAAAATAGCATTTCCGAAAACACTTTTACATAAAAAAAACAACTAAAAAAATTGACAACAAAATAACATTTAAGAAAACACTTTAACAAGTCCGCAACAAATTAACAAGTGGCTCTTGACGGAAAGGGATTGTCTGAAATACCGGAAGTGACTCAACGATAGGGCTTTGGAGTTGACGGGGTCTAGATTTATGCCTGTAGTGCACTACCATGTAAATAATTTGCATTTACTGAGTATGTACTGACTGAGTACCACTGTTCAAAAGTTGAATAAAGAAATGAACAAATATTTCTCTTTTTTAAAAAAATTAAAATCACTTTATAGAACATCACATCAGTTACAGTGTAGAATCCATGTCCTTTAGAGTTTACAAATGACAAAATGTTTACATAAAATCATGACAGTGTTTACATGATATCACCCACTACTAACATTACTTTATTTACTGTATCTTTTGAAAAATTACCGCTATTTATACAGCACAAGACTTAAGAACATTTAAGAAGAGCAAGTTTCATTTTTCCCTGGTTTTATTATCACACTGTTCATCAAACGCAGCAAACCTTCACCATCTTATCCAGAAGGGTCACCTCTTCACCCTGACATGGAAGAAGTAATCTGATTGGCATGGTGGTATGTTTGAAGCAGGTCCCTTGTGTAGCGCTGGAACCCAGTCACGATGTTTCATCCATTTCATTGGCTGGTTTGCTGCAATAATGCCAAATAATTAGCAACTCTAGAAATAGAACATAGTTCTGCAAAATCACTCAGTAGGATGTTTGTTCTAATTTGCTATGGCCTCAGAGTGCATCACAAATAAAACTAATAGGCTATAAAGAGTGATATGAACATATTTAGAACTTACTGGAATGAAAATGTCTGGAGCACCAACAGATATTTGGAGATGGAAGAGAACTGGATATCAGCTCGTCTCACAGCTGCTATCCAAAATAGACGCCTTCTTTTGGTAACATCCGATACACGAGCTGCCTCATGTTGCTTCCAGGTTGGGAAAGAATGAAAAGAAACCATGTCACCAATCGTCTAGAAACTAACTCCTCACAGCGCTTTGTTACATTTATTACCCTGACGGTGCTCGCTGCACTGCATAGATGAATGGAAGATGTTTTGCCCATTTTGTGGCATTAGCTTTAGCCTCTTCACTCCTTTTTGTGCAGTTTAGCTGCTGCTGCTTCTTCTTCTGCTAATTTAAAGGCGCTTACCACCACCTGCTGGGCTGGAGTGTGGACAATGACTGTTTTAACCCTCTCAGGCTCAAATTAAACTTTTTGTTGCTAATGCACAACCAAGTCCTGCAGTGGTACTTCTGAGTAAAAAAAAACCTCATAAAATATGTATGTGGGGTAATCAGGTTGTTAGTTTTTAACTGTTGCAAATCGGCAACGCCTGCCTTGAGAGGGTTAAGGCCTGGATATTTTCTTAAGAAAATCACCGCTAAAAATCTGGACATCATTATCTCACCCATACTCTTGTAAAATCTCTTCAAACATTAATTGAACACTACTTCTCTGAAAAGCCCTCGTTTAGCTGAGTACAAATCACTTTTTCTGTACTACAAATGTGAAGTAAGCCTAATTGATGAGTCACTTCCAGTATTTCAGACAATCCCTTTCCGTCAAGAACCACTTGTTAATTTGTTTCGGAAATGTTATTTTGTTGTTGGTGTTGTAAATGTGATTTGCACCTCCCAGCCACATATCGTCAGTTATATCGTTATCGCAAATTTTCAAATGTATGTTGTGATAAATATTTTTGGTCATATCGCCCTACTCTATTTCAAAGCTACATGAGACATGAAAACTTAATGTAAATAATATTCACTCAAATCTGACACAAATCTCCTGAAATTTTCCCAATGTTGTAAAAAAGTAAAGTTTTAAAAGCTTCCCCCCTTTCTATCTAACATTCACACTCCAGTGGATGCATCAGAGAGCAGCTTGGGTTTAGTATCTTCTGGCATGCAGAGTAGAGCATCCAGAGGTTTAACCACCAATCTTCCCATTAAGTTAATTACCTACAAATGAAGAGTCATTTTTGCCCAGTAAGCTGAGTGTTATAATGTTAATAGTAAAATGTAAATACTGGTAGAGCTGCTCTTTATTTCAGGCGACGTTCAGGATAAAAATGTTGAAGGAATTCCCTGACTTACACTGTCTTTGTGTCTTTGTTTAGAAGCAGAGCGACACAGATGGATCCAGTTCTCAACCCTGTCGTCGCTGTGGTGGTGGGAAAGCGTTTCGCTGTGACCTTTGTGGAAAAACTTTCAGTAATCAAGAGAACTTAAATCGACACCAACGTAGACACACTGGAGAGAAAATGAACTACTGCAAAGAATGTGGAAGAGGCTTCCCCACACCAAGTATATTAAAAACGCACGAACTCTGTCATAGAAGGATTAAAAAGCATGTCTGTGACCAGTGTGGGTCATGCTTCACCACTGCAAGTCAGCTTAATGTACATAAAAGAGTCCACACAGGAGAGAAACCATACAAGTGCAGACACTGTGACAAAAGCTTCTCTCGATCAGATAAATGTAACTATCATGAAGGTACACACATTAAAGGGAACTTCAGCTGTGACCAGTGTGACAAGAACTTCAAGAATCTCAGTTCATACTCTGAACACAAACGATCCCACGCTGTGAATAAACAGTTTCACTGTTACCAATGTGCAAAAACATTCACTTCATTATCTGCTCTGTGCAAACATCAGCGGGATCACGAGACTGGCTGAGATCATTCTCATCATTAAAAATTGGTTCATGATGAATCTGAAGAGACAGACAGTGTTGTTGCGGTTTCAAAAGTTTGTTGTGAAAGCTACTGTAACTTCTGCTGAAATCCCTGCTCTGTAATACATCAACTCTTTTTCATGTTTTCTTTAATGTTTCTTTGAATTTTAATGCTAAAAATGTTATTCTAATTACATTATAATCTTTTCTCCTCTTGGAAACAGTAGTATTTAATAGTAAAAATAATAGTAGTAGTAGTAGTAGTAATAATCATAGCATAGTAGAAGTAGCATATGAAAGAAATGTCTGACTGATCTATTAATTGGTTTTGTATCACAGGTCTTCAAGCTGACCCACTGTAAAATCTAATTAGTTCACAGAACTTAAAAAAAAAACTATGTAAACTCGTTGCCTCAAAAAAACTAAGTAAAGCTTACTTAAGATGACTGTTAAGACAACTTATTCATTGCAAGTCTGCAGTGTTAAGAATAACTTGATATTTCTGTTGAACATTTCAAGTTCAACTAAATGAAAAAAACAATTTGGGGTAACCTGAATATGATTAAAAATAATTAACAACACTTTTTGTAATGATGTTAAAATCAGCCTAACTTTTATTTTCAAACACAACAAAGTAAAACAGCCAACATAATGGACACTGTTCTGCTGAACAACAAACAATTATATTGCCATCACTGTTATAATCTCACAATGAAACAAAGTCTCAGATGTAATTATTCTGAAAATAAGTTTAGGCCTACCACAAGTTTGTTTTGTACTTACATTACTTATATAACCGAAATAAAATATTTGTTGTTCTGTCACAAGTGCAGTCTCTGATTTAAACAACACATTTGTGTTTCATTCCAACACAGGAGCTGGAATGTTGTAATACTTTAAGGATGGTTGTTTCCAGTCCAGGCATTACTGCCTGAATGACTGTCATGGATCGAGGTGATCCAAATGTAGGTGCAGAAGAAAGTCTTTAACTTCCCTTAAGTACAGTGGCAGTGGATGTGGGTTGGAGATGCAATGAGCTTGAACCTGCAGGCGACCATCTTCACTGACCACACCATCTGTGACGGAGGACTCATCTCTCCTGGTGTCCTGCAAGCAAACAATCATATTTTTTGGAACATGAACTTAATTGCTTTCTTAAAACAATTTTTCTGCATTTGGTATAGAACAGACTCCAATTTAGACAATCTCAGGCTCCCTCCCCATCGGAGAGGTGACATTCAATGTCCCAATTGTCAGTCTGGATAGCCCTGACCACCACCCAACATACAATAATGTCATGAAAGCATCATTTTAAAAAGGGCTATGCAAACATGGCCAATAACTTTAATTCTAATGACGTGCAAAATGATTTGGGCACAAAACAAATTTTGCTGTTAGAAAACTTGCAGACTTCTCTATATACAGTGTAGACCCTCTAAACTAAGTTTGGGGGATGTGATCTTTCAAGAAATGCAGACCAAACTGTTGTTGTTTGTTTACTTACACAGCATGTCTTGTAGAATTAACTGGAGTCACCAGCAACAGCATAGTGCAGTCATATCTCAAGTCTAATAACAGAAGACAGGAAAAGATCAGTACAGAAACAACTTCCCCAAACCAAAGCACAAATAAAACAATAAGTAAAACAGGCTGATCTAAAGTATGATTAAAGTTCAGCCTGATTAATATAAATGTCACTGAAAATTGCTAATATATTGGAAAACCAAAATACTTACCACTGAGTTGATGTCTTTCTGTCCGACAACAGGAGTGCTGGTCCCGAGCCTCATAGCAAGCAGCTTTTTCATGACTGCCAGGTTTGTCATATTGATAACAGATTACTTATTAACTCAAGGAATCCTAATGTTCTTCTCTCCTGTCCTCTCCTATCCCGTTCTCCCCTTCTCCATTCATCTTCTGTCCACTCCCCTCTTTATATAAACTGAAATATATTGAAAAAGCATCTTAAATAAAATAAAACGTGTATGCTTTTTGTTTCTTTCTTTTTAACACGTAGGAATGTGAGGATTATACAGACAATATGATGAAGGTGATCGTGATCCACAACATCATGGCTGAGGAGGATCCATCAGATGTGTCCATTGTGATTGAGGGAAACCAAGTGATGGAGGGATGTGGAAGCCGAACAAAGGCATGTGTACTGCTGATGGGACTGATATATGCCCTCAACCTCGAATATTCGAAGGAGCTGAAGAACACATTTGATACTTTTCAAAAACGTTTTTTGGAACTTGACGGGGCCAAACTACTGAAAAAGGTCCACGGCCTCAGAAATAAGCTTGTGCAATGCACACACATTTCCCTTCTTGTTCCAAGAGATTCTTTTGTCCAGACATAGCTTGATGGAGCTGTATTTTTTTCTGCTTACAGCAAGCACAGATTGAATGTTGGTGTTAGTGTTCTGTTCTATGTATCCATATTTTTGATAACGTACATGCACAGAAACAACCTTGTAGAGTTTCGGTATGTGCTTTTGGCTTTTAAAATGGACTAAGTGGCCTTTGAAAGTGTTGTCTGCATTAGCTGCTGTGTTGCACTTTATTCTGTTTTTATGTAATAAAAACATTGAGATGATGAACCATCTGAATCTCTTGGGGGCTACATTTTACCTTATATGAATAGGTAATGTTTATCAACTGATAATAATTTAATTTTATTAGTAATTATATAATTAATTTTACCTAATATCAATGAGTAAGTAGCTGTTGAATATATACGTAAATATGGGGTAAATTTTACCCAATTTAATTAAGTATTTCATAGCTTTTTATTGAAGCTATTTTATACACAATATATTGACTTAAATCTACCCCAAAAAAGTCAATGCAAATTGTTACCTCAGATTTATTGGGTAAATTCTATAGATGACTTCTTACAGTGTAGTTGTTAGCAGTTTTTACCAACTTCACTCTCACAGAAAAACAAGGTTTCGTGATAACACTGGATGTGCTGTGGAAGCGTCTAGTTTGCCAAACCAAAGAAGTAGAACAGTGAATGTGTGGCAAATTGTGCTAGCTCACAATTAGCTCCTGAAGAGGACACAGCTGGCCCCAGCAGCTTTCAAAGCTGATGTGGACTTATTTTGGATTCAGGACAAAAGAAGGCAATAAAGACTATGACAAGAGGTATTCAGTCTTTAAAATCTGCACCGCCAGAGTCAAATACCCGCGTAACACAACAAATTTGTGAGCACGTGTCTTGCAACCATAGCAACGTAGCATCAAATGCTAATTTTAAAACCAAATGAGGTGATCCCGCTCAACGGACAATTGAAGAAGTTAACTTTTCGATAGTACCAGTCATATGGTAACTTGAACTGAACTAAAGCGCAGTAACCCAGAGTGGAGGCAAAAATAACGTTTCAACAAGGTAATACAAGGGTACACTTAGCAGTGGCAAATACACAGTGGCTTGGCTAACGTGGTGTGGTAACGTGGCGTGGTAACGTGGCGGTGAGCAACCAGGGAAATAGGACAGCAAGGTCAACTGGAGTGTGGCAGGTATGTACTGGTCACACTGAGGAGAGAGGAGAACAGAGTTAGAACGAGAGTCCGGGTGGTTTTCTCAGAAGCTGAGTATGACAGATTTTCCCAGCTTACTTGCAGGAGAAGTGATAGAGGTGTTGAGGGAGAGGATTGTGAGTCCAGGAGAATTCGAGGAGGCGAGACTGCTGACCTGGGTTCCGTTGATTCCGAGGTGGTGAGAGGGCAGGCAGTTGAGGCACAGAGAGATTTCCAGAGAGCCAGTGTGAAGCCAGAATCTGTCATGGTCTGGGCGAGCCTGAGTAACTTTCCACAGCATCAGCTCTCCTCCTCTGGGTGGAGCCCTTCCTGCCCCTCCCCGTTCCTCAGCTGCAGGCAATTATTCTGGCAGTATTTAGGAGCAGCGCACATAATGAGTCTTCGCCAGATCGTCTGCTAACCTCATCAGTACCTGGACTCGTCATTCCAAACCCTGCCATAGCCTTGCTTCTGGATTCCGGTCAGCTGCTGCTTAATCCTTTTCAGACAAACTGCCATTCTCACCTGCCTGCCTCCCTGCACACCTATATTGGACTCAGTACCCACCTGGACCTCGCCTCGCCTCCACCTCATCCCCGCCTGCAAACACGTAAGCCATCCCAGCTTGTCAAATGGGGAAACACTCACAACTCCTTGGACTGTTCTGATTTTCCTCTCCTACGTTTCAGTGCCCTGGTCTGCCACAGTTTCCACCAGCCCCACTCCAGTCTCAGCAGTTTAGTGACCTGACTGTTCCATGCTCGCCCTAGCCCCGCACCTCACAGACACCACGCTTTTGCACAAAGCTTAATCTTGTTTTTTGTCTTGAATATTTATGTTAGGAACACTTGTAAATAAAAGTTTTTGTTTTTGCAAATCACTTCAAGCTTCCAGTCTTTGGTCCATTCCACGCCACGGGCCTCTGAGCCCTGACAGAATCAAAGAGGTGAGTGTTTGCACCGTGGAGTGTCCTGCAGCTCAAGACAAACAACATGGGAACCGGTTACCAACATCAAGTAGTTGACGAACTGGCAGAGAAGAAACGTCAGCATAGAGCTTAAGCCTGATTGACTCAGTTAACTCCAGAGGTGAGTGAATCTGTGGTGGCCCTGCCCATGGGCAGATCCAAGGAGCCTCAGGAGCCTGGTGGAAATTTCCAGGCACTCACCCAGACCATGACACTAACAATAACTTTAACCTGTGCAACAAAAATAATACAGTCAGTACTTGTTTTTATTTGCAAAGACATGCACCCTCTGAAATAAATGATTTCGTAATATGAAATATTGCTGTGCCAAAGTTGTATGAAGAAGTCAAAGCGACAGTGCTGGACTTTCTCAGCTCAGCAGAGACAATTGCTTTGACATCCAACGCTTGGACTTCG
Organism: Perissodus microlepis; assembly: GCF_051167445.1. Lineage (NCBI taxonomy): Eukaryota > Metazoa > Chordata > Actinopteri > Cichliformes > Cichlidae > Perissodus > Perissodus microlepis. Next base: position 31,073,914 of record NC_140469.1, read on the forward strand.
AGAGCCACTGAATTATACGTAACCTTTACAGCACATCACATAACTGACCAGTGGAACCTTCAGTCCCATGGACTACAAACCCGAGCCATGCATGACAGTCACATGGGTGTGCAAATTGCAGCGTTACTAACTGATGCTGTGGCTGAATGGGGATTGAATGCAAAATACCTTGTTGTTGTTACCAATAATGCACCAAGCATGGCTGTTGCGGCTAGACTTGCAGGCATGATGCACATACAGTGTTTTGCACCCAGTCTGAATCTCGCCTCACAGAAAGCAAGGACAATACAATCTATGGTGCGACTTCTTGGGAGGACCCAATGTGCAACAGCTTTTTTCAGGCGCAACACCACAGCCAGCAATCAGTTGAAACAGAAACAGCACCTCCTTCAGCGACCAGTTCACAGATTAATGATGGACATAATTATAAGATGGGACAGTTCCTGTGATATGATAGAAGGATTTTTATAACAGCAATCGGCCATCTGTGCAACTCTGCTTTGTGCACAAGTCAGAGTGAAAAAGAAATGTTCACATTACCATTACTTACTACTTACCATGTTCACTGGTAATTGAACTTAAGGGGGCCAGATGTAGTCTTTCCAAGATGGCGCCGTCTCTCGTTTCTGAAATATTTATGTATTGTGTTTATAGTGGTGTCCCTGCTAAGTTTTAAAGAGCCACTCGCTGTTGGTGTATGAGCGACAGACAATTCTTAATATTCGTGACTTACTGCTGATGCTTCCCTGCGTTAGCCAGCGATTTGAAGGACTCCCACTGCCTCTGGTGTCAGTCTGAATTGATGTGATCCACCCTGGAATCCTTTGAAATGGAGGCACTGGAGAAGTGGATGTATATGTGGAAGATCAGATCTTGGATGTGGCGTGTCCTTGCCATCAGCGATCTTGGCTGTTTAGAACTTCTCTCTGCCCTCAAACAGCGCTGCCTTCTACCTGTTTACCCAACGTTATCGGAGCATGCTCACCTGACGCGGTTTTATTGGTCACCATGCTGACAAAATATGAGGGGAGCTAGAGCACATATAAACCACTTGCAAGTACTGCATATTAAACCTGCTCAACACTGGCCCCAGCCAGTTTCTTTCACAATAGATCATAAGAAAATCATTATAACCGCTTATTCTACTAAAAGATCAAAGAGAAAACAAACATTCTAATCAATTAAGCTTAAGCATACAAGCAATTACTGATGAATAAATTTTATCATAGCTAAATCAAACTCCCAGAAAGTCATAACATGATCATAATTTTCTCTCCCCAACCTAGTCAATTGTTTGTCCCCTTTTATTCATGCTAACCCACAGTCACTAATTCACACACATTCACTCAAAATAAAAACAACTGTCTATCATTTTTGGTCTGGATTGACACGCGGCAATCCTTTTAGACAGGAACTCCCAGGTTGCCACAGGTGGCTTCTCTTCAGCCAGTTGTAATCTGGAAAAGGTCACCTTATATTTGCTGTTCCGAAAAAAATTTCAGCGCTGTTAATTCAATCTTGCAGGCTTGCTTACAAAAAATGAGAAAAAAAAGAGCTTTTTATTAGCTCATCAAAACACGACACATAATCACCTGACAGGTTTTCTCTAAGTGCACTGTTACAATTTTAAAGGGCCCAATTCTAGACATGTCCATGTTTAATAAAACTCCCTCTATTAAAATTGTCATGTCTGGTGTGGCAGACGTGTGGAGTTGCAGAAAGGACCCAAAAGGCGGCAGCTCTGGTGCAGGTGAGTATTTATTTACAGGAGTGGGTACAAACAGCAATGGTGGGTGAACATGAAACTGGAAAACCTAAACTGGGTAAAACTAACAAAACAAACCAGAAACGAAGATGCAGGGAGGTCCGGGGAAATACATACAGAGAGACGCAGGGAGACCGGGGGGGGGGGGACAACACAGACGAACCAGCAATGAAGATGAGGTAACACACACTATAAATACACACGGCAGGAATCAGGGGATGGGAAACAGGAGGGGAACACACCTGGAAGACATCACAGCTGACGAGGCAGGGGAAACGTAAACAGAACACACTGACATAAGACACAGACTTTCACAATAAAACAGGAACTTACACATGCAAGGGACTGACTAAGAAACGCGGACTTAACACAGGAATACATGGGCAGAACCGAATAAACACTAAACAGAGGAAGAACAGAACCAAAATCACAATAATAGAAAACACAAAACGCTGGGTCAAAAGGACCCAGGATCATGACAGTACCCCCCCCCCCCCCGTCAAGGGCTGGCCCCAGATAGCCCAACACTAGAAAACCAAAACCGTCCAAAAACAGAAAAACCCGACCAGGGCGGGCGGAGGGGGCCCAGGAGGGAGGGCTCGAAGCAAAACAAAACAGGAGCAGTGGAAGACCAAAAACAAAACGCACACGAAAAAACACTGGCGCACAAAGAACAGTTCAGTAGGTCAGGGGGCCGACCCGGAGGTCGCCGGCACAAAAGTCCACAAGTCAAACGGTCGGGGGGCCGACCAGGTGGGTAGCACAGGTGACAGAGCTGGTCCGGAGGCCGGCCGTGTGGAAAGCAACGGCGGCGATGTGAAAGCAGTTCAGGGGGCCGACCGTGCGGACGGCAACGGCGGCGATGTGGAAGCAGTTCAGGTGGCCGACCGTGCGGACGGCAACGGCGGCGATGTGAAAGCAGTTCAGGGGGCCGACCGTGCGGACGGCAACGGCGGCGATGTGGAAGCAGTTCAGGGGGCCAACCGTGCGGAAGGCAGCGGCGGCGACTCAGGCAAAGGGGGTCTGGGGGCCGCCCACGACGGCCATGGCGCCCGACCCATGGCCTGGAACGTGGCCGGTTGACTGCAGACCCAGACCTAGGAGCTGGACCAGGTGACGCAGAGGCAGAAGCAAAGGTGGCTGTAGGCGACCTAGAATATTCAGACGGTAATTGGCATTTTGAGGCGCCATAAGGCCAGAAGCGGCATTGGCTCTCGTGAGCTTAACCCTCAAATCAACATTATTGAGCAATAATCTATCACAGAAAAAAATGTTGTAAAGTGTAAAGTGTCTTTGGGGGGATCTTGAGAGTTTGTGACTCGGACTTTGATTCTAAGTCTCGTACTTTGCAAAATAAATACGCAAATAAATTTAAATAAAGTTAAGTCGCACACACAGGCGCCACCTTGGAGAAATGACTACTATATCATTGTAAAATTCCCTAAAGGGAAAAAAACAAACAAACTTGATCTTATGAATATCTTTCGAACTTTCTAAATCCCAGAAAGTCGAGAAATCAGATCCAAGTGTGACATCAGCTTACACTTTTTACAGGAGACTCCATCTGAACTCTGTGGAGCCTGATCTCAAGGTTTTTAAGTCTGATCCTGAAACCAGAAGAGGATCTTTCTGTCTCTTCAGATTCATTGTGATCCAATGATTTCGGTTCTGCATGAGACCGCTGATGTTTGCACAGAGCAGATAATGAAGTGAATGTTTTTGCACATTGGTAACAATGAAACTGTTTATTTACAGCGTGGGATCGTTTATGCACTTCAAGATGATCCGCAGTGGTGAAGGATGACCCACACTGGTCACAGACTTGCTTTTTGACGTCACTGTGACAGAGTTCATGTTGTCTTAATTCACTTGGTGTGGTGAAGCCTCTCCCACATTCTTTGCAGTAGTTCATTTTGTCTCCAGTGTGTCTGCGTTGATGTCGTTTTAGGCTCTCTTGCTGATTGAACGTCTTCCCACCACCACAGTGACGACAGGGTTGAGAAGTGGATCCATCTGTGTCGCTCTGCTTCTAAACAAAGACATAAAAGACAGTGTAAGTCAGGCAATTCCTTCAACATTTTTATCTTGAACACCGCCTGAAATAAAGAGCATCTGTGCCAGCATCCAATTACATTTTACTATTTACATTATAACACTCAACTTACTGGCTTACAATGACTTTTAATTTGTAGGTAATCTACTTATTGGGAAGATTGGTGATTAAACTCCTGGATGCTCTACTCTGCATGCCACAAGATACTAACCCCAAGCTGCTCTCCAATGCATCTATTGGAGTGTAAATGTTAGATTGATAGGAAGGGGAGGAGCTTTTAAAACTTTACATTTTTCCAACATCAGGAAAGTTTCAGGAGAATTGTGTCAGATTTGACTGAATATTCTGTAAATGAAGTTTTCATGTCTCATTTAGTTTTGAAATTAAACTTCATTCACATAATACTTCAAAATAACTACAACTGTAAAAAGAAAAATACATACCTCACAGTAACTGCACTTGTAGAGTTTCTCTCTGGTGTGAATCTTTTGGTGTGATTTGAGGTAACGTGGAGATTTGAAAGTCTTCTCACACAGTTCGCATTTATAAGGTCTCTCCTCAGTGTGGGTAAACATGTGCTGCTCTAAGTTTTTGTATGTCACACAAATTTTGCCACACTGATCACAGCAGCAAACATCCTTTTTTGTGTGAATGCGTAGGTGAATGTCTCGGCTGACTAGCCAGCGGAAAGTTTTTCCACAAATGTGACAGCTGTACGCCTTAAATCCGGAGTGGGTAACTTGATGACGCTGTAAGTAGCTACTTTGAGTAAAAGCTTTATCACACTGATCACAGCTGTACGCTTTAACTGCACTGTGGATGAGTTGGTGTGTTTTTAAGCTTCCAGCCTGGGTGAAAGACTTTCCACACAAGTCACAGCTGTACGCTTTAACTCCACTGTGGATGAGTTGGTGTCTTTTGAAATTTTGATAAATACTAAAAGACTTTCCACACAACTCACAGCTGTATGCTTTAACTCCACTGTGTATGAGTTGGTGTCTTTTTAAGCTTTCAGGACGGTGAAAAGACTGTCCACACAACTCACAGCTGTACGCTTTAACTCCACTGTGGATCAGCTGGTGTTTTTTTAAGCTTCCAGCATGGGTAAAAGACTTTCCACATTCATCACAACTATACGGCTTAACTCCACTGTGAACAAGTTGGTGTGATTTTAAGCTTCCAGTGTGGGTAAAAGACTTTCCACACAACTCACAGCTGTATGCTTTAACTCCACTGTGGATGAGTTGGTGTGTTTTTAAGCTTCCAGCCTGGGTAAAAGACTTTCCACACAACTCACAGCTGTACGCTTTAACGCCGCTGTGGGTGAGTTGGTGTCTTTTTAAGGTCTCAGGACGGTTAAAAGACTGTCCGCAGAAGTCACAGCTGTACGCTTTAACTCCACTGTGGATGAGTTGGTGTGATTTTAAGCTTCCAGCCCAGTTAAAAGACTTTCCACACAACTCACAGCTGTACCCTTTAACTCCGCTGTGGATGAGTTGATGTTGTTTTAAGTATGCACTCTGCGTAAAAGACTTTCCACACAACTCACAGCTGTATGCTTTAACTCCACTGTGAATCAGTTGGTGTTTTTTTAAGCTTCCAACCTGGGTAAAAGACTTTCCACATTCATCACAACTATACGGCTTAACTCCACTGTGAACAAGTTGGTGTGATTTTAAGCTTCCAGCGTGGGTAAAAGACTTTCCACACAATTCACAGCTGTATGCTTTAACTCCACTGTGGATGAGTTGGTGTGTTTTTAAGCTTTCAGCCTGGGTAAAAGACTTCCTACACAACTCACAGCTGTACGCTTTAACTCCGCTGTGGGTGAGTTGGTGTGATTTTAAGCTTCCAGCCCGGTTAAAAGACTTTCCACACAACTCACAGCTGTATGCTTTAACTCCACTGTGGATGAGTTGGTGTGTTTTTAAGCTTCCAGCGTGGGTAAAAGACTTTCCACACAAGTCACAGCTGTATGCTTTAACTCCACTGTGGATCAGTTGGTGTGTTTTTAAGCTTCCAGCGTGGGTAAAAGACTTTCCACACAACTCACAGCTGTATGCTTTAACTCCACTGTGGATGAGTTGGTGTGTTTTTAAGTATGCACTCTGCGTAAAAGACTTTCCACACAACTCACAGCTATATGCTTTAACTCCACTGTGGATGAGTTGGTGTGTTTTTAAGTTTGCACTCTGCGTAAAAGACTTTCCACACAACTCACAGCTATATGCTTTAACTCCACTGTGTATGAGTTGGTGTCTTTTTAAGGTGTTAGGACGGTGAAAAGACTGTCCGCAGAAGTCACAGCTGTACGCTTTAACTCCACTGTGGATGAGCTGGTGAGTTTTTAAGTTTTGAGAAAGGGAAAACGACTTTCCACACTCATCACAACTATACGGCTTAACTCCACTGTGAACAAGTTGGTGTGCTTTTAAGCTTCCAGCCCGGGTAAAATCCTTCCCACACTCATCACAGCTGTATTTTTTCTCTTCCTTTGTTCTGTGAGGTTTGTCGGCCTCCTTAGAGCGCTGACTTCTCGCTCCATGTTGGTCCTGCAGTAACAGAGATACAAACAGAGGCAGTGAGTGAAATGCAGTCGTGGAACAAACTCAACCTTCAAACTTCCTCCACTAACACTAGTTTTAAACCAAAGGTTGAAGTAGTTCCTTTTCAGTCAATACACTTGGTACAACACACGTGGTATGGGATATCATGTCCTCGCGTGTCCTGGCTGAGGAAACCTTTATTCACGCCTTTAAGGCAGATGATCTGTGATGACGTGTGCACAGCCCCACATGCAAATATATCCCCCTGCCATCACAGTCACCCCTCAGTTATTATACTCCTTTGGGATCTTACAAAACTTCAAACGACTCGTCGACTATTAAATTAGTTGTTGACAATGATGTAATTGAAAACGATGTAATCGTGACTAGTCGACTAATCGTGGCAGCCCTACTTGTGACATGTGCAATGACAATAAAGTTGAATTCTTTTCTATTCTATTCTAACCACAATAAAGAGCAGTGCTACAGGTAAGCTAACTGAGAGTGACTGGGGTTCAAGCGTCAGGAACAGCGCTCATCACGGTTCTTTCCCTTGTGCACGAGCAACACAAAGAGCTCTGGGGACTTGCGTCTTGCTCTTGCCATTGGAGTAGAGATGTTATGGCATTCCAGCAATAGGTTTATGCTAGACAAACCTATCAATAAATTTCCTTGTGTGATTATAGATCATAAATTAAACTGGAAGTCGCATATAAATCACATACATGACACAATTTCAAGAAGTGTTTCAATTTGAGTAAAGTAAAACACATTCTGGACTAGGAATGGGTACCGGTATCCGGTGCCATTATGGCACCGGTTCTGACATAAACTGTAGTAACCAGACCGAAAAGCAGCGCACATTTCGGTGCTTTTTTTTTCCTTCTTGAGACGTCATACACTTTGGATTCTAGCCAATCATTTACCTTTGCAAGGATAGTAGGCGGGTCCAGGTACGTACGTTCTTTTAGAGCAGAGCTACAGATTAAAAATGCCCAAGGCGAAGCTGTCAAATGTCATGCTGTACTTCACAACAAAAGATTCAAACTCAACAGCCTGCAACAAGTGCTTTAAGGTGATACTGTGCAAAGGAGGTAAAACCTCGAATCTGATGAAACACCTGGCGATGCATAGCGCTATATTAAAAGCAGAGAAATGCACTGTATTTGACAGCTTGCTGCAAGACCGAGCACCAAGCACATCTACTGCGGGTGTGGTGCCTGTTATCGGACCCTAAGTTAGCAACATCCCCCAAGAACCCAAAGAGGAGAGTCCTGGAGGGAAGGTAGTCAGAACTGAGGGGATCGAACTACGAGAAGGCAAGATTGCAGACATAGAGAGCAGCAAGTACCTGGTGATCCCACAGGCAAATGGGAACCATGAAGAGGTTGCTAGAAAAGCTGCAACCACCAAGTACCTGCAGAGGGGTCAGGCAAGTCCTGAGGAGTCAACTGAATGGTAAGAATAAGATCTGGGCTACCAACACCTATGCCCTGCCCGTGATCAGGTATCCTGCTGGGGTCTCCTGACCATGCATGGAGAGTTTCACTCCAAGTCCAGCACCCTGAGGCTGTACGCTAAGTGGAAGGAAGGAGGCTGGAGACTGGTGAGTGTCAGCACCATGGTCCAGGAGACAACAAACATCCATGAATACATCAGTAAGATGGCCCCAACTGATTGCGTGCTCAGTGAAAACCTCAGGCAGCAGAAACCCAAGAATGAGGAGGAAGAGGAGGCACCATCATGGAAGGAGAGGCCGCTACATGGCATATACCACTGGCAGATAGCGGAGGTGGCTGATATCCAGAAATCCTACCAGTGGCTGGACGAAGCCGGACTGAAAGACAGCACAGAGGCACTAATCATGGCAGAAAAGGAACAAGCCCTGAGCACAAGATTCATAGAGGCTGGGGTCTATCACTTCAGACAAGATCCCAGGTGCAGGCTGTGTAAAGATGACCCTGAGACAATCCAGCCCATATCTGCAAGGTGTAAGATGCTAGCAGGCAAGGCATACATGGAACGCCATAACCAAGTGGCCAGCATGGTATACAGATAAATCTGTGCCGAGTATAACCTGGAAGTCCCAAGGTCAAAATGGGAGACGCCCCGTAGGGTGGAGGAGAATGACCGAGCTAAGATCTTGTGGGACTTCCAGATACAGACGGGTAAAATGGTGGCGGCTAACCAACCGGACACAGTGGTGGTAAACAAACAATTCAATTCAATTTTATTTATATAGCGCCAAATCACAACAAAAGTCACCTCAAGGTGCTTTATGTTGTACAGTAGATACATAGAAAAGCCCAACAATCATATGATCCCCCAGGGCTCTAGAGTGCGACCAATTTGGTCGCAAATGCGACCAAAGCTTTCAGTGGTGCAACTAAAAAAAAATATTTGGTTGCACCAGTGCGACCAACTGTTCGGGTAATAAAAAAAATAATAACTTCTGCAACTCTCCGTGTGGTCAACAACAGACACACATTATGCCCCTATCGTGGACTAAACCAATCAGAGATAGTCAGGGGCAGGACCTCTCTGATTGGCCTTGGTCCAGTTGAAAGTGCAGTTGGAAGAGGGAGGTGAGTAGCTTGAATAAAGCGATATCGATTCATTAAATCCTGAATTGACTTTTAAATAGAACTGTGTTTTGCCAGAAACGCCAGATTCTCAGATTAAAGCTCACAAAACTATTTCAACAACCACCAAACAGCAAATGAGAGCAGGTACACGGATTCCACAAAAAGACGTAAACACAGAGCGGACCCGACGCATCAGAATCAGCTTTGTCTTTCTCGGCTTTCTCACCCGACGGCCCGTAGACGGACACGCTGTCGGAGCTCAGCAATTCTGATGCGTCGGGTCCGCTCTGTGTTTACGTCTTTTTGTGCTAGAATCTGAGCTGCAGATTTTGTCTCTGAAGTCCTGTTTGTGGCACAGTAGTATATGTGAGGGGGCAAACTCCTCAAGATGGGTGGTGACCATGGTGGCCATTTAGAAGTCGGCCATCTTGGATACAACTTTAGTTTTTTCAATAGGAAGAGGGTCATGTGACACATCAAACTTATTGGTAATGTCTCAAGAAAAACAATGGTGTGCTTGGTTTCAATGTAACTTTGATTTTTAATGAGTTATTTACAAGTTTCTCTTTGTTCACAGCCATTGACATGTCGAAGAGGTTAACACGTGAGGAGCGGATCGAAATTGTGTTGATATCTGGTGAATGCAGTAACCGGGTCATTGCAGCAGATTTCAAAGCAAGACACCCTACGAGACCACCCATCTCCCATGTTACAGTTAGCAAACTGCTTACTAAGTTTCATGAAACTGGTTCAGTGTTGGATTTGCCAAAATGTGGACGCAAGAAAACTGTCACTAATGAAGAAACATCAGTGGCTAACCTAGCTTCATTCAGCAAGAGCCCACAGCGTAGCACTCGCCGCATGTCACTGGAGAGTGGCATTAGTCGAACATCTCTTCGGCAGATATTAGCTACTCACAAATGGCACCCTTACAAACTCCAGCTACTGCAGCATCTCAACGAGGATGACCCATATCGGCGCACAGAATTTGCAGAATGGGCAAAACAAAAATTGGAACAGGACCCTCAGTTCACGCAGAAGATTTTGTTCAGTGATGAGGCAAACTATTATGTGAATGGTGAAGTTAACAAACAAAACCACCGCTATTGGTCTGACTCTAACCCACATTGGATGGATCCCTCCAAGACTGTTGGAACAACAAAAGTGATGGTTTGGTGTGGTATATGGGGTACAACGATAGTGGGTCCATTCTTCATCAATGGAAACCTCAACGCCACTGGATATTTGAAATTGCTACATGATGATGTGTTTCCCTCTTTATGCACTGAAGCTGGCACGTTCCCTGAGTTCTTCCAGGAAGATGATGCACCACCACATTATGCCAGGTCCGAGCATTCCTAGATGAACAGTTTCCTGGAAAGTGGATTGGTCATCGTGGGCCAGTTGAATGGCCCCAAAGGTCTCCCGATCTGACCCCCTTAGACTTTTATTTTTGGGTTCATCTGAAGGCAATAGTCTATGGTGTGAAGAGACGAGATGTGCAGCACATGAAACTACAAATACTGGATGCCTGTGCTGGCATTTCTCCTGCGGTGTTGCTATTAGTGTGTGAAGAGTGGGAGAAGAGGGTTGCATGCTTGTTTAAGTGAAAATACGTAGATTTTTTTTTTTTTTTTTGCACTAATAAAGTTGTGGAGTTGTGAAGTATTTTGTCTAGTGTCAATTATATCGTCAGTTATATCGTTATCGCAAATTTTCAAATTATATCGTGACAAATATTTTTGGTCATATTGCCCTGCTCTAAGCAGGACAAGCCAGTGGTCAGAGAAGTTAGAATTTGCCCACCAGGCGCTAATTCTGCACTGACAAACTGTTTTGCGACCAACCAACAACATTCAACAACATTAGTGACCTCCAGGAATACTCTTGTCTGTCACTGACTACATTAATAATCGTATAGATTATGTGACAGTGGTCAAAACCATGAAGTAGCAAGTCAACCAAAAACCATGGCTAACCGGGGAGGTTCGCCCTTTGCTGAGAGCTCGTAACAAAGCCTTTAAATCTGGGAATACTGCAGCTTACAGTCTAGCGAGGAAGAACCTGTCAAAAGGGATTAAAGAAGCAAAGAGGCTGAATGCCCAAAAAAAATGGACAGCCACGTTAGGTGCGACAAGGACCCACGATGGCTGTGGCAGGGCTTCCAACACATTACGGACTACAAGCCCATTCCCCCGAAGATAAGGCGGAACGATAGACTTTTGGCCTGTGGCCACCAATTGTGAGTAAATGCTTCGAGCGGCTGGTTTTGAAGCACATCATGGAATGTTTCCCAATAGACCTGGATCCCCTTCAGTAGAGATTGAAATGTGACGTCATTCGTCATTCCGGGGTAAAACCGCAAAGGATTCTGGGAACGCGTGGCAAGCGGTACTAGCGCACGCAGGCTTTCACATGAAAACAGTCACACAGCGATAAAAAGAAACAAAAATGGCAAGAAGCTGTTGTATTATTAACTGCAATAGCCGGTCGCATGACAGCCACGGGAAGCCGACGGCTAAAGAGATCGGTTTTTATCGGATTACGTCGTGGAAGAGAAACTGTTCAAGCCATGTTTCCAAAGTAAGAAAAAGAGCTGACGGATGGCCTGGATTGCAGCCATTCGAAGACCAAATATAACGTCCCAGAACACTCCAGCTCACGTATTAGTCTGCTCCAAACATTTCCACAAAGGTAAGTCTTCTGTTGTAGTTATTACGTAATTTATCATAACATAATTGTTGATGTAGGTTACAAATAAGTCTTATATTGATTTGAATTGAATTGGATGCGCTATGCTCCTTTGTTCACTGTGGCTTTGCGGGCTAATGTTTGTTGTGTGTTGTAGGAAAACCAGCCTACAAAATGCTGGAATGCGATCCAGACTGGCGCCCTCTATCAACCTGGGTCAGACAGAGTTTAAAGCTGCTACCACAGCGAGATTTGATCGGTTAAGAGAGAGAGAGAGAGAGAGCGATATCAAAACAGCCACGAAAAGTCCCGCATACATGTGCCCAAGTGTTGTATTGAAGCAATCAAGTGATGAATAACTGTTTTCCAGTATGTTGTTTTGCAATGTTTTTTGGGAGTTTTTTGTATTGTTGATTTGCTTCTTTACCGAAGAAGCTAATAAAGCATAATGGAATACAATTTTGCCTCTTTCCTGTAAGATTCTATAATAGAATGAAACAATAATGCCAGTTATAAATAAAGACAATTGAATGAATTACGAAACACTCATTTTATTTCTATTAGATCTGAAAATGTTGTGTAATACTACAACCTTAAACGACAAATAGATTGCGTTGGCCTGTACAGGAGATAAAGGAAAAAAAAATCTTGTTTGCATACAGGACCAACCGATCTACAGAAGATGACCTCTCTCTACCACACTCCATGTTATGCTGTCACACCTGGAGAGGAAGAACACCCCTCTGCCAGAGTCCTTTTCATCGACTTCAGCTCAGCTTTTAACACGTCATTCTGCAGCAGTTGGTGGAAAAGCTGATGCTATTAGGTGTGGACCCTGCAACCTGCAATTGGGTTTTCAGCTTCCTGACAAAGTGACAACAGGCAGTCAACGTGGGCAGTCACACATCAAAGACCATCTTGGTGAGCACAGGCTTTCCTCTGGGGTGTCCTGAGCCCGTTGCTGTTCAGTCTGCTCACACATTACTGTAAGCTAGACTCAGTGCTAATCATATTGTGAAGTTCAAAGACAACACAACTGTGGTTGGTCTCATTACTGAAAACAATGAGTCCACTTATAGAATGGATGTGGAGCAGCTTGAAGTGTGGCGTAGATCCCATAATCTCATAAACAATGGGGACAAAACAGAAGACCTGTCCTTCTTTATTAATACCACATCAGTTATCAAAAAAGCACAAACGCATCTCCACTCCCCCAGGAGGCTCAGAAAAGCAGGACTGCATCACCTCCCCATCCATTCAACTATTAGCACAGCTTTAATGTGATGCCTCCTGTCTACACACACACACAGCATACAATATACTCCCCAGATGCACACAATACTCTGTGAAAGGACTGTTGCTACCTGTATGAGCGTGACTATTTAGACTTGAGTTTTTGTTTTGTTTTTTTATTTAGATGTTTTGTTATTTACCCTTTTAATTTATTACTGCCTTTTTACTCTTCTTTTTTAAGCCATTTTCCTTTTTAATTTTATTGATTATTGCACTGTAGATTCTGGTCAGAAACTGTATTTCAGGTGATTGATTGATTGAGATATATATATATAGGTTTTTGTTTTTTGCCCTTTATCACAGTTCCTCTTCCCCACATTTTTTCTTTCCCTCTTTCTTTCTCCCTTTTCTTTCCCCCAGTCATATCTGTCCCGTGTGTAGCAAGTGAAAATAAAATAAACAATAAAAGCAAAGGTGAATCAAATAGACTAATACAGCAAGGCCGGGATGGTCCATTTGGTAAAGTAAATCCGTTGGGCATCTTTCTTTGTCTTCAGACAATAATTCTGATGGCAAAAGAACCAAATGGGACAGGCAAAAAAGCAAAAAAAAGAGAGAAACTGTATTTCGTTTCAGCCTGGGTATCACCATAAAAATGTCAATAAGCCTCTTCTTGAAACTTCTTCAATCTTGACAAACAAGCATCAGCTGATGAAGTGCACACAGTTTCAATAAAAACTGTCACTGTTATTTATTCACCTTTCAGTCACTTTAATTTTTAAAACTGTGTAATTTTAAAACTGTATATTCTGTGTATTTATTATTTCACTCCTATTGCCTGTTCTTATTGTCCTCATCTTCAACGTATGCTGCTCGGTTGTTTGTTAATTGCCCCTTGAGGATTAATAAAGTTTTCTGATTCTGATAAAAGTGATATGTTCTTCACCTTTTGTGTTGATGACATTTTTGTCCACTTTAGCAGCTGAGCTGAGTCCAAACGGCTGAAAATGTTCACCTGGTGCTCTGTCAAACTCTTCTCCTCCTGCTGATCAGCTGGGACACAAAACAGTAACATCACAATGAGACAAGAACGTGAGAGGGACGTGTCCCAGGATTGAATTTAAAGCCATCATATTTACAGTTTGGATTTGGCGGACGCCCTCTTTACTTTTAGGAATAGTAACTGTGAAACTATGGTACTCATGACCATTGATCGATAGTCACGACATTACAACGAGTATTCATCAAGATACTTTTAAGAATATTCTTAACATGGACTCGGATTTTTAAAAAAATTATATATAAAAAAAATTTCTCTCCATCAATAAGAATTTACTGACTGCAACTTGAACGTTGACTCAAAATGACTTTAAATCATCCGGGAAAGATGCATTTGACAAATTATAGACAAAAAAAGCCTGATAAAGGACACATGTCTGTAATGTGTCTGTGAAATGGAGGAATGTTATTGACTGAGCAGATAATGAACAAGTGTGTTCTAGCAGCTGCAGTTTCAGCTGCGCGTGCTAACACACACACACCCTCCTGTTATCACTTCAAATAGAAATGAGGCTGTAGAGGTTTGGAGCATGCAGAAAAACAGCTGCAGGGACAATGAAAAGACTTTTCTGCTCCAACTTCTCCCAACATGCTGAGCTAATGATTAGTTGGTGTTTTTCTCCAAACACTCTCTCACTCTTCTCTCAACGTGTTCACAATAAACTGTGAACAGACACCGAGGAGAGCAGCAGAAGACCTCATTCAGGAGCTAAACTCAACATGAACTGAACTCACAGTAAAGTTAGCTCGGTGCTTACCTTTAGATGAGCCCACAAACCGAGAGAAACTCCGTGATGAAGCTGGAACTCTTTCCAAACACAGGAAACAGATCAGGGAGCAGAGACCCACGTGGCTCACGCTGATCTCAGCTACGATCCAGGAGACGAGGGTGGGCAGATCGATGCAGATATCGATCAGGACGTTGGTAGTGGTATATAATCGATACTTTAGTTCGTTTCTCTCCTCTAACTTCAACGTTTTACTCCCGTTTCACGTATAAGCAGCTCTCTCTGCTCCTCTCCTGCACACACACTTTGCTCCGCCCCCTTCTTCCTGCTCTGCTGTGGTTTGTAGCTGTGCGGTCACGTGTCTGAGCACACGTCTTTTGCGGACCTCCTATAGGGCTTTGGAGCGTGATGTCACGGGAAGAGGGCCACGCCCCCTCCCGCCATGACAGTAGGCCAGACATTAGGTTGTATCCCAATTCAGGGTCTGCAGCCTTAAAGTACGCAGCCTCAACGATCCTCAAGGGCCGCGTACTCAAAGGCTGTGTCCCAATTCAGGGTCTGCACCCTTGAAGTACGCGCACTACGCGTACTACGTACTTTGCGTACTATAAGTACGAAAAGTGCGGAAGTGAGAGGCTTGTGAAATGGGACGGTAAACGCTTCGTCGCGCTGTTCAGGTTGCCTAGCAACCATGATACTAACCGCGAGACACGTTACATACAGCATTGTTTGACAGAAAATGAAGGAGAAAAATGTTTTGTTGGTCATTCATTTTTGTCATGACATCACTTTGATTAGTTGAGTATCTGAGGCTGAGACCACAGGACTGTAAAACATGATTGTTGGGCTTCATTTCTGTACTGAACAGTCATTTAAGATTAGTTAGTAAATAACAATTAGTTAATGTTGTTCATGAGACTAAAGTCATCTCACTGTGGTAATGTAAATATAATATGGCCAATATTATAGTATTGTCAGATTATTATGATATATACATATATATATACATATATATATACACACATATACATATATCACTGACTTTCAGCTTGTTGTGTTTGTGGATATATGACTGACTTTAATTATTAAACATTCGCACATAAATAAGTGACGTCATATTCAGTACTTTTGACAGTTCACTCTTCGGCCGCTCCATCTTATTAGGGAAATTCCATATACATAAATGTAAATTTCAAAACTCAACCCCATCATTTAATTTGTTTTTGATTGAAATTGAATATTACTTAAACTCTCTCAAATTAACTTCCAATAAAAAAGGTTTATCATTGATTGAAATTCATTCAGAAATATTTACCGAATGAGCTGTCACAACTTTCAAGTACAAAGTTGTTATGAAGTCTGTCACATTCCCCCCCTTTTTTTCTTTTTTTCCCTTTATTTATTTATCCTTCTTATTTCATTGTACTGTATATTGTTACTCTTATTTGCCTTGTATGCCTACTGTGCAAACTGAACTGGAATGACTGACTGTTCGCTTTATAATTTCAATAAAGTTTTGGGGGGAAAAAAACACCTCTTCGGCCGCTCCCTTCTGCCGTATTTTGCGGCAAAATTCTCCACACCCACCGCCGCGCTATGAATTGTGGGATATATGGGACCACGAAGCGTGCACCGGACCACGCTTGATATTTGGGGAAATCGACGGCGCATTTGGAGTATGCATTTGAAGCACACTTCGAATTGGGACAGCCGTTGTCGCGTGGCGGTGACATAACCGCACTTAAAATGCGTACTTCAAGCGTGCAGACCCTGAATTGGGACACAGCCAATGACCGCTGAGGCCGGAAGTGCGACGCTTGTGAAATGGGACGGTCTAGCCTCCGTCGCGCTGCCCAGGTTGCCTAGCAACCATGATCCTAACAGCTGGAAACGTTTCATACAGCTTTGTTTGACAGAAATGAAGGAGAGCATATTTTGTACATTTGTTTCTACATGAGCTTTGATTTGATAAGTATCTGAGGCTGAGACCACAGGACTGTAAAACATGATTGTTGGCTGTCTGAGTGGTGTCCCAGAAACGATGTGGGCTTCATAGATAATTGGCAAACCTTCTGGAGGAAACCTGGTCTTGTTAGGAGAGACGGCATCCATCCCACTTTGGATGGAGCAGCTCTCATTTCTAGAAATATGGACAAATTTATTAAACCCCCCAAAATATGACTAGCCAGAGTTGGGACCAGGAAGCAGAGTTGCAGTCTTACACGCCTCTCTGCAGCTTCTCTCCTCCTGCTACCACCCAAAAAACCCATCTCCATTGAGACTGTGTCAGCTCCGAAAAGACAAAAAACTAACTAAAAACCAGCAACAAACAACTTAAACATAAACAATCACAAAGAAAGAACAATACAGTATCCACATCTGAACCAAAAAGTAAAACAGTGAATTATTATTATTAAATATTAGGTCTCTCTCCTCCAAGTCTCTGTTAGTACATGACTTAATAATTGATCAACAAATCGATTTACTCTGCCTTACAGAAACCTGGTTGCAGCAGGATGATTATGTTAGTTTAAATGAATCAACACCCCCGAGTCATTCTAACTACCAGAAACCTCGAAGCACAGGCCGAGGGGGAGGTGTGGCAGCAATTTTTCACACCAGCCTATTAATTAACGAAAGACCAAGACAGGCTTTTAATTCATTTGAAAGCCTGATGCTTAGCCTCGTCCACCCCAGCTGTAAAACTCAGAAACCAGTCTTACTTGTTACCATCTATCGTCCACCTGGGCCTTACACAGAGTTTCTGTCTGATTTCTCAGACTTTTTATCTGATTTAGTTCTCAGCTCAGATAAAATAATTATTGTTGGCTTCTCTCAAAATTTAAAAGAACCCTGTGATGGAGTTACACCGTCCCGGGCCACAGACAGCTGATCTGGGCGCATACACGCACCACCACCATTAGTTTCTACATACCGTGGCTGCGCGTCTTTTCGTCGACCGGGCAGATAAACAAAAAGGGGTGAGAGGTATATTTTGAGCAGCGCAGAGGGTGGCCAACATATTTTCCCACTTACCGTTAATAAAGCCGGTCGCGGAGACTCGCTGTGATCGCCGATTATACGGGGGTTATGCAAGCCGATGGTATGGTGTTCCGGGGTTTAAATAGTGGGTTCGCGCGCGCTTGAAAGGTCACGTGAACTGCATTATTTTTTGGTTTGTTTTTTGTTATTGTGAAACACTGTAGGCTGCCTGGAATTGGCCATAAATGTCTGTATATACATATATGTATTGTAGGAATACAGCTGGAAATAAGCTGAGGGGGAAAGATTGTTTGGTAAAAAAAATAATAAAGAGATGACTATTACGCCTAGTGGGAGGGGCTATGGGGTATAAAAGAAGGCTGTCAGAGCCTACCTGGGTTCTTTCAGTGAGATGTTACAGAGAGGTTAACATGCAGACTGTGTTTTGTATATAGATGTTTGTTTTGTGTTGACTTAAGTTAGTTTCCTATTTTCTTTGTAAATAATCTTTTGTGCACCTGGGAGGCCGGCAGAATAAATTATCCACACTGAATGCTTTCTGACTACGCCTGCATTTGTTCGGGAGAAGTTTAGGAGAGGACCCCGCGACATATGGTGTCAGAAGTGGGATGGCTAGTCGGAAGAGGAAAACGCGCCTCCCAGTTAAGCGCACAGGGCTGCGGTCCCAGCAGCATGAGCTTCCAGTGGAGAAGACAGCAGAGGAGCTGGCATGGGACACAGTGCCGGCATCGTCTTCTTCAGCAGAGGAGGAGGTTTCCGGCAGGATTGGTCCTGCATTGCCTACAGCTTCGACCTCAGCACGTGACCCAAATGGAGAGCTGATTGCGATGATGAGGGACTTCCTGGCGGGACAGCAAAGGAGAGAGGAGGTTTTTTTGGCAGAACTCAGGGGGCTGAGGACTGTTTCCCCTCCCAACGCTCAGCTGCATTCAGATTTTGCTGGTCAGCAAAGTCCAGTCCAAGTACCAGCCGGAGCAAGCACCACAGCAGCAACGGCCACGCCAAGCACCGCAACAGCAAGCAGCCCCAGAATGGTACTGCCTACACCTGCACGTCAAAGAGGATACCGGGATCCCCCAGAGGAGGTTCCCTCTCGTCAGTCACAAGCAGTGACCAACAGCCTCGACCAGTCAGTCTCAGAGTGGATGCGATCTGCTGGGCCAAAAATTCCACCCTATCAGATGGGGGAAGACATTGAGAACTATTTGTTGTGTTTTGAGTGAGTTGCCAAAACCTGGAGATGGCCAGAGAGTGAATGGGCCTGTCGTCTGGTTCCACTGCTATCGGGGAAGGCGTTGGAGGCCTACACTGCAATGGATGAAGAAAGAGCCCATCGTTATGAAGATTTAAAAGCTGCGTTGCTAACCAAATTTGACATTTCCCCTGAGACGTATCGGCAGAGGTTCCGGTCCAATACAGTTCCACCTGGTGAGAGCCCCACAGAGACCTATTATCGCCTGAAGGGCCTCTATCGGCGCTGGATCCGACCAGAGCAGCATACGAAAGAAGAGATGGGAGAAGCTATCATCTTGGAGCAGTTAATCCGGGTACTTCCAGGGGAGGTGAGGACCTGGGTGAGGGAGCATGAGCCAGCAGATGGACTGACCGCCGCTAAGCTGGTGTCACAGTACTTCAATGCGCGTAAAGGAGCACCACCTGCACGCTCATCTGGGACGCCACAGCAACCACCACTCCCATCATCGGGTTTTCTGAAGAGGGAGAGCAACCCAGAGCCACCAGAAAACCCCAAGGCATCCAACTTATGAGGGGCGGGTAAGGACTTTCTTTGTTATTATTGCCAGCAGCCAGGTCATAAAGCCTCGGTATGCCCTATCCGGAAGGCTAAAGTCACTGGTGCCTGCTATGCACCCCGGCTGGAGATGGAGCCCACAAGGGTTCAGCCAGTGGATGTGCAACGCTATAAAAAAGTGAAGGTCAATGGTCAGCAGGCTACTGCTTTGCTGGACACTGGTAGTTTTATGTCTTTAATTAAGCATAGTTTGGTACCAGTGAACAGTGTGGACTATAGCAGACAAGAAGAAGTTTTATGTGTGCATGGTGATAAACATCCATACCCAAAAGTGGAGGCAACAGTGACTATTAATGAACAGCCATACCTGTTGTCAGTTGGGGTGGTACAGAACTTGCCTGTAGAGGTTATTCTGGGGATGGACTTGCCTGTACTCATGGACTTGCTGCAAGAAAAAGAAGAACAGTGGACAGAGACTGATGTGGGGGATAAGGGGAATGCTAAATTAAATGTGTCTGGCCCAGTGGTCACTAGAGCCCAGGCGAAGGCTGGATGCCATCCCTTGCCAGACTTTGACAGTAGTCTGTGCGAGGGTGGCACTAATGGGCCAAGAAAATCCCGCCGCCAACGCCGCTTTGAGAAGCAGCTATGGTCAAAGGGGCCGGACACTAAGAACATGAAATGGGATGTGCCAGAAAATATCACTTTGTTGCAAAGGGAGGATGAAACGTTGAATGTATTGTAGGAATACAGCTGGAAATAAGCTGAGGGGGAAAGATTGTTTGGTAAAAGAAATAATAAAGAGATGACTATTACGCCTAGTGGGAGGGGCTATGGGGTATAAAAGAAGGCTGTCAGGGCCTACCTGGGTTCTTTCAGTGAGATGTTACAGAGAGGGTAACATGCAGACTGTGTTTTGTATATAGATGTTTGTTTTGTGTTGACTTAAGTTAGTTTCCTATTTTCTTTGTAAATAATCTTTTGTGCACCTGGGAGGCCGGCAGAATAAATTATCCACACTGAATGCTTTCTGACTACGCCTGCATTTGTTCGGAAGAAGTTTAGGAGAGGACCCCGCGACAAACCCACCCACCACTTTAATCACACTCTAGATCTTGTTTTAACATATGGCATAGAAACTCAACACTTAACAGTGCTTCCTGAAAACCTTCTCCTGTCTGATCATTTCCTGATAACATTTACATTTACAATAATTGATTACACAGCAGTGGAGAGTAGACTTCATCACAGTACACCCAATGTTATCATCTTCAATGCCCTGTACCAACATAGAGCAGAGCAGCTATCTGAACGCTACTCCAACAGAGGTCGATCATCTTGTTAATAATTTTACCTCCTCATTACGTACGATTCTGGATACTGTAGCTCCTGTGAAAACTAAGGTCTCTAATCAGAAGTACCTGACTCCGTGGTATAATTCTCAAACACGTAGCCTAAAGCAGATGACTCGTAATCTGGAGAGGAAATAGCGTGTCACAAATTTAGAAGTTCATCATTTAGCCTGGAGAAATAGTTTGTTGCTTTATAAGAAAGCCCTCCGCAAAGCCAGAACATCTTACTATTCATCACTGATTGAAGAAAATAAGAACAACCCCAGGTTTCTCTTCAGCACTGTAGCCAGGCTGACAAACAGTCAGAGCTCTGTTGAGCCAACCATCCCTTTAACGTTAACTAGTAATGACTTCATGAACTTCTTCACAAATAAAATTTTAATCATTAGAGAAAAAAATTAATAGGAAAAAAGACATAAAGACCTGGATGGCCGCTAACTTTGTGCTTCTTAATTCAGATCAAACTGAGGTTATTGTACTCGGCCCTGAAAATCTTAGAAATATGGTATCTAACCAGATTCTTACTCTGGATGGCATTACCTTGGCCTCCAGTAACGCTGTGAGGAACATGTCAGCATGTCAGAAGAAAAAGTGAATCAGAGATGGATTACAAAATACAAAAACTAAAAATAAATAGTGGACAAATTTAAAACAAGCAACATGCAAGAGTAACTACTAATGATTTACAAATACTTGGCATATACAGTCAATACACTCAGAGAATTTTAGCATATCAGTATAAAGCTCTCTGTAATTCCTGGACAGTTCATGAAATAATTTAAAATTAAATCTGCACTTCAGGGTTTTTTTTAATAACAGGTTTATGTCTTAGCTCTACGAATACAGCTAAAACACTCTGCTTGTATAATGCTGTATTCTCTCCCAGCTTACCCTTTTCTCACAACAGGGTGATTCCCAAAGTACGAGTCAATAAAACAATGACTCTAAATCCAGAACAGAAAGATAAAGTTGCAAGATCAAAGATTAAGGATTGTGTTTTTATAGCATGTAGTAAACTATCCCCTTTTTCTTCTTGGCATTGTTGTGTGTACCTTCACAAGTCAAATTATACATTGGAGCAGTAGGGTTAGGGTTAGGATACACTACAATACACACTCACGAGACAGTTCGATTTTTCTAACATAAAGTTTGTATGAAGTTCACCTTATCAGCTGAAAATATTAAAGCCAGAACTTACAACATCAAAAACCTTTTTCCTTCATGTACAAGGTTTCCAAAAAAGTTTTATTTCAAGTAAAACAAAACCAATACATTTGTTTGTAAAACAAATAATTACATTGATTCTTGTAAAGAGTTTCCAAAAAGGTTTTGACCGGCAACAACGCTCACCTGCTAAATCCAACAGAACACCACTAGGACATTATGTTTCACTCCATCTGACTGTGCAGGAGCTCAGTGTTGGGTATGGTAAATGGTCTGTTTCATATTCAGTGCTTTTAGACTCTTCCTGGTTGTTGATGTTTGTTTCTAAAGATGTTGTTGATGAGACTTTGTAGAAAGCAGCTTCACACACACACACTCAACTCCACTCACTCACCTGGAGGATCAAGACTCGGGCTAATGATGCTGATGGGGTTATTGCTCTGGGGATTTAGCAGGTGAGCTAAATCATGTGTGACATGTGAATTTCCCGAGTGTGGCATTAATAAAGTCGTGTGTCTATGCCAAACCTGAAGTTTAAACTCCTTTTTTTTTTTTTAATTTACCAACATTTCTGATTTGCAGCTAAGACTGTGACATGTTTTCACCATTTGCAAGCCAGAAAAGTGATGACTCTTGAAGCCTGGTTGCTGCACAATACTAGGACTACTAGTACTAGTTCTAGTACTACTGCTACTGCACAAAGCATATTGTTCAGGAATTTCAGAAATTTGTTTAAGTCTAATGTGTTGGCTTACAGGTAAACTTGTTTTGGAGGTGGATAGGGTGAAAACTTCCAGCATCACATAATGTTTTCCGATCAGTAGGTTTGGAGTAAAAAAGAACTGGACATATATTTGTCTTTTTTGGGCTACTTTTCTGTCAAGAAAGTTAACTTTTTTAGAACTGTGATCAAGGATAACACATAAACCCTTGAAAATGTGAATGTAAAAATTGTACAAACTCCAGAAAAAGTGGCAACTGAAGTGGCAAAAGTGTAGGCAATTTTTTACTTTTTTAAAGTAGAAGTACAGCTGTTAGTGTCAAAAACACTCGAGTAAAAAGTTGAAATGTGCTCAAAGTGAGAAAGTCAAAGTAGTAACCTAACTGAACAGTGTGCTATAATAAAAAAATTAAATAATATTACTAGATAGGACTACAAACTTAGTGTGGTGGTAAAAGGCACAAAAGGCCTCAGAGGCACATTTGGCAGCAAGGGTTAGAGCTCAGAGATCTGGAGCCTGGGGGTTGGGGGGCTAACAACACTGACTGGTAAAAGAGTCTAACATCTAGGTGTTACATGGTGTTGCAGGTGATAAAGAGCTATAAACTACTTCCATTTGTTTAGAGGTGATTGCCAGTTTGGTTGGGTTTTTTAGAGACACAGAGAGTGAGAGATCCTGTCCTGCATTATTTTATTTATTTATTTTTTTTTAAAAAAAAGGATTTTCAGAGCTGTTGATATATGAAGCAGTGTTCATAGAAACATGGATCAACCCTGTTTTGACAGTGTGAGTGTTACATTTTAAGATTAATTCAACTTAATATTACTTGTATGGCCATATCACAGCAACAGCATAGCCTTAAACCAGGTTTGGAGTAAAGAGAACTGGACATATAGTTGCTTTTTGGGTTACTTTGATGTCAAGAAAGTTAATTTGTTTAGAACTGTGATCAAGGATAACACGTTAAACGTTGAAAGTGTCAATATAAAAACTGTACAAACTCCAGAAAAGTGGCAACTGAGGTGGCAAAAGTGCAGGCAATTTTTACTTAAGTAGAAGTACAGCTGCTAGTGTCAAAAACACTCGAGTAAAGGTTTGATAAAGTATCGGGTCAGGAATGTGCTCAAAGTGAGTAAGTCAAAGTAGTAACCTAACTGAACCTTATGCTATAAAAAATAAATAATATTAGTAGATAGGACTACAAACTTAGTCTGGTGTTAAAGACACAAAGGCCTCAGGGGGACATTTGGCAGCCAGGGTTAGAGCTCAGACACCTGGAGCCTGGGAGTTGGGGCTAACAACACTGACTGGTAAAAGAATCTAACATCCAAGTGTTACATGGTGTTGCAGGTGATAAAAATCCATAAACCATTGTTTAGAGGTTGTTGTGGAAGTTTTCCATTTAATAAAGCCTGCAGACAAGCGATGAGCGGTAGCTAACATTCTTTAATCAAGACAACTTTCTTACCAGACCCCCACCATCTGTCTAACTGTTTGAATGGAGTATGAGGCAGACATGCTAAAACAGTGACCTAAAAGCATTACCAATAAACAAAGTGATCAATACATAAATGAAAGAAATTCCTCTACAAGGTGATTGCCAGTTTTGTTGGAATTTTTAGAGACACAGAGAGTAACAGAGAGCCTGTCCTGCATTACTTTAAAAAAAATAAAGGGGGGTTTCAGAGCTGTTGATATACGCAGCAGTGTTCATAGAAACATTAATCATCCCTGTTTTTGGCATTGAGTGTTACATTTGTGACAGTTTCAATGAAGCCTGCAAATTCTTGCATTTATACTGGAGAGCAAAGAAAGATTAAATGCTACTTGTACTATGGAAAATCAGTTTCATAAAAGCTACATAAACAGAGCTGAAGAAGACTGTGCTTGTAAAACTAGCGGTAACGTCTGAGAACTATAAGACAGACTGTTTCTGCTATCGAAACAATTTGTGTTATTATTCCTGAATGATTCATGGTGACAACATCATAAGAAGAAGGTCATTTTACTCCACACATACAAATACACATTTGGAAAATCACATAGTTTGACCATAAAATCCCAGAATAATTAGTATTTGAGATTGCTGAAGCAACATCACTAAAGAAAAATATCCTTGCATGTCACTTTGCTTTCATTTGAAAATCTAAAGTTTTTTTATGTAAAACATAAAAACAACAAAAACTTTAGATGTTAGAGATGTCCTGATGAAATTTGTGAATATCTAGATCATTGGTGTTTGGATTTGAGGGTCAACAGGGCGAACACTGAGGCTGGGTGTTAGAAATACATGATGGTAACATGAGACATGTTACCTTTGAGAACACTAACATTAGGGTGTGAGAGGTAAATGCATCACAGAAGCTGAAAAGGAGTTGCCTGTCTCTAGATTAGTTAAAATAAATTGAAAATAAACTGATTTGAACAGGTTTGATGCATTATACAAAAAAAGGTTCATGATATAGTTCACATGATCTAAGCAAGAATCTCAAATGTTAAAGTACACTTACTGATTGTACTTTTACTACATGAGCTAATGCAGATGCTCTAAAAGCACACTGACTGAAAAAGAAGCACACACTTGGAGAAACTGTGCTGTAACTTCTCATACTGTGAAGTTTTCTGACAAAAGTGAATTGAAAACTTATGCTGTACAGCTTACTAAGGGGTCCTGTGATGGGCCATGTGCAATTACACAAAAGAACAAGTTAAATTTCACCATAACACTGACTGGAGAAAAGCCAGTTTGGTATTCTAATTGAGATTACAACTGTAATCAGTAAAATCAGTGCTGTGATAGTTTAAGATCAAAATCTGATTTAAAACACAGTCTAACATCAACATTCTTGCCCCTTAAAATAGGTCAGGATGGCCGAAAAATGTACTTTAAAAATGAGATTTTCTTTTTGTTTCGTTGGAAAAGTAAAGTACCATAACAAAGAAATGAGTACACCTTTGTAGATATCACTGATATGGAGTTTTTCATGTTTTACATAAAGACTTAGGGCTGCTAGTTTCCTAGAGGCATTTTCTCATTTAAACCATGGTGACTTAAAAGTTTAGCAGCGAAACACTTGTTTCCTTTGTTCCATCAAACATTTCTTTCAGCCATCTGTGTTTATCAGAGCGATATGTGACAAATTTTTTATTGAATCACCAGAAAGTACACAAATACAAGATTAAATATTTTATTTATTTATCAAAGGTACATAATTACACATTGATACAATGAACAAGGTGTCTATGAAAATTACACATGGTGTAAGAAAAACATTATAACATACAAATAAGTGTTTTAAGATAATCTGACATAGTTTTAAAAGCATAAGAATAAAAGTTTTTTTTTTTTAAAAATCATGTTCTTTGATGATCACATTACATGTATCACATTTTTTAAAACATAATGTAGGGAGCAAAGTGTTCACAAAAACAGTTTTATGATTAGTCAAAGGAGCTTGCAAAGAAAAGCGTCTGGACTTCTTTAAGTTACTTGAAGACGTTTCACCTCTCATCCGAGAAGCTTCTTCAGTTCTAAGGTCAAATGGTGGAGAGTCCCAGATATAAACCTAGTGGGAGTATCCCCCCACAGAGGGACAAAAGGACCCCCTGATGATCCTCTAATCGCCTGAGCCAAGGTGTGAAACTGGGTGTGGGTCCCAATCAGCCAGAGTTTCGGGTGTGTTCATTGTGAAACCTGGCCCCACCTTATCATGCGAATTCCTGAGGTCAGATGGCCCAGGATGTGAGTGGGCGTTAAGGCGTCTGGGAAGGGATCTCAAAACTGGATTATAGATGGCAGAGAGTTGGTGTCGTAAACCCCCGCCTCTGTTCAAAGGTGGTCGCTCACAGTGGACATAGATGGCTTCTTTCACTCCTCTTTCAAACCATCTGTCCTCTCTGTCCAAAATGTGAACATTGGCATCCTCGAAAGAGTGTCCTTTATCCTTAAGATGCAGATGGACTGCTGAGTCTTGTCCTGTGGAGGTGGCTCTTCTGTGTTGTGCCATGCGCTTGTGAAGTGGCTGTTTGGTCTCTCCAATGTAGAGGTCTGGGCATTCCTCGCTGCACTGTACAGCATACACCACATTGTTAAGTCTGTGTTTTGGCGTTTTGTCTTTCGGGTGAACCAGTTTTTGTCTGAGCGTGTTGCTGGGTCTGAAATGCACCGGGATGTCATGCTTGGAGAAAACTCTCCTAAGTTTTTCTGATACACCGGCTACATAGGGGATGACAATGTTGTTGCGTCTGTCCTTCTTATCCTCCCTCGCTGGTGTCTGGTCTTCTTTTCTGTGCCTCTTTGCTGACTTTAAGAACGCCCATTTAGGATAGCCGCACGTTTTGAGTGCTTCCTTTACATGTGTGTGTTCCTTCTTTTTTCCTTCAGGCTTAGAGGGAACATGTTCTGCCCGGTGGTGTAGGGTCCTAATTACTCCAAGTTTGTGTTCCAAAGGGTGATGGGAGTCAAAGAGGAGGTACTGGTCCGTGTGTGTGGGCTTCCGGTAAACTTCGATGTTGAGTTTGCCGTTCTCTTCAATGTGCACAGCGCAGTCCAGGAAAGGCAAACAGTTGTCCTTTGTGTCTTCCCTGGTGAACTTGATGTTTTTATCCACAGCGTTAATGTGCGCAGTGAAGGATTCCACTTCTTGTGTCTTGATTTTGACCCAGGTGTCGTCCACATATCTGTACCAGTGGCTGGGTACTCTTCCTTTGAAAGAGCCAAGAGCCTTCCTTTCCACTTCCTCCATGTAAAGGTTGGCTACAATAGGTGACACAGGGGAGCCCATGGCACAGCCATGTTTTTGTCTGTAAAAGCCTTCGTTGTATTTGAAATATGTAGTGGTGAGGCAGAGGTCTAACAGTGTGCAAATCTGATCGGGTGTGAAGTTGGTCCTGTCCTCCAAGGAGCTGTCTTCTTGTAGTCGTTTTCTGACAGTCTTCACGGCCTCCGTGGTGGGTATGCAAGTGAAGAGAGAGACTACATCAAAGGACACCATGGTTTCATCTGGATCCAGGGTAAGTTTCTGGACCTTGTCAGTGAAGTCGGTGGAGTTCTTGATGTGGTGTGGGGTGTTCCCCACAAGAGGAGCAAGGATGGTAGCAAGGTGTTTAGCAATGTTATAAGTGGCTGAGTTTATGCTACTGACTATGGGTCTGAGTGGGACAGCTTCCTTGTGGATTTTAGGAAGTCCGTAGATGCAGGGTATGGCATCCCCTGGGTAAAGGCGGTGATATGTAAGGCGGTCAATAATTTTGTCCTTTTCAAATTCATGAAGGCAAGCTATAACTTTCTTTTTGTAGCTGCTTGTGGGGTCTCGCTTTAAGGCTTCGTAGGTATTGTTGTCACTGAGGAGAGTAGTGATCTTTGTATGGTAATCTGTAGTGTTTAGGACCACGGTGCATCTTCCCTTATCAGCTGGTAAAACAGTGATGTTGTGGTCTTTGCTCAGGGAAGCGACGGCCTTCTTTTCCTGTATTGTGAGGTTGGATGGAGGGACTTTGGCACTGGAGAGCGTGGCTGAGACTTTCATCCTGATTTGCTCTGCTTCTGTCTGTGATAATTTATTAATCCGTATGGCAGATTCTGTGGCTGTGATGAGGTCCACTATGGGCAACTGTTGTGGAGAAATGGCAAAATTGAGTCCTTTGGCTAATACTCTCTTTTCAGGTTCAGTGAGAATCCTGTCTGAAAAGTTCTTAACCCATTTCTCCTGACTGACTTCAGGTGTGTTTTCTTCTCTGGGTTGTGTAGGTTCAGGATGAGGAGTGTGTGTTTTTGAAAGCAAGGTGTGAAATTTCCTGCGTTGTCTTTCTTTTCCTTTAGAGTGTTGGGCCCGCTGGAGAGACCAAACAGCCACTTCACAAGCGCATGGCACAACACAGAAGAGCCACCTCCACAGGACAAGACTCAGCAGTCCATCTGCATCTTAAGGATAAAGGACACTCTTTCGAGGATGCCAATGTTCACATTTTGGACAGAGAGGACAGATGGTTTGAAAGAGGAGTGAAAGAAGCCATCTATGTCCACTGTGAGCGACCATCTTTGAACAGAGGCGGGGGTTTACGACACCAACTCTCTGCCATCTATAATCCAGTTTTGAGATCCCTTCCCAGACGCCTTAACGCCCACTCACATCCTGGGCCATCTGACCTCAGGAATTCGCATGATAAGGTGGGGCCAGGTTTCACAATGAACACACCCGAAACTCTGGCTGATTGGGACCCACACCCAGTTTCACACCTTGGCTCAGGCGATTAGAGGATCATCAGGGGGTCCTTTTGTCCCTCTGTGGGGGGATACTCCCACTAGGTTTATATCTGGGACTCTCCACCATTTGACCTTAGAACCGAAGAAGCTTCTCAGATGAGAGGTGAAACATCTTCAAGTAACTTAAAGAAGTCCAGACGCTTTTCTTTGCAAGCTCCTTTGACTACGATGACCTGGATGACTGAGAACCTTCACAGACAGTTTTATGATTACTTTTTCCACAGTGCTTGTATGCCTCTTGCAAAACTATGTACTTTTCACCATAAGACACAATAACTCACGATTATCTAAGACCAGCCATGAAATGTCCGTCGCTTCATTACAATCATTTGTCCCAGTTGCTGCCCTCAGATCCAGTCTTCTGTACTGTGGGGTAAAATTGCTTTTTTGGTGGTTCATAAAAACTATCTCAAAAAGCGATGTTAGTGAGGGGACCAGAAACACTAGGTTGCAGAGCAGTTGGTAAGGACTTGTATATTTCTGGAGAGTCTGCAAAAGCTGTCTTGCTCGTGCTCCTGATTGGATATGTGGAGCCCGGCTCTGATATCTCACTGGTGGCAGCTAAAGGTAGGCATGCCTTGGAGGCGGAGTTGGTCTCGGGCGCAATCTTTCAAACGAGCCTCACGGCATTTCAGGCAACCTCAGTCCGGAAACAACATCCGTTCACTCGCGGTCAAAATCCACGCAGAGCTGGTGTTTCGCAGGGATCAGGTTAACACATCTGGCTTAAATCAGAGTCTAAAAATATGAAGAAAAACAAAAAGAGTTTGAGATACCTGATGAGGCCATGATAGGTGATGTAGACATGTAATGTATAAGCTTTCACGGGAGTTAGAGTTAGATAGATTTCGCTCTCTCTAAGGCTGAAAGCATAGCCCCAAAGCCCACCGGTGTTGAGCCTGAATCTCTCCTCCATCGGACCTGCAGCCGAATGGCTAACCGGGGTGCGAGGGGAGCCGCCCCTTTGTTATGTGATTGGCAGCGGGGCGAAGTTAGGCACGCCTCGGAGGCGGAGTTGGTCTCCGGCGCAAATTTCGAACGAGGTAAGCAGCATTCGGGAGCTGAGCCGGGGAGCAAACAACAAGGAAAAATTGTGCACTGGCTGCGGCTGCGGCCCAGTTCGAATCAGAGCGAAGGGAGAAATTAGACTCTGCGCTGAATTTTAGAGGGAGCTAGTGAGAGGGCTAGTTTGAAAAAAAATTTGATTTTTTCAGGAGTTTTTGCCCTGTTATCGAATATAAGGTTTTGGGTATAGAGGGGTCCCTACAAGTTATTCTAGGGTTTTTTGTTGTGCGTTTTTGGAGAAATACGGAGGGTTTTTTCAGGAGGTTTTCCCTGGTTATTTTGTCTAAGGATCGGGGTGGGAGCCACAGCGCGCCCACAAGCGCGCGCAGACACACAGGCGCGTGCGGGGCGCGCGCTTATGCCCTGACCCACCACCAGACGGCGTTTTTTAAGCATAAAAAGTAAAAACTTTTTTAATGGCTTAAAAAATAAAAGAATGCTATTTGATATATAAGAAACTTTCTAAATAATCAATTAGTTCTTTTTTAGGGGGAAAAAAGCAATGAGCTATGAACTAGCATATTTTGGATGAATATCATTTTTTGATGAATATCATATTTTTGTTACTTCCTTTATTACTTCCTTTACTTCCTGAGCTCATGAATAATTTATTGGGGCCATAAATCACTCAGTTTGACATGAGGGGTATAATATCCCTCCTCGTCTAGTTTGCCAAACCAAAGAAGTAGAACAGTGAATGTGTGGCAAATTGTGCTACCTCACAATTAGTTCCTGAAGAGGAGAGGACACAGCTGGCTCCAGCAGCTTTTAAAGCTGATGTGGACTTACTTTGGATTCAGGACAAAAGAAGGCAATAAAGACTATGACAAGAGGTATTCAGTCTTTAAAATCTGCACCGCCAGAGTCAAATACCCACGTAACACAACAAATTTGTGAGCACGTGTCTTGCAACCATAGCAACGTAGCATCAAATGCTAATTTTAAAACCAAATGAGGTGATCCCGCTCAACGGACAATTGAAGAAGTTAACTTTGCGATAGTACCAGTCATATGGTAACTTGAACTGAACTAAAGCGCAGTAACCCAGAGTGGTGGCAAAAATAACGTTTCAACAAGGTAATACCAGGGTACAATTAGCAGTGGCAAATACACAGTGGCTTGGCTAACGTGGTGTGGTAACGTGGTGTGGTAACGTGGCGTGGTAACGTGGCGGTGAGCAACCAGGGAAATAGGACAGCAAGGTCAACTGGAGTGTGGCAGGTATGTACTGGTCACACTGAGGAGAGAGGAGAACAGAGTTAGAACGAGAGTCCGGGTGGTTTTCGGAGAAGGTGAGTATGACAGATTTTCCCAGCTTACTTGCAGGAGAAGTGATAGAGGTGTTGAGGGAGAGGATTGTGAGTCCAGGAGAATTCGAGGAGGCGAGACTGCTGACCTGGGTTCCGTTGACTCCGAGGTGGCGAGAGGGCAGGCAGTTGAGGCACAGAGAGATTTCCAGAGAGCCAGTGTGAAGCCAGAATCGGTCATGGTCTGGGCGAGCCTGAGTAACTTTCCACAGCATCAGCTCTCCTCCTCTGGGTGGAGCCCTTCCTGCCCCTCCCCGTTCCTCAGCTGCAGGCAATTATTCTGGCAGTATTTAGGAGCAGCGCATACAATGAGTCTTCGCCAGATCGTCTGCTAACCTCATCGGTACCTGGACTCGTCATTCCAAACCCTGTCATAGCCTTGCTTCTGGATTCCGGTCAGCTGTTGCTTAATCCTTTTCAGACAAACTGCCATTCTCACCTGCCTGCCTCCCTGCACACCTATATTGGACTCAGTACCCACCTGGACCTCGCCTCGCCTCCACCTCCAGCTAATCCCCGCCTGCAAACACGTAAGCCATCCCAGCTTGTCAAATGGGGAAACACTCACAACTCCTTGGACTGTTCTGATTTTCCTCTCCTACGTTTCAGTGCCCTGGTCTGCCACAGTTTCCACCAGCCCCACTCCAGTCTCAGCAGTTTAGTGACCTGACTGTTCCATGCTCGCCCTAGCCCCGCACCTCACAGACACCACGCTTTTGCACAAAGCTTAATCTTGTTTTTTGTCTTGAATATTTATGTTAGGAACACTTGTAAATAAAAGTTTTTGTTTTTGCAAATCACTTCAAGCTTCCAGTCTTTGGTCCATTCCACGCCACGGGCCTCTGAGCCCTGACAGAATCAAAGAGGTGAGTGTTTGCACCGTGGAGTGTCCTGCAGCTCAAGACAAACAACATGGGAACCGGTTACCAACATCAAGTAGTTGACGAACTGGCAGAGAAGAAACGTCAGCATAGAGCTTAAGCCTGATTGACTCAGTTAACTCCAGAGGTGAGTGAATCTGTGGTGGCCCTGCCCATGGGCAGATCCAAGGAGCCTCAGGAGCCTGGTGGAAATTTCCAGGCACTCACCCAGACCATGACACTAACAATAACTTTAACCTGTGCAACAAAAATAATACAGTCAGTACTTGTTTTTATTTGCAAAGACATGCACCCTCTGAAATAAATGATTTCGTAATATGAAATATTGCTGTGCCAAAGTTGTATGAAGAAGTCAAAGCGACAGTGCTGGACTTTCTCAGCTCAGCAGAGACAATTGCTTTGACATCCAACGCTTGGACTTCGAGAGCCACTGAATTATACGTAACCTTTACAGCACATCACATAACTGACCAGTGGAACCTTCAGTCCCATGGACTACAAACCCGAGCCATGCATGACAGTCACATGGGTGTGCAAATTGCAGCATTACTAACTGATGCTGTGGCTGAATGGGGATTGAATGCAAAATACCTTGTTGTTGTTAACAATAATGCACCAAGCATGGCTGTTGCGGCTAGACTTGCAGGCATGACGCACATACAGTGTTTTGCACCCAGTCTGAATCTCGCCTCACAGAAAGCAAGGACAATACAATCTATGGTGCGACTTCTTGGGAGGATCCAATGTGCAACAGCTTTTTTCAGGCGCAACACCACAGCCAGCAATCAGTTGAAACAGAAACAGCACCTCCTTCAGCGACCAGTTCACAGATTAATGATGGACATAATTATAAGATGGGACAGTTCCTGTGATATGATAGAAGGATTTTTATAACAGCAATCGGCCATCTGTGCAACTCTGCTTTGTGCACAAGTCAGAGTGAAAAAGAAATGTTCACATTACCATTACTTACTACTTACCATGTTCACTGGTAATTGAACTTAAGGGGGCCAGATGTAGTCTTTCCAAGATGGCGCCGTCTCTCGTTTCTGAAATATTTATGTATTGTGTTTATAGTGGTGTCCCTGCTAAGTTTTAAAGAGCCACTCGCTGTTGGTGTATGAGCGACAGACAATTCTTAATATTCGTGACTTACTGCTGATGCTTCCCTGCGTTAGCCAGCGATTTGGAGGACTCCCACTGCCTCTGGTGTCAGTCTGAATTGATGTGATCCACCCTGGAATCCTTTGAAATGGAAGCACTGGAGAAGTGGATGTATATGTGGAAGATCAGATCTTGGATGTGGCGTGTCCTTGCCATCAGCGATCTTGGCTGTTTAGAACTTCTCTCTGCCCTCAAACAGCGCTGCCTTCTACCTGTTTACCCAACGTTATCGGAGCATGCTCACCTGACGCGGTTTTATTGGTCACCATGCTGACAAAATATGAGGGGAGCTAGAGCACATATAAACCACTTGCAAGTACTGCATATTAAACCTGCTCAACACTGGCCCCAGCCAGTTTCTTTCACAACAGATCATAAGAAAATCATTATAACCGCTTATTCTACTAAAAGATCAAAGAGAAAACAAACATTCTAATCAATTAAGCTTAAGCATACAAGCAATTACTTATGAATAAATTTTATCATAGCTAAATCAAACTCCCAGAAAGTCATAACATGATCATAATTTTTTCTCCCCAACCTAGTCAATTGTTTGTCCCCTTTTATTCATGCTAACCCACAGTCACTAATTCACACACATTCACTCAAAATAAAAACAACTGTCTATCATTTTTGGTCTGGATTGACACGCGGCAATCCTTTTAGACAGGAACTCCCAGGTTGCCACAGGTGGCTTCTCCTCAGCCAGTTGTAATCTTGGAAAGGTCACCTTATATTTGCTGTTCCGAAAAAAATTTCAGCGCTGTTAATTCAATCTTGCAGGCTTGCTTACAAAAAATGAGAAAAAAAGAGCTTTTTATTAGCTCATCAAAACACGACACATAATCACCTGACAGGTTTTCTCTAAGTGCACTGTTACAATTTTAAAGGGCCCAATTCTAGACATGTCCATGTTTAATAAAACTCACTCTATTAAAATTGTCATGTCTGGTGTGGCAGACGTGTGGAGTTGTAGAAAGGACCCAAAGGCCGGCAGCTCTGGTGCAGGTGAGTATTTATTTACAGGAGTGGGTACAAACAGCAATGGTGGGTGAACATGAAACTGGAAAACCTAAACTGGGTAAAACTAACAAAACAAACCAGAAACAAAGATGCAGGGAGGTCCAGGGAAATACATACGGAGAGACGCAGGGAGACAGAGGGGAAACAACACAGACAAACCAGCAACGAAGACGAGGTAACACACACTATAAATACACACAGCAGGAATCAGGGAATGGGAAACAGGAGGGGAACACACCTGGAAGACATCAAAGCAAAACAAAACAGGAGCAGTAGAAGACCAAAAACAAAACGCGCACGAAAAAACACTGGCGCACAAAGAACAGTTCAGTAGTAAGTCAGGGGGCCGACCCGGAGGTCGCCGGCACAAAAGTCCACAAGTCAAACGGTCGGGGGGGCGACCAGGTGGGTAGCACAGGTGACAGAGCTGGTCCGGAGGCCGGCCGTGCGTAAAGCAACGGCAGCGATGTGGAAGCAGTTCAGGGGGCCGACCGTGCGGACGGCAACGGCGGCGACGTGGAGGCAGTTCAGGGGGCCGACCGTGCGGACGGCAACGATGTGGAGGCAGTTCAGGGGGCCGACCGTGCGGACGGCAACTGCGGCGACGTGGAGGCAGTTCAGGGGGGCGACAGTGCGGAAGGCAGCGGCGGCGATGTGGAAGCAGTTCAGGGGGGCGACCGTGCGGAAGGCAGCGGCAGCGACTCAGGCAAAGGGGGTCTGGGGGCTGCCCACGACGGCCATGGCGCCCGACCCATAGCCTGGAACGTGGCCGGTTGACTGCAGACCCAGGCTTAGGGGCTGGACCAGGTGACGCAGAGGCAGAAGCAAAGGTGGCTGTAGGCGACCTAGAATATTCAGACGGTAATTGGCATTTTGAGGCGCCATAAGGCCAAAAGCGGCATTGGCTCTCGTGAGCTTAACCCTCAAATCAACATTATTGAGCAATAATCTATCACAGAAAAAAATGTTGTAAAGTGTAAAGTGTCTTTGGGGGGGATCTTGAGAGTTTGTGACTCGGACTTTGATTCTAAGTCTCGTACTTTGCAAAATATATACGCAAATAAATTTAAATAAAGTTAAGCCGCACACACAGGCGCCACCTTGGAGAAATGACTACTATATCATTGTAAAATTCCCTAAAGGAAAAAAAAACAAAAAACTTAATGATCTTATGAATATCTTTCGAACTTTCTAAATCCCAGAAAGTCGAGAAATCAGATCCAAGTGTGACATCAGCTGACACTTTTTACAGGAGACTCCATCTGAACTCTGTGGAGCCTGATCTCAAGGTTTTTAAGTCTGATCCTGAAACCAGAAGAGGATCTTTCTGTCTCTTCAGATTCATTATGATCCAATGATTTCGGTTCTGCATGATACCGCTGATGTTTGCACAGAGCAGATAATGAAGTGAATGTTTTTGCACATTGGTAACAATGAAACTGTTTATTTACAGCGTGGGATCGTTTATGCACTTCAAGATGATCCGCAGTGGTGAAGGATGACCCACACTGGTCACAGACTTGCTTTTTGACGTCACTGTGACAGAGTTCATGTTGTCTTAATTCACTTGGTGTGGTGAAGCCTCTCCCACATTCTTTGCAGTAGTTCATTTTGTCTCCAGTGTGTCTGCGTTGATGTCGTTTTAGGCTCTCTTGCTGATTGAACGTCTTCCCACCACCACAGTGACAACAGGGTTGAGAAGTGGATCCATCTGTGTCGCTCTGCTTCTAAACAAAGACATAAAAGACAGTGTAAGTCAGGCAATTCCTTCAACATTTTTATCTTGAACACCGCCTGAAATAAAGAGCATCTGTGCCAGCATCCAATTACATTTTACTATTTACATTATAACACTCAACTTACTGGCTTACAATGACTTTTAATTTGTAGGTAATCTACTTATTGGGAAGATTGGTGATTAAACTCCTGGATGCTCTACTCTGCATGCCACAAGATACAAACCCCAAGCTGCTCTCCGATGCATCTATTGGAGTGTAAATGTTAGATTGATAGGAAGGGGAGGAGCTTTTAAAACTTTACATTTTTCCAACATCAGGAAAGTTTCAGGAGAATTGTGTCAGATTTGACTGAATATTCTGTAAATGAAGTTTTCATGTCTCATTTAGTTTTGAAATTAAACTTCATTCACATAATACTTCAAAATAACTACAACTGTAAAAAGAAAAATACATACCTCACAGTAACTGCACTTGTAGAGTTTCTCTCTGGTGTGAATCTTTTGGTGTGATTTGAGGTAACGTGGAGATTTAAAAGTCTTCTCACACAGTTCGCATTTATAAGGTCTCTTCCCAGTGTGGATAAACATGTGCTGCTCTAAGTTTTTGTATGTCACACAAATTTTGCCACATTGATCACAGCAGCAAACATCCTTTTTTGTGTGAATGCGTAGGTGAATGTCTCGGCTGACTAGCCAGCGGAAAGTTTTTCCACAAATGTGACAGCTGTACGCCTTAAATCCGGAGTGGGTAACTTGATGACGCTGTAAGTAGCTACTTTGAGTAAAAGCTTTATCACACTGATCACAGCTGTACGCTTTAACTGCACTGTGGATGAGTTGGTGTGTTTTTAAGCTTCCAGCCTGGGTGAAAGACTTTCCACACAAGTCACAGCTGTACGCTTTAACTCCACTGTGGATGAGTTGGTGTCTTTTGAAATTTTGATAAATACTAAAAGACTTTCCACACAACTCACAGCTGTATGGTTTAACTCCACTGTGTATGAGTTGGTGTCTTTCTAAGTTTCCCGAACGGTGAAAAGACTGTCCACACAACTCACAGCTGTATGCTTTAACTCCACTGTGGATCAGTTGGTGTTTTTTTAAGCTTCCAGCATGGGTAAAAGACTTTCCACATTCATCACAACTATATGGCTTAACTCCACTGTGAACAAGTTGGTGTGATTTTAAGCTTCCAGTGTGGGTAAAAGACTTTCCACACAACTCACAGCTGTATGCTTTAACTCCACTGTGGATGAGTTGGTGTGTTTTTAAGCTTCCAGCCTGGGTAAAAGACTTTCCACACAACTCACAGCTGTACGCTTTAACTCCGCTGTGGGTGAGTTGGTGTCTTTTTAAGGTGTCAGGACGGTTAAAAGACTGTCCGCAGAAGTCACAGCTGTACGCTTTAACTCCACTGTGGATGAGTTGGTGTGATTTTAAGCTTCTAGCCCAGTTAAAAGACTTTCCACACAACTCACAGCTGTGCCCTTTAACTCCGCTGTGGATGAGTTGATGTTGTTTTAAGTATGCACTCTGCGTAAAAGACTTTCCACACAACTCACAGCTGTATGCTTTAACTCCACTGTGAATCAGTTGGTGTTTTTTTAAGCTTCCAACCTGGGTAAAAGACTTTCCACATTCATCACAACTATACGGCTTAACTCCACTGTGAACAAGTTGGTGTGATTTTAAGCTTCCAGCGTGGGTAAAATCCTTCCCACACTCATCACAGCTGTATGCTTTAACTCCACTGTGGATGAGTTGGTGTGTTTTTAAGCTTTCAGCCTGGGTAAAAGACTTCCTACACAACTCACAGCTGTACGCTTTAACTCCGCTGTGGGTGAGTTGGTGTGATTTTAAGCTTCCAGCCCGGTTAAAAGACTTTCCACACAACTCACAGCTGTATGCTTTAACTCCACTGTGGATCAGTTGGTGTGTTTTTAAGCTTCCAGCGTGGGTAAAAGACTTTCCACACAACTCACAGCTGTACGCTTTAACTCCACTGTGTATGAGTTGGTGTCTTTCTAAGTTTCCCGAACGGTTAAAAGACTTTCCACACAACTCACAGCTGTATGCTTTAACTCCACTGTGGATGAGTTGGTGTGTTTTTAAGTATGCACTCTGCGTAAAAGACTTTCCACACAACTCACAGCTATATGCTTTAACTCCACTGTGGATGAGTTGGTGTGTTTTTAAGTTTGCACTCTGCGTAAAAGACTTTCCACACAAGTCACAGCTATATGCTTTAACTCCACTGTGTATGAGTTGGTGTCTTTTTAAGGTGTCAGGACGGTGAAAAAACTGTCCGCAGAAGTCACAGCTGTACGCTTTAACTCCACTGTGGATGAGCTGGTGAGTTTTTAAGTTTTGAGAAAGGGAAAACGACTTTCCACACTCATCACAACTATACGGCTTAACTCCACTGTGAACAAGTTGGTGTGCTTTTAAGCTTCCAGCCCGGGTAAAATCCTTCCCACACTCATCACAGCTGTATTTTTTCTCTTCCTTTGTTCTGTGAGGTTTGTTGGCCTCCTTAGAGCGCTGACTTCTCGCTCCATGTTGGTCCTGCAGTAACAGAGATACAAACAGAGGCAGTGAGTGAAATGCAGTCGTGGAACAAACTCAACCTTCAAACTTCCTCCACTAACACTAGTTTTAAACCAAAGGTTGAAATAGTTCCTTTTCAGTCAATACACTCGGTACAACACACGTGGTATGGGATATCATGTCCTCGCGTGTCCTGGCTGAGGAAACCTTTATTCACGCCTTTAAGGCAGATGATCTGTGATGACGTGTGCACAGCCCCGCATGCTAATATATCCCCCTGCCATCACAGTCACCCCTCAGTTATTATACTCCTTTGGGATCTTACAAAACTTCAAACGACTCGTCGACTATTAAATTAGTTGTTGACAATGATGTAATTGAAAACGATGTAATCGTGACTAGTCGACTAATCGTGGCAGCCCTACTTGTGACATGTGCAATGACAATAAAGTTGAATTCTTTTCTATTCTATTCTAACCACAATAAAGAGCAGTGCTACAGGTAAGCTAACTGAGAGTGACTGGGGTTCAAGCGTCAGGAACAGCGCTCATCACGGTTCTTTCCCTTGTGCACGAACAAAACAAAGAGCTCTGGGGACTTGCGTCTTGCTCTTGCCATTGTAGTAGAGTTGTCTTGGCATTCCAGCAATAGGTTTATGCTAGACAAACCTATCAATAAGTTTCCTTGTGTGATTATAGATGATAAATTAAACTGGAAGTCGCATATAAATCACATACATGACACAAGTTCAAGAAGTGTTTCAATTTGAGTAAAGTAAAACACATTCTGGACTAGGAATGGGTACCGGTATCCGGTGCCATTATGGCACCGGTTCTGACATAAACTGTAGTAACCAGACCGAAAAGCAGCCCACATTTCGGTGCTTTTTTTTTCTTGAGACGTCATACACTTTGGATTCTAGCCAATCATTTACCTTTGCAAGGATAGTAGGCGGGCTCAGGTACGCACGTTCTTTTAGAGCAGAGCTACAGATTAAAAATGCCCAAGGCAAAGCTGTCAAAAGTCATGCTGTACTCCACAACAAAAGATTCAAACTCAACAGCCTGCAACAAGTGCTTTAAGGTGATACTGTGCAAAGGAGGTAAAACCTTGAATCTGATGAAACACCTGGCGATGCATAGCGCTTTTTTAAAAGCAGAGAAATGCACTGTATTTGACAGCTTGCTGCAAGACCGAGCACCAAGCACATCTACTGCGGGGGTGGTGCCTGTTATCGGACCCTAAGTTAGCAACATCCCCCAAGAACCCAAAGAGGAGAGTCCTGGAGGGAAGGTAGTCAGAACTGAGGGGATCGAACTACGAGAAGGCAAGATTGCAGACATAGAGAGCAGCAAGTACCTGGTGATCCCACAGGCAAATGGGAACCATGAAGAGGTCGCTAGAAAAGCTGCAACCACCAAGTACCTGCAGAGGGGTCAGGCAAGTCCTGAGGAGTCAACTGAATGGTAAGAATAAGATCTGGGCTATCAACACCTACGCCCTGCCCGTGATCAGGTATCCTGCTGGGGTCTCCTGACCATGCATGGAGAGTGTCACCCCAAGTCCAGCACCCTGAGGCTGTACGCTAAGTGGAAGGAAGGAGGCTGGAGACTGGTGAGTGTCAGCACCATGGTCCAGGAGACAACAAACATCCATGAATACATCAGTAAGATGGCCCCAACTGATTGCGTGCTCAGTGAATACCTCAGGCAGCAGAAACCCAAGAATGAGGAGGAAGAGGAGGCACCATCATGGAAGGAGAGGCCGCTACATGGCATATACCAATGGCAGATAGCGGAGGTGGCTGATATCCAGAAATCCTACCAGTGGCTGGACAAAGCCGGACTGAAAGACAGCACAGAGGCACTAATCATGGCAGAAAAGGAACAAGCCCTGAGCACAAGATTCATAGAGACGCCCCGTAGGGTGGAGGAGAATGACCGAGCTAAGATCTTGTGGGACTTCCAGATACAGACGGGTAAAATGGTGGCGGCTAACCAACCGGACACAGTGGTGGTAAACAAACAATTCAATTCAATTCAATTTTATTTATATAGCGCCAAATCACAACAAAAGTCACCTCAAGGTGCTTTATGTTGTACAGTAGATACATAGAAAAGCCCAACAATCATATGATCCCCCAGGGCTCTAGAGTGCGACCAATTTGGTCGCAAATGCGACCAAAACTTTCAGTGGTGCAACTAAAAACAAAATATTTGGTTGCACCAGTGCGACCAACTGTTCGGGTAATAAAAAAATAATAATAATTTCTGCAACTCTCCGTGTGGT
The DNA here is from genome assembly GCF_051167445.1 of Perissodus microlepis. Taxonomy (NCBI): domain Eukaryota; kingdom Metazoa; phylum Chordata; class Actinopteri; order Cichliformes; family Cichlidae; genus Perissodus; species Perissodus microlepis. The sequence goes on from NC_140469.1 coordinate 31,114,844, forward strand.
CAACAACAGACACACATTATGCCCCTATCGTGGACTAAACCAATCAGAGATAGTCAGGGGCGGGACCTCTCTGATTGGCCTTGGTCCAGTTGAAAGTGCAGTTGGAAGAGGGAGGTGAGTAGCTTGAATAAAGCGATATCCATAGGGACCTATGGATTCTTCGATACCCAACATCCACAATGACGGCGAAACAACTAGTAGCTCAGTGTTCCAACATTCGAAAGAAGGGACTGCTATCACAGCTAGAGATTGACGAGGTACAACATAAATGCTACGGCAAGGAGGAGTCAGGACGCCAGGTCAGGGGGGAGATATCATCACCCCCACCCGAGATTGGGTACATAGCCCCAAGTGCGATAGGAGAAGGATCGTTGAGTGCGAGAGGAACTGACCTGAGAAATAGGATCATGGCCAAACTTGAAACCTGGATCCCCCGTAGCCGGTTACCAAGATTACGTGAAGTACCCTCAGAAGGTCTGCTAGATGATGTTAATGCAGCACTACGGACGATACCTACAACCACGATTACCGACACTAACAAACTGATCTACAATACAGCAGCAGTGATCAGTGAGATGCTTGGCTACAAGCTGAACAGCCACAAGGGGCAGTACCCTCCATGGAGAAGGAGGCTAGAGAGCAAGATCAAAGCAGCACGGAGGGAGGTTAGCCAACTAACGGAGTTGCAGAAAGGTGCGGCAAAGAAGGTGCATAAGAAATACAGCAAACTGTCCATACCTGAGGCCTTGGAAACTGCCAAGCAAAGACTCACAGCCTTGGCCAGCCGCTTGAGGAGGTACACCAGAGAGATAGAAGGCAGGAGAATAAACCAGCTGTTCTCCACAGAACCAGCAAAGGTGTACTCTCAGTGGCAAGGAAACAATAAGAGAACAGCACCACCAAGGCTGGAGATGGAGCAATACTGGAAGAGCATATGGGACAAGGACGCAACCCATAACGGCAATGCTCAGTGGCTAGTGGATCTGAGGGCAGACCATAGCGACCTCCCTGAACAGGGACCAGTAACCATCACAGTGGCAGATATCCAAGAAAGGGTCTCCAGTATGAAGAGTTGGACAGGACATGGTTCACGCCTACTGGCTGAAGAAGCTGACTGCACTCCACGAGCGTCTGGCAGCACAAATGAACCAGCTGCTAGTTAACGAGAGACACCCGGAATGGCTAACCGAAGGTCGAACGGTCCTGATCCCCAAGGACCCCAAGAAGGGACCGGTCCCATCCAACTACCGACCAATAACCTGCCTCAGTACTACATGGAAGCTCCTGTCAGGCATCATATCGGCTAAGATGAACAGGCACATGGGTCAATACATGAGTGGGGCACAGAAAGGGATTGGCAAGAATACCAGAGGTGCAAAACACCAGCTACTGGTAGACAGAACAGTCAGCCGAGACTGCAAGACCAGACTGACCAACCTGTGCACTGCCTGGATTGATTACAAGAAGGCCTATGACTCAATGCCCCACAGCTGGATCCTGGAATGCTTAGAATTGTACAAGATCAACAGGACCCTAAGAGCCTTCATCAGGAAGTCAATGGGGATGTGGCGTACAACACTAGAGGCCAACTCCAAGCCCATAGCACAAGTCACCATCAAGTGCGGGATCTACCAAGGAGATGCTCTGTCCCCACTGCTGTTCTGCATAGGCCTGAACCCCCTCAGTGAGATCATTAACAAGACTGGCTACGGATACCGACTACGGAACGAAGCAGTTGTCAGCCACCTCCTGTACATGGATGACATCAAGCTGTATGCCAAGAGTGAACGAGACATCGATTCACTGATCCACACTACCAGGCTATACAGCAATGACATTGGAATGTCGTTCGGACTGGAGAAGTGTAGTCGAATGGTAACAAAGAGAGGGAAGGTAGTCAGAACTGAGGGGATTGAACTACCAGAAGGCAACATTGCAGACATAGAGGACAGTTACAAGAACCTGGGGATCCCGCAGGCGAATGGGAACCATGAAGAGGCCGCTAGAAAGGCTGCAACCACCAAGTACCTGCAGAGGGTCAGGCAAGTCCTGAGGAGTCAGCTGAACGGTAAGAACAAGATCCGGGCCATCAACACCTACGCCCTGCCCGTGATCAGGTACCCTGCTGGGGTAATAGGCTGGCCAAAGGAGGAGATAGAAGCCACTGACATAAAGACAAAAAAGCTCCTTACCATGCATGGAGGGTTTCACCCCAAGTCCAGCACCCTGAGGCTGTACGCTAAGCGGAAGGAAGGAGGCCGGGGACTGGTGAGTGTCAGCACCACAGTCCAGGATGAGACAACAAACATCCAAGAATACATTGGGAAGATGGCCCCAACTGACCGAGTGCTCAGTGAATACCTCAGGCAGCAGAAACCCAAGAAAGAGGAGGGAGACGAGGAACCATCATGGAAGGACAGGGCCCTGCACGGTATGTACCACCGGCAGATAGAGGAGATGGCTGACATCCAGAAATCCTACCAGTGGCTGGACAAAGCTGGACTGAAAGACCGCACAGAGGCACTAATCATGGCAGCACAAGAACATGCTCTGAGTACAAGATCCATAGAGGCTGGGGTCTATCAAACCAGGCAAGACCCCAGGTGCAGGCTGTGTAAAGATGCTCCAGAGACAATCCAGCACATAACAGCAGGGTGCAAGATGCTAGCAGGCAAGGCATACATGGAACGCCATAACCAAGTGGCCGGCATAGTGTACAGGAACATCTGTGCCGAGTATAACCTGGAAGTCCCGAGGTCAAAATGGGAGATGCCCCCAAGGGTGGTGGAGAATGACCGAGCTAAGATCCTGTGGGACTTCCAGATACAGACGGACAAAATGGTGGTGGCTAACCAACCGGACATAGTGGTGGTAGACAAACAGAAGAAGACGGCCGTAGTGATCGATGTAGCGGTTCCGAATGACAGCAATATCAGGAAGAAGGAACACGAGAAGCTGGAGAAATACCAAGGGCTCAGAGAAGAGCTCGAGAGGATGTGGAGGGTGAAGGTGACGGTGGTCCCCGTGGTAATCGGAGCACTAGGTGCGGTGACTCCCAAGCTAGGCGAGTGGCTCCAGCAGATCCCGGAAACAACATCGGAGATCTCTGTCCAGAAGAGCGCAGTCCTAGGAACAGCTAAGATACTGCGCAGGACCCTCAAGCTCCCAGGCGTCTGTTAGAGGACGCGAGCTTGAAGGATAAACCGCCCGCAGGGGCGAGATGGGTGTTTTTTTATATTTTTATATATATATAGATATATATAGATATATATATATATAGATATATATATATAGATATATATATAGATAGATAGATAGATAGATAGATAGATTTGTTGGTTTTTGTTTTTTGCCCTTTATCACAGTTCCTCTTCCCCACATTTTTTCTTTCCCTCTTTCTTTCTCCCTTTTCTTTCCCCCAGTCATATCTGTCCCGTGTGTAGCAAGTGAAAATAAAATAAACAATAAAAGCAAAGGTGAATCAAATAGACTAATACAGCAAGGCCGGGATGGTCCATTTGGTAAAGTAAATCCGTTGGGCATCTTTCTTTGTCTTCAGACAATAATTCTGATGGCAAAAGAACCAAATGGGACAGGCAAAAAAGCAAAAAAAGAGAGAAACTGTATTTCGTTTCAGCCTGGGTATCACCATACAAAATGTCAATAAGCCTCTTCCTGAAACTTCCTCAATCTTGACAAACAAGCATCAGCTGATGAAGTGCACACAGTTTCAATAAAAACTGTCACTGTTATTTATTCACCTTTCAGTCACTTTAATTTTTAAAACTGTAATTTTAAAACTGTATATTCTGTGTATTTATTATTTCACTCCTATTGCCTGTTCTTATTGTCCTCATCTTCAACGTATGCTGCTAGGTTGTTTGTTAATTGCCCCTTGAGGATTAATAAAGTTTTCTGATTCTGATAAAAGTGATATGTTCTTCACCTTTTGTGTTGATGACATTTTTGTCCACTTTAGCAGCTGAGCTGAGTCCAAACGGCTGAAAATGTTCACCTGGTGCTCTGTCAAACTCTTCTCCTCCTGCTGATCAGCTGGGACACAAAACAGTAACATCACAGTGAGACAAGAACGTGAGAGGGACGTGTCCCAGGATTGAATTTAAAGCCATCATATTTACAGTTTGGATTTGGCGGACGCCCTCTTTACTTTTAGGAATAGTAACTGTGAAACTATGGTACTCATGACCATTGATCGATAGTCACGACATTACAACGAGTATTCATCAAGATACTTTTAAGAATATTCTTAACATGGACTCGGATTTTTAAAAAAATTATATATAAAAAAATTTCTCTCCATCAATAAGAATTTACTGACTGCAACTTGAACGTTGACTCAAAATGACTTTAAATCATCCGGGAAAGATGCATTTGACAAATTATAGACAAAAAAAGCCTGATAAAGGACACATGTCTGTAATGTGTCTGTGAAATGGATGAATGTTATTGACTGAGCAGATAATGAACAAGTGTGTTCTAGCAGCTGCAGTTTCAGCTGCGCGTGCTAACACACACACACCCTCCTGTTATCACTTCAAATAGAAATGAGGCTGTAGAGGTTTGGAGCATGCAGAAAAACAGCTGCAGGGACAATGAAAAGACTTTTCTGCTCCAACGTTCTGCCAGCAAACGCTCAACTTCTCCCAGCATGCTGAGCTAATGATTAGTTGGTGTTTTTCTCCAAACACTCTCTCACTCTTCTCTCAACGTGTTCACAATAAACTGTGAACAGACACCGAGGAGAGCAGCAGAAGACCTCATTCAGGAGCTAAACTCAACATGAACTGAACTCACAGTAAAGTTAGCTCGGTGCTTACCTTTAGATGAGCCCACAAACCGAGAGAAACTCCGTGATGAAGCCGGAACTCTTTCCAAACACAGGAAACAGATCAGGGAGCAGAGACCCACGTGGTTCACGCTGATCTCAGCTACGATCCAGGAGACAAGGGTGGGCAGATCGATGCAGATATCGATCAGGACGTTGGTAGTGGTATATAATCGATACTTTAGTTCGTTTCTCTCCTCTAAGTTCAACGCTTTACTCCCGTTTCACGTATAAGCAGCTCTCTCTGCTCCTCTCCTGCACACACACTTTGCTCCGCCCCCTTCTTCCTGCTCTGCTGTGGTTTGTAGCTGTGCGGTCACGTGTCTGAGCACACGTCTTTTGCGGACCTCCTATAGGGCTTTGGAGCGTGATGTCCCGGGAAGAGGGCCACGCCCCCTCCCGCCATGACAGTAGGTCAGACATTAGGTTGTCCCAATTCAGGGTCTGCAGCCTTAAAGTACGCAGCCTCAACGATCCTCAAGGGCCGCGTACTCAAATACCGCTGAGGCCGGAAGTGCGACGCTTGTGAAATGGGACGGTCTAGCCTCCGTCGCGCTGCCCAGGTTGCCTAGCAACCATGATCCTAACAGCTGGAAACGTTTCATACAGCTTTGTTTGACAGAAATGAAGGAGAGCATATTTTGTACATTTGTTTCTACATGAGCTTTGATTTGATAAGTATCTGAGGCTGAGACCACAGGACTGTAAAACATGATTGTTGGCTGTCTGAGTGGTGTCCCAGAAACGATGTGGGCTTCATAGATAATTGGCAAACCTTCTGGAGGAAACCTGGTCTTGTTAGGAGAGACGGCATCCATCCCACTTTGGATGGAGCAGCTCTCATTTCTAGAAATATGGACAAATTTATTAAACCCCCCAAAATATGACTAGCCAGAGTTGGGACCAGGAAGTAGAGTTGCAGTCTTACATGCCTCTCTGCAGTTTCTCTCCTCCTGCTACCCCCCAAAAAACCCATCTCCATTGAGACTGTGTCAGCTCCCAAAAAGACAAACAACTAACTAAAAACCAGCAACAAACAACTTAAACATAAACAATCACAAAGAAAGAACAATACAGTATCCACATCTGAACCAAAGAGTAAAACAGTGAAATGTGGATTATTAAATATCAGGTCTCTCTCCTCCAAGTCTCTGTTAGTACATGACTTAATAATTGATCAACAAATCGATTTACTCTGCCTTACAGAAACCTGGTTGCAGCAGGATGATTATGTTAGTTTAAATGAATCAACACCCCCCGAGTCATTCTAACTACCAGAAATCTCGAAGCAGAGGCCGAGGGGGAGGTGTGGCAGCAATTTTTCACACCAGCCTATTAATTAACGAAAGACCAAGACAGACTTTTAATTCATTTGAAAGCCTGATGCTTAGCCTCGTCCACCCCAGCTGTAAAACTCAGAAACCAGTCTTACTTGTTACCATCTATCGTCCACCTGGGCCTTACACAGAGTTTCTGTCTGATTTCTCAGACTTTTTATCTGATTTAGTTCTCAGCTCAGATATAATAATTATTGTTGGCTTCTCTCAAAATTTAAAAGAACCCACCCACCACTTTAATCACACTCTAGATCTTGTTTTAACATATGGCATAGAAACTCAACACGTAACAGTGCTTCCTGAAAACCTTCTCCTGTCTGATCATTTCCTGATAACATTTACATTTACAATAATTGATTACACAGCAGTGGAGAGTAGACTTCATCACAGTAGATGTCTTTCTGAAAGCGCTGTAACTAAGTTTAAGAATATAATCCACCCACTGTTATCATCTTCAATGTCCTGTACCAACATAGAGCAGAGCAGCTATCTGAACGCTGCTCCAACAGAGGTCGATTATCTTGTTAATAATTTTACCTCCTCACTACGTACGACTCTGGATACTGTAGCTCCTGTGAAAACTAAGGTCTCTAATCAGAAGTACCTGACTCCGTGGTATAATTCTCAAACACGTAGCCTAAAGCAGATGACTCGTAATCTGGAGAGGAAATAGCATGTCACAAATTTAGAAGTTCACCATTTAGCCTGGAGAAATAGTTTGCTGCTTTATAAGAAAGCCCTCCGCAAAGCCAGAACATCTTACTATTCATCACTGATTGAAGAAAATAAAAACAACCCCAGGTTTCTCTTCAGCTCTGTAGCCAGGCTGACAAACAGTCAGAGCTCTGTTGAGCCAACCATCCCTTTAACGTTAACTAGTAATGACTTCATGAACTTCTTCACAAATAAAATTTTAATCATTAGAGAAAAAAATTAATAAGAAAAAAGACATAAAGACCTGGATGGCCGCTCACTTTGTGCTTCTTAATTCAGATCAAACCGAGGTTATTGTACTCGGCTCTGAAAATCTTAGAAATATGGTATCTAACCAGATTCTTACTCTGGATGGCATTACCTTGGCCTCCAGTAACACTGTGAGGAACCTTGGAGTCATTTTTGACCAGGACATGTCCTTCAACGCACATATTAAACAAATATGTAAGACTGCTTTTTTACATTTGCGCAACATCTCTAAAGTTAGAAATATCCTGTCTCAGAGTGATGCTGAAAAACTAGTTCATGCATTTATTACTTCCAGGCTGGACGACTGTAATTCATTATTATCAGATGTCCAAAAAACTCGCTGAAAAGCCTTCAGTTAATCCAAAATGCTGCAGCAAGAGTCCTGACAGAGACTCTGTCAGGACTGAAGGCTCTGCCTCCCATTCTACTTTTAAATACTCTAGGAACAACAAGTAGGCCTGCAGAGCGGGAGCGAAGTGCTCTAATAGGGTGATATGGTACTACAAGGTCATTAAGATAAGATGGGGCCTGATTATTTAAGACCTTGTATGTGTGCAGCTCTCTCTGCACCAGAGAGAGCAGATTTCTCCTGTTTTGGCTTCCCTTCATTGGCTTCCTGTTAAGTCCAGAATTGAATTCAAAATCCTGCTCCTCACATACAAGGTCTTAAATAATCAGGCCCCATCTTATCTTAATGACCTTGTAGTACCATATCACCCTATTAGAGCACTTCGCTCCCGCTCTGCAGGCCTACTTGTTGTTCCTAGAGTATTTAAAAGTAGAATGGGAGGCAGAGCCTTCAGTTTTCAGGCCCCTCTTCCGTGGAACCAGCTTCCAGTTTGCATTCGGGAGACAGACACTATCTCTACTTTTAAGATTAGGCTTAAAAATTTCCTTTTTGCTAAAGCATATAGTTAGGGCTGGACCAGGTGACCCTGAATCCTCCCTTAGTTATGCTGCAATAGACGTAGGCTGCCGGGGATTCCCATGATGCATTGAGTTTTTCCTTTTCAGTCACCTTTCTCACTCACTATGTGTTAACAGACCTCTCTGCATCGAATCATACCTGTTATTAATCTCTGGCTCTCTTCCACAGCATGTCTTTATCCTGTCTTCCTTCTCTCACCCCAACCAATCACAGCAGATGGCCCCGCCCCTCTCTGAGCCTGGTTCTGCCGGAGGTTTCTTCCTTTTAAAAGGGAGTTTTTCCTTCCCACTGTCACCAAACTGCTTGCTCGTAGGGGGTCATATGATTGTTGGGCTTTTCTCTGTATCTATTATTGTACGATCTACTGTTCATATAAAGCGCCTTGAGGCGACTATTGTTGTGATTTGGCGCTATATAAATAAAATTGAATTGAATTAAATGGATTTCTGTCGCTAGTATTCCTAACTCCCTAGGTCCTTGGCATTTCTTGTGTTCTCCTTCTTAGGTCGTGGTTCTGTGTTACTTCTGTTAGTATACAGTCATCTCTGTCAGGGTGTCTCTTGTTCTGTCACTGTATCCCCTAGTTTGGTCCACGTCTGTTCAGTTTCCTGTTTTACTTTGAAAGTCTGTGTACTATGTCAATGTGAGTTTTGCCTCCCCTTGTCTTGTCATGTCTGATGAGTCCCAGCTGTGCTCTCCTCCTGTTTCACAATCCCTAATCACCTCAGTATGTATTTAAGCCCTGTGTTTTTCCCTGCCAAGTGTTGCGTCCTCCACGTTTGTTGTGTGTGTATTCATTGTCATCTACCTTCAGCATCTCCAGTCTAGTTAGTTTAAGTTGTTGTTTATGTATCGCCAAGGGTGACTCACCAGCAAATAAAGCTGTCGTTTAAGTTAATGTTTTGTCTCCGAGTCCTGCACGTGGGTCCAGCCACTGACAGCCACACAACTCATCGTGACACTATTATCCATATACACGCAATAGCAGCCCCTCTCACTCGGTTGTTGGCATTTGCTCTTGCTCAGATCTCTGCTATGTGCGCTCACAGACATCTGCAGACCTGCTCTCAGTGTGTCGATTACGCTCACAACATCTCCGCCTTGCACCTTCGTGTGCCCTCAACTCTCTGTACACCGTTATAAGTGTGCCACAAAACCAACCAATCACAGACTTGGCTGCAAAAATTCTGATTGGTTGTTTTGGTCTCCAATCATCTCCTAACTACTGTAGCTAAGCCCAGGCAAACATCCCAGGATGCATTTTGTCCACAAATCAAACGAGGCAGTGGCAGAGAAATGCAGAGTGGCGGAGTTTGAAATATTACTCTTTCTGGATCACAAAATAAACTTATAAGATATTTTCAGCCGAGATTGTTTCAGTGTAAATTTAAATACCTGCTCAGTTTATCAAGACATCACATATTTGCAAAAGCGCCTGTTTGTTACCCACCAGCTGACCGCACAGCTGGACTGGCGGTCTGCTAACACAAATCAGGACAAATCGCTTCCTTTTCACCTTAATTACGGATGTATTGTAATTGGTCCAGCCCAGAGTTGGTCATGACCAACAGGCCAATCCAACACCTTTCATTGTTTATACAGTTACAAAAACAAACAAACATAAAAACGAAAAATCACCATTGGCCCGCCAGTCCAGCTGTGTGGTAATTAATGTAACACTTCAGTGGGATGAATATGATATTTTTAATGTCTGATTTAGTTTATAAGTAATCAGTCTGCTGAAGTAACAGCTATGATGACGAATAACACTTTGAAATGAAACTTTACTTTGAGCACTAAATGAGCGACCTGGATATGCTGTGCCTCTCTGAAAGGACTCTGTCAGTGACTGCTGACCTCTGTGCAGGGGTCTGTCTGAGGGATTTCCCTCCTCACTGAGTTTCTTTTGCTGCTCTTCTTCGTGTTTTTATAAATTGTTGGTGTGCCACAGTGAAGAATTTCCTACAGCATTACTGTTTTTATTTACAGCTGTGAAATATCTCCACATGATGCTCCTCTTGTTCACTCTCTGCAGTAGTGATGTGTAGGTCGCGAACGAAATGGCTCTTAGAGCCGGATCTTTGACGTGAACAACGCGAGCCGTGGTTTTTTGGTTTTTTTTTTTTCCTTCTCTCACCCTCTCTCTCGCACTTTTTTTCCGCTTCACTCGGCACGCGAGCCTTGTGCTTTACGCTGGGCAGAGGGGGAGGGGCGGTAGTTACACTCGCAGTAGCACAGGAACAGAGCGGGAGGGAGAGAGAGAGAAAGAGAGCCAGGGACAACAACGTCACATTAGAAAGGTATAGTAATCATCCACAACTTTTTTCAGTTGCAGATGATAAAGGATTCAGAAAGTTTATTCATGCAGGTCCATATGACAGAGAATGTGCATCTTCTTTTATATTTAATTGTGTTGTGGTTTGCAGTGTTTTGTGTTGTTTCATTTTAAATTTGTTTAAAAGGAAAAAGCTGAAAATTTAAATAGTTAAAAGTTTAACTGTGACTAGTTGGTTTTTGTATTATATGATTTATTTATTGCAGACTCAGCAATCCATCTGCATCTTAAGGAAAAAGGACACTCTTTCGAGGATGCCAATGTTCACATTTTGGACAGAGAGGACAGATGGTTTGAAAGAGGAGTGAAAGAAGCCATCTATGTCCACTGTGAGCGACCATCTTTGAACAGAGGCGGTGGTTTACGACACCAACTGTCTGCCATCTATAATCCAGTTTTGAGTTCCCTCCCCAGACGCCTTAACACCCACTCACATCCTGGGCCATCTGGCCTCAGGAATTCGCATGATAAGGTGGGGCCAGGTTTCACAATGAGCTCACCCGAAACTCTGGCTGATTGTGACCCACACCCAGTTTCACACCTTGGCTCAGGCGATTAGAGGATCATCAGGGGGTCCCTTTGTCCCTCTTTGGGGGGATACTCCCACTAGGTTTAAATCTGGGACTCCCCACCATTTGACCTTAGAACTGAAGAAGCTTCTCGGATGAGAGGTGAAACGTCTTCAAGCAACTTAAAGAAGTCCAGACGCTTTTCTCTACAAGCTCCTTTGACTACGATGACCTGGATGACTGAGAACCTTCACAGACATTTATTTATTACATTTCATGTGGAGTGAATAAATAAAAGTATATTTACGGTGGCCCCTAGAGACAAAGCACGTACAAACCCTGAAGCACGTACAAACCCTGAAGCACGTACAAACCCTGAAGCACGTACAAACCCTGAAGCACATACAAACCCTGAAGCACGTACAAACTCCAAAACAATAGACAACAGAAGTGCTCCAGGATGCTAGGCACAGTGTTGAGCTTTTGTTACCTTGTGGCTACACAGGCCAGCAATTAGCAACGACCAGATTTGGTGTGTGGTAGTAACAGGTAAATGAACATTTTTTTAATTATTTGAATATATATGAGTGCTTGTGTATAAATACACAAACAATACACACATGCTTTCAATTGTGTAATTTAAGTGATCTAGGTAGCTCTGTTTTGGAAGTTCAGTAAACGCTAGAAATGTGTTTTGGAGTTTGTACGTGCTTTTTGGAGTTTGTACGTGCTTTGTCTCTGGGGGCCACCACATATATTTATATATAAAGATATATAAATAAAACCACTTTTTTTACATTAGTAATTCATTTTGTGCATAATTTTATATTACTGTTAATAATAAATCAATTAAAGCAACAAAACAACCTGAGGAGCCGGTTTGGAGCCGAAAGAGCCGGCTCTTTTTAGTTAGTCGAGCCAAAAGAGCCGGACAGTCTCGGTCGTTGTGTCCTTGGGCAAGACACTCCACCCGTTGCCTACTGGTGGTGGTCAGAGGGCCCGGTGGCGCCAGTGTCCGGCAGCCTCGCCTCTGTCAGTGCGCCCCAGGGTGGCTGTGGCTACAACGTAGCTTGCCATCACCAGTGTGTGAATGTGTGTGTGAATGGGTGGATGACTGGATGTGTAAAGCGCTTTGGGGTCCTTAGGTACGGTGGCCCCTAGAGACAAAGCACGTACAAACTCCAAAACACTTGCAAACTCCAAAACACTTGCAAACTCCAAAACACAACGGAAGTGCTCCAGGACGCTAGGGGCAGTGTTGAGCTTTTGTTACCTAGTAACTACACAAGCCAGGAAGTACCAATGACCGGATTTGGGATCTGCAGCCTTAAAGGCCGCATTTTAAGGCCAATTATGTCACAGCGACATGACGAAGGCTGTCCCAATTCAAAGGCTGCTCGAAATGCGGCCCTCAAATGCGTCCTTAATTTCCCTGAATTTTAAGGATGGGTCGGTGTAGCCTTCATGGCCCAACATATCCCAGATTACATAGCGTGGCGGTGGTGTGGATAATTTTGCCGAAAAAAACGGCGGAAGCGGAGCCGCCGAACTTTCAGAAGTAAGTACTGAATATTATGTCACTAATTTATGCGCAAATGTTTTTATAATGAAGAACATTAAAACATTACTGTTGGCCACATGTCGGCAAAGTTATGTGACATTAGCGATGTTTGTACTAACTTGGTTTTAAAGCCTTTACTTCAAAATATATGCCGTTCAATAGTTGACTTTAATCTTACAGAGAATGTGATGATTTTATGGATAATTAAAGTCAGTCATATATCCACAAACACAACAAGCTGAAAGTCAGTGATGCTGCTCGGTTTGCAGTCCTGAATATCACGGCACAAGCAGGATTCACTGCACTGTTAATGTTAGCTATGTTATATTGCTGCCTCTGTTCGGTGGTGTCAGCCAAACGGACTTTAACGTGTGTTTGAACAAGCTGACGGTTCACTCGTTAAGCTGAAAGAAAGATGCTTTAATCACAGCAGTCACACATGTGTCCACTGGACCATCTGGGAACTCTTCTTGTTTCGTAATAACACAAACACTAAATCCTCCTTCTCTTGTGCTGTTTTGTAGCAGTGTGTACACCTGAGACTGTCACCTGTCTGTCTGTCCTGCACTCTCTCTCTGTTTCTTTCTCTCTGATTGTGTAATAAAAGTATGAACATGTATTTATAAGTTACACTTGTGTTTGAATCCTGCAGCTTATCACACATTTGATTTGCATGTGTGACAACTGCAAGTGTCCAGAGTGAGGACAGACTGAGGGACCCACTGCTGTACATCATCTGTGAGGCCCAGTGGCTTACTGGGCTTAAGCCCGGGTTGTTTTGTCAGAAGCCCGGGGTCTTTTGGAGTGTAATTTTTTCATAGTTAGATGCCTGGCTGACAACTGTATAAAACAAAAAGTACACACAATATTCGAAGCACATAGTGCACACTGTGGGAATTTACGACTGTGCGTGAATCCCCTCTGATATTGGTATGATCCGAGCTCAGGCACTAAGCGACTGAGCGAGAGGGCGGGGCAGCTGCTGCCTGTGAGTGCGCTGTTGGAGAAACGGAGCCAGCCATACTAAGGAGAGCTTAAGTTTGACCAGGTACCAAAGCAAATCATTCGTACCGTACAAATAATGTAAATATGACGGTGTATCACGAAAGATTGATATCAAACTGATCACTTGACCAATATTACGTTACTTGCTCTTCAAGTGAATCAACAAATGGCGAAATGAAAAGCCGAACAAATGCTATTTTTTTTAGAGAGTCTTAGCTTACGTGTGTTTATTTCATATTTTCAGTTCTTACCCTCCCCGACTAAATAGGTTTCAGTTATGTACTGAAATATAAGAATGGACATTAGAGGGTTCTTTCAAAGAAAAAACTCAGGTAAATGTTATTTTATATATTATGCTTTGTATGTTGTTCAGTATATTTCTATGCAAAACAAGAGGGATTTCAGTACACAGCAGGATATTCACATTTGTAACCAGATATTTACACTTTAGGGAGAAAACATAAAACATTTTTACTGTACAACATCAATTTAGAGTAAACTTTTGTTTTAGATAAATATTGAAATATCTTTTGAATTAGTTAAATGTCAGAATAAAGAGAGACAGAGCTGTCTATTTTTTATCACTTTGATCAAATTTAGGAGTACATGTACACTAAGTTTATTGTTAATTAATAAGAAAACTCCAGACGATTCCATTCTGAGCTGAAGAAGCTTCTGATAGGTTAGTAGAGTCCATGTGAGTAAATTGGTGGCACACCTGTGGATGCATATAAGGCAAAACACAGAGCCTGTTTCTTTGAAATGGGAAAATCAAGAGATGTCAACCAAAACACCAGAAAAAGAACTGTGGAGCTCCATAAGTGTGGCTCAATTTTGAATACAATTTGGTGCCATTTGCAATTAAGAAATACAGACAGTTTCTCTCTTTACTCTTAAAGTTAACAAATATGTTTTTTATATTTATCAATCTAAAAAAATAAACATTTAGTCTGATTTGATGTTACAATTAAAAAAGTGTTTGTGTTTTGATCTGAAGAGTTTGTAAATATCTGGTTTCAACTGTATATTTGATGATTGTCAGCACAAAGAGGGAGAGAGAGGAACAGAGAGGGAGAGAGAGGAACAGAGAGGGAGATGGAGAATGAGGACAGAATAGAGATGGAACAAGAGCAGGTGAGACACACATGTTAGTCAAATGGTTGTTTACCAAAAGTATCACCGTATCATAGGTCCTCATGTAACTCGTACCTAGTGTTTCTTTTTAGGTTTGCTATTTTTCAAATTCTACATTTATTAAGTTATGCAGCTTGTTTGCACAACAAGGCTAAATAATTATATAAACTTTTCTCAATCTAAATAGTGGACTTTGGTAGAATTAAAAAAACAAGTGTAGTGCAGGTCTATGATGATTTTTAGTGCTAATATCATCTAGTTCTGATTCTGGTTCTGTCTTGGTTAAGTCCTCAGTAGTCCTGATTTTGAACTGGTGTAGTCCTGTTTTAATTCCGGATCAGTTCTGGGTCTGGTTGAATTGGGGTTTAGTCCTCGTGTCTTGATGCAGCCCCGACTTTGTTCTGCCTTGCTGCTTAATTAAAAAACTAGTTTAAGGTGTCCTGCACATGTGATATATATTTTTCCCTATATGAAGTCATTCTTTTTTGAACAAAACTCAAAACAGAGCCTATTAATCTTTCAGTCATTTCTAACCCCCCCCCCAAAAAAAAAAAAACAAAAACCCACATGCATACTACCCTTTAGGGCTAAGCCCGGGTGTTTCAAATGTCTGGCTCCGCCTCTGCTTTGCACCCCTGATGATCCACCAGGACAAACTCAGCAGTCTGTGAGGAAGAGGAGGAGGAAGAGCCAGCAGCAGCAGAGAGATGGAGAGAATAGACAGACTGTTCCCTGTTTGTGAAGGACTGCTAGGAAAGTTTAACATAACTAATTGTCTGTCCTGAATCAGTCTTATTAGGTAATGTTCAAATAATTTTATTATTCCAGTGTTTTCAGTGTGGGAGAAAGTACTCAGGGCCTTCAAGTTACACACTATGAAAGGCAGCAACAAGTTTAATATTCAGAAACCTAAAGTATGTATCAGCAGCAGAATGGACCTAAAAATAAATGTTTGTTTCAGTTCTATGAAGCTTTGAGTATTTTGGATCAGTAGCACTGCTGTGTTTGTTGCATCATATTGCTGTAATTGTTTATATGCTTATATATTCTGAGGTAAGTTGATCTATAGTGTTACATCATATTCTATAAGGATGTTATGTGTTTGTAGACTTTCTGCCTAGTTTGACCCATTTAGCAGAAGTCAGCCTGTTTAAGGCTCTGATATCTATTCTGTATGACTTAAAGCAGTTATGACATGGTCTGATTTTCTCACCCAATAAAGGAATATTTAATATATCAGTCTACTCTTCATTTTATCAGAAACAGTTATCACAGCTCGTACATTTTCTTTTTATAAATATATGTAAGCAATGAGCCAAATTTAGTAACCAACATACTGAAGGAACAACATTTGTCTGTTATATATGATACACCTATATATGCACTGTCAAAGATACTTGTCTTTGAGTGAAGATTTAAGGTGATAAGACATATAAATAACTGCAACTTGAATCTGTACTGAGGCTCAGTATTTGACACAGAGTTCATGTTCACTGCTGTAATAACTAATAATGATTAATATAATAACTATAATATTGGCCATATTATATTTACATTACCAAAGTGATATGACTTTAGTCTCATGAACAACATTAGCTAATTGTTATTTACTAACTAATCTTAAATGACTGTTCAGTCCAGAAATGAAGCCCAAAAATCACGTTTTACTGTCCTGTGGTCTCAGCCTCAGATACTTATCAAATCACACAAAGCTCTTGTAGAAACAAACAAACAAATGAATGTAACAAGTGTCACCTGGCTGAAGAGCTGTGAAAAGGTAGTGGGTGTGTGGGGTGAAGTCAGCGCTCTTCTGTGGAAAAAAACCAGAGGCAATTAATTCACTCAGGTGCGAGTGGGTATACTGTCGGTAAGAGACTTTTGCCATTTTTGTTTGGATCGTTTGCTATTGCATGTGCCTATTTTTAATATGTCATTGGACTTTTTTAGTGTGACCACGAATTTTAATAGAAGAATTGATCAAGCCCTAGATCGACTGCGCGCAGGGAAACTGATCAATATTGTAGGTATATTGAGTGTTTGTTTTAGCTTCATGATTTTGAATGGTTTCATAAAATTGATATTTTATTGGGTAATATTTTAATTGATAATGTTGTTTGTTTTTCAGCTGTGCTGTCTCTGCTGTCCTTTTTTCGTTCTTTTGATTGATTTGTAATTTTGTTTTGGTTAGTCCATCCAGCCGTGGAGGCGGTTACTGATTGAGAGTAAGTTGTGTAAGGGCGGACTAACCTCTCTTTTTGTTTTTTGTTTAATTGTTTGTGCCACTTCCCTTTATCTCCCAGATCGCAGGCCATACATAGCACTGATTCCCAGCTGCGCTGAGACCTGAATTGTTTGCAGTGTGTGCCACAATTGCAGTGTCGCTAAGCGGGGTGTGACGGGTTGCAGTGTTGTTTCGCACAGTTTGTGTGGTAAGTCTCATGTGCAGCTGGGATATCAGCAGGATGTGTTGTAAGTCCTGTCTGGAAATGACTGGGAATTTGTATGTCTAACTCATGTAATAAATAAATGATCAATTTATTTCTTTGCCCCGTTTACTCATCCCTTGTCCTCGGTTACATGAACAAAATATGTTCTCCTTCATTTCTGTCAAACAAAGTTGTATGACCCGTTTCCAGCGGTTAGTATCATGGTTGCTAGGCAACCTGGGAAGCACGACGGAGACTAGACCGTCCCATACAGACAAACTTGCCGTTTATTTTGCAAATCGAGCTCAACACTGCCCCTAGCGTCCTGGAGCACTTCCGTTGTGTTTTGGAGTTTGCAAGTGTTTTGGAGTTTGCAAGTGTTTTGGAGTTTGTACATGCTTTGTCTCTAGGGGCCACCGTAGTTTTGCACAGCAAATGATAAAGTACGAATTGAACCAAATCGTACAACTGGAGAGAATGTTTCATCATAGTCTGCACCATAAATCTGTGAATAGCCTTTGGCATCAAGTCTGCACTTGAATCTTCCCACTTGTGAATCACTGTGATGCTTAACTTTAAAGATCCATTTTGATCCAACTGCTTTGCAATCCTTTGGTAGAGCCACTAAATTTCATGTGCCATTTTCCAGCAGTGACTCATATGCCAAATCAGCTGCTTCTTTCCACTCCTTTGCATTTAGGCTTGATATAGCCTCTTCCAGTGTATTTGGTTCTGTGACACAACAGATGTTTGCATAATGGTCAACTGTAACTACGTCAGCAAACTCCTCAAATCCATATCTCTTTGGAGGTCTTCTGATCCGCTAATCTCCTTTTGTAGCCTCACTGGTGACAGTCTCCTCAATACTTGTTTGTCTTTCACCCAGGTGTAGTGTCACTTCATTCCCCAAACAGAGATCATTTTCACTTTCTTTGCAATTAAAATCTGTTTCATTGAAGACCACATCTTGTCGAATCAGTATTTTTCTTTTTTCCTCATCCCACATTCGGTAGCCTTTTGCATTCGTTGCATATCCCAGGAAACGAACTTGCCTTTTTGTCCAGCTTCTTTCTCTCGGTGTTTGGAACATGA
Organism: Perissodus microlepis; assembly: GCF_051167445.1. Taxonomy (NCBI): domain Eukaryota; kingdom Metazoa; phylum Chordata; class Actinopteri; order Cichliformes; family Cichlidae; genus Perissodus; species Perissodus microlepis. The sequence goes on from NC_140469.1 coordinate 31,132,980, forward strand.
GCATAAGCAACACATCCAAAAACTTTCATATGGCTAATGTCTGTTTTTTCCCCATACCATCTCTGATAGGCTGTTTCATTCTTTTAAGCAGATGTTGGGAGCCAGTTCTGTATGTAAGCTGCAGTAGCAACAGCTTCTGCCCAGAATGTGTTTAGCAACTTTGCATGTGATGCCATACTTCTAGCTGATTCCACTAGAGTTCTGTTTTTTCTCTCTGCAACACAATTTTGCTGCAGTGTATGTGGCACAGTCACTTCATGGTGGATGCCTTGAGCTTTCAAATATTCTTGAAACTCTTTAGATGTGTATTCCCCACCATTGTCAGTTCTGAGTAGGGATGGGTACCGGTATCCACATAATAGACACCGGTACCCATCCAGTATCTATTACCGGATGGGTACCGGCAACTTTTTCTATAATGGCACCGGTTCTGACATAAACGGTAGTAACCAGACCGAAAAGCAGCGAACATTTCGGTGCTTTATTTCTGTGCTTTCTTTTTTCCTGAGATGTCATACACTTTGGATTCTAGCCAATCATTTTACTTTTGCAAGGATAGTAGGCGGGCCCAGGTACGTACGTTCTTTTAGAGCAGAGCTACAGATAAAAAATGCTCAAGGCGAAGCGGTCAAAAGTCTTGCTGTACTTCACAGAAAAAGATGCAAACTCAGCAGCCTGCAACAAGTGCTTTAAGCTGATACTGTTTAAAGGAGGCAACACCTCAAATCTGATGAAACACCTGGCAACGCATAGCATTTTATTAAAAGCCGAGAAATGCTCCGTATATGATAGCTTGCTGCCAGACTTCACACCGAGCACGGCTACTGCAGGTGTGGTGCCTGTTATCGGACACAGTTAGCAAAATCCCCCATTAACCCGAAGAGTAGAGTCCTGGCCCCTAGCCCTGCCAGTGTAGCAGAAATGATGACGGATGATGATGGCAGCAGCAGCCGTTCTTCTCTGGGCGAGTAGCTTAATGTTGTTTGTGTGTTTTGATCGGATTTCTCCCACTGATTAGTAAGGCTTTCTTGATAATTTGCCCTCAACACAAACTTCACAAAAAATGTCGTCCTCTTCTTTTGTAAAGCTAACTCCTTTTTCCAGGTTTTTGAGTTTTTTCAGATTTGTAGTGTGACCTAGGTATCTTACATTATTTCTCAAAATTGCCCTACCTTTAATTAATGTTTCAGTCTTAAATACGATCAACCTGTATCTGTTAATTGGCTATGTACAGTGTTGGGATGGTTACTTTTAAAATGTATTCCACTACAGATTACAAAATGTAATTGCCCCAAAATGCATTGTGTAATGTATTCCGTTACATTACTCAATGAGAATAACGTATTCTGAATACTTTGGATTACTTAATATATTATCGTGCTTTTTACAACTACATCAACGTACTATTGCTGTGTGATTTATTTCTTTTACTGAAGGTTATTCGCCATAGGAATATCAACTAGATTTTTAAATCTTAATATAAAATGAGTAACAGTACAGTAGACATTATGTAAGGCTGCACTTTTTGCAGCGATCTCATATAGAAAACTATTCCACACGTATATAAAACAGGTCTGCGGCTCCGAACCGAGTAAAGGGACCTCTGGCTAATACGTCGGGTTCATGTCAGTCTCGTAGCTGAAAACTAGCTTTACTTTGTTGTCTGGGTCAACTTTGATAGTGAGAGACAGAGAGAGGCGTTGAAAGGCTGCTTCCACGGAACTTATTGTTTCGGAGGAAAACACGAACACAGCGTACAGTCGAGTCTTAATAGCTTACTTACAACTAGGCTACACTGCCTATAACACTACATTCTTTAGGACTATGCCTGTAACACTCTGCTTATTGCCCTCATATTAAATCATCCCATACGAAAAAGATATATATATATATATATAAATCTTATAAAGTTTGTATCCGTCTTGTGTGAAACTTGTATGAAAAGCATAGAAGGGTGAAAACAAATATAAGATCCCTTGAAAAGTTATATAAATGAAACTTGTATGTTTTGGATACTTACTAAAACAATATATGAGAGTGGACACTTTCATGAGTAAATCATATAAGCCTTATATGATTCATTATATGAAGTAGGCGAAATCTGACGCAAGTCCTTTATAAGTTTTTTTTTCTATTTCTTTTCCATATGGGAGTTTTTGTGAATATTTTTTAAAATATTTCTTCACGTCATTATGCGGGCCGCAAGTAGCGGTGACATGGGCTGCGAGCTTGAGACACAGAAATTAGAGCCTCTTAATGCGTGTTTTGTTTGGGTTTCCACCAGCGTGGAAACAGGAAAATACCTCCATGTAATCCATTCATTTCAACAAAGTAACTGTATTCTGAATACCACCTGTTTAAACGGTAACTGTAACAGAATACAGTTACTCATATTTTGTATTTTAAATACGTAATGATGGTACATGTATTCCGTTGCTCCCCAACACTGGCTATGTACCACAGGCATTTAAGCTGACTGTAGCAAGTGTTAGGATCCGAGTGAGCATAAGGTGTTTTTTTTCTGGTTACTGGTGTTTACCTGGGTCAGCCCTCAGGGTGAACTCCTGGTGCCTGCTGCCTTTCCTCGTCTGACTTTCATTAACAGCACCCAGCAAGGCTTTACTTAAACACCAGCATTGGCATCAGTTCCTCACTAGTTTGTCAGCTACCCCATGGTGGTAACCAGGTGTTATTGCTCCTTGTGTTTTTTGCCCTCACTTTGTACTTACCAAGTTTCCTTGTGTCTACAGTTCCTTCATCTATTGTTTTAATCACCTGCACTGAAATGTTGTGACAAAGTCTAATGATTGTTCTAACTCTTTCCAATTGCTTCACTAAAAGGCAGATTACATGAAGCCCTGTTTAACAGCTCAGTGTCAGATGAAACATCACTAGGCAAGATTCTTAGAACCTCTCCAGTCTCATGCACGGACTCTATGCACTCACCACTTTCACCTGCCTGTCCTCCTTCCTGCTGTTCTCTCTAGATCATCTGGAACTTACTTTGGAAATGCATTCATTCACTCACCTGGTGGATGCTGACTCGGCACCTCCCCGGTTTTAACGACTTACACCTGTGTGTAAGCCACTAAGTTCAATATCCCCCACACCTTCTGGTATTCACTCCTCACTCCCTAACTACATTTTTCGTCTGTTGCAGTGTCTCTTGTCAGTGATCCTCCCACTTGCACTCATGTTCCTTTCATTCCACTCATGCCTTGATGTCTTGAAAGAGTAGTTGTCAAACGGCTAACAGATCATCTGCAGAGGCTTATTTGAAGAGTTTCAGTCAGGTTTCAGAGCTCATCACAGCACAGAAACAGCTTTAGTGAAGGTTACAAATGATCTTCTTATGGCCTCTGACAGTGGACTCATCTCTGTGTAGTGATGGCCAAATGAAGCTTTCTGAAGCACTGAAGCTTCTATTGAAAAACGGTTCATTACGCGAAGCTAAAAATAAAACCAACTGCTTCATTATGATTGCTCACTCTACAGAGTGGAATTCTGTGTGATATTGGGCTGCTGTTGTGTTGCTTTAAACGTGTATTTTTTTGGTGGTTAAAAAAAATGTGGTTTATTTGTTTAATAAATGATTTTGACCAGTAAACTCTCCTTGTTTAAACATGCACCATTGTGTGGTCTTTCTTTGCTTGTGACTTCTTGATGTTGGTAAATACAATAATTGAAAATTATTATACTGCGAATGATTCGCTTCCTTATAAACCATTGAATGAGATATCGAAGCAGTTACGTTCTAAATGAAGTTTCGGACGTCACTGATCACGTGACTCTGGCCAAACGAATCAAGCTTCGACACAGTGCTTCTGAAGCAGTGTGTTGATTTTTTTTTTTTTTTTGACACACGCACCGGAGCGTCAGCTTCAAGCGGACCATCACTATCTCTGTGCTTGTCCTGCTAGACCTCAGTGCAGCGTTCGATACTGTTGACCATAGTATTCTGTTAAAGCTATTTGAGGATGCTACCTGTAGCACTGTACCAGGTAGTGCACTGCAGTGATTTGTATCATATCTATCTAATAGAAATCAAATTGGAGAGTCCTAAGGTTAATTATAAAGTTCCACAAGGTTCAGTGCTAAGACAAATTCTGTTTACATTATCCATGAAGCCAACACACAACAAATTGTTAAACTGCAGGAATGGCTTAAAGACAAAGACTTTATCCCAATTCAGGGTCTGCAGCCTTAAATGCAGCGTTTTAAGGCAGATTACGTCACAGCGATGTGACAAAGGTCGTCCCAATTAAAAGAGTCCCTTTTCTTCCCTTCTTTTCCCAAGATTTGAAGGCTGGGTCCGGTGTAGCCTTCGTGGCCCAACATATCCCACAATTCCTTGTGCAGCTGTGGGTGCGGATAATTTTTTGTGAAAAAAAAACTGCGGCTCTCTGAAACGGGTTGACTGAAGAGTAAACTTTTAAAAGCAAGTACTGAATATAATGTCACTTATTTATGTGCAAATGTTTAATAGCGAAGAACAATAAAACATTACTGTTGGCCACATGTCTGCAAAGTTATGTGATATTAGTGATGTTAAAACTTTCAGCGTCAACTTGGTTTTAAAGCCTTTACTTTAGAATAGTTCAATAGTTAACCTTAATCTTACATTGAATGTGATGATTTTATGGATAACTAAACTCTGTAATATATGACCTTTCTTTTTCTGTTCTGAATTCAGGTCATACTGAGGTCACGGACGTGGCAATTTAAACAAAAAAAAAACATGCAGTAGAAATACTCCTGTTCATGACTTTAAGTAACAAACTGATACAGTGTCTCTTTTTAGCAATTCTCCTACCAATGATGAAGTTTTCGTCGAAGCCAGGAAAAAAGATTAATAGAAGGAAATAGGACGTACCTCACCTACTTGGATGCATAGCTGCGTCACGTGACCGTAAGTAACGAATCACAGCAGAACAGGAAGAAGGGGGCGGAGCAAAGCGTGTGTGCGGGGAAGAAGAGTCGAGCAGAGAGCGCTGCTTTTTCATGAAACGGGAGTAAAGTAGTGGACTTAAAGGAGAGAAACAAACTAAAGTATCGATCATATACCACTACCAACGTCCTGATCGATATCTGCATCGATCTGCCCACCCTTGTCTCCTGGATCGTAGCTGCGATCAGCGTGAACCACGTGGGTCTCTGCTCCCTGATCTGTTTCCTGTGTTTGGAAAGAGTTCCAGCTTCATCACGGAGTTTCTCTCGGTTTGTGGGCTCATCCAAAGGTAAGCACCGAGCTAACTTTACTGTGAGTTCAGTTCATGTTGAGTTTAGCTCCTGAATGAGGTCTTCTGCTGCTCTCCTCGGTGTCTGTTCACAGTTTATTGTGAACACGTTGAGAGAAGAGTGAGAGAGTGTTTGGAGAAAAACACCAACTAATCATTAGCTCAGCTTGCTGGGAGAAGTTGAGCGTTCGCTCGTAGAAAGTTGGAGCAGAAAAGTCTTTTCATTGTCCCTGCAGCTGTTTTTCTGCATGCACCAAACCTCTACAGCCTCATTTCTATTTGTATGGACTCAAATGTCGTCATACATATTTTTTACTTGTAAATCAAATGCGTATTTGTGTATTGAGTTTTGCAACTTTGTAAACCAAAATGTGTTAACATTTTATGTTTGTGCATCTACAGATGTAAAACTGCGCTCAGGTTTCTTGGCTGCATGTGGCTTTCGACTTTGATGTACAAGTTTCGGTCAAAACAACTCCTTATATGGTACCAGTTCCTCTTTCTTTGCGTCTTACTTCCTGTGCAGCTCTGCACAGGAAGTAAGAAGAAAAGCGACTTCCCCTTTTCTTTACTTCTCCTTTCTAAAGTCTTTTTCCATGGCAACTTGTCACCCTCAGAACTAGTTCTTTTTCACCTCTGAGCCTGGTTTATAAAAGCCTCTATTATTAAAATGCATAAAACAATATAATCAGCAAATCAGCATTAAGAATATAAATATTTAAATCCTAACAGTATCTGTAACCAGATATTAACAGAAAAATTTGTAACACTTGTAAATATTTTTTACACACATAGACAAATTTTCATCTGTAGATGCACAAAAATAAAATGTTCACATATTTTGGTTTACAAAGTTACAAATACGCATTTGATTAACAAGCACAAAATATTTATGACTGTTGAGTCTGTGTTTCCACAGGCCCCGCTAGTTTAGAGACTTATTCCTCATGAAGAGCGAAATCAAGACAGAACATCTTCAACCGGTCTTTAACTCGCTAACGAGGAAAGGCTTTGGTCAGAAGCAGGCAGTGGAGCTCACGCTCCAACTGTCTCTAGCCCAAATCCTTCAAAGAGCAGCTGTCCTCGTAGCCTTTTTATTGACAAACTGTTACAGTTCACACAATACGACACAACACAAGCACCTCCCACCGTAACCCCCCCCCCCCCCCGGTTACAAAGACAAGGCCACTGTGTGTGTGTGTGTGTGTGTGTGACCTCACCAAAAGGATCATAAAAGCAGGAAGCAACATCAGACAGAACCTTCACAAGGGATGTGCTCGTGATAAAACACTACAGCCCCTTCCCAGAACCTCGAGAGGCTGGGGAGGGGGACAAAGGAATGTCTTGATCCTATAGTTTGAACTAAGACTTTACAAATTTAAGAACCACAATGACAACATTTAACAATGACCACAATTTGAGCCCAGATATTTCAAGTGATAACAGGAAAGTGTGTGTGTGTTCTCGATTTTACTACCTGGTGGGATCCACTTTAAAGTTGTCCATAAAATTTAAATGATTAATTTTACAAAAATGAAAGCAATATATCACTGACATACAAACGAGGACAAAGGCTCAGCTTTCTGTTGTGCTTCTAAATACTGTAGGAACCGCAAGTAAGCCTGCAGTGTGAGAGCAAAGTGCTCTAATGGGATAGTGTGATGCTATGAGATCTTTAAGCTATGATGGGGCCTGATCAGTCAAGACTCCTTCCTCCGTTCTTGTTTCACTGTGATGTTACAAAGATCTGTTTTGTGTCCCAGCTGATCAGCAGGAGGAGAAGAGTCTGACGGAGCACCAGACGAACATTTTCAACCATTCGGACTCAGCTCAGCCGCTACAGTGGACAAAAATGTCATCAAGACAAAAGGTGAAGAACCTATCACTTTTATTGAAACTGTGTGCACTTCATCAGCTGATGCTTGTTTGTCAAGATTGAAAAGGATTCAAGAAGAAGTTTGTCATTTCGTATGGTATTACCCAGGCTGAAGTGAAAGTGTTTCTCACCAGCATCTACAGTGCAATAATCAATACAACTAAAAAGAAAAATGGTTTAACAAACAGTAAAAAGGCAGTAATAAATCACAACAATAAAAAGGGGTAAAGAACATAAAATCTTAATTCATAAACAAACTCCAGTCCAAATAGTCACACTCATACAGGTAGCTTCAGCCCTTTCACAGAGGGGGATAATTAAATTAAGTAGTGTGTGTATCTGGGGAGTATATCTGTAACCAGATATTAACAGAAAAATTTGTAACACTTGTAAATATTTTTTACACACATAGACAAATTCTCATCTGTAGATGCACAAAAATAAAATGTTCACATATTTTGGTTTACAAAGCTACAAATACGCATTTGATTAACAAGCACAAAATATTTATGGCTGTTGAGTCTGTGTTTCCACAGGCCCCGCTAGTTTAGAGACTTATTCCTCATGAAGAGCGAAATCAAGACAGAACATCTTCAACCGGTCTTTAACTTGCTAACGAGGAAAGGCTTTGGTATATTGCTGTGTGTGTGTGTGGATAGGAGGCATCAGAGTATAGCTGTGCTTATAGCCGAATGGATGGTAATTGGGTGCAGTCCTGCTTTTCTGAGTCTCCCGAGGGAGTGCAGACGCTTTTGTACTTTTTTTGATAACTGCTGTTGTATTAATGAAGAAGGACAGGTCATCAGCAAGGTGCACACCCAGGAACCTAACACTGCTGACCCTCTCCACAGCAGCACCCTCTATGGTGAAGTCTGTGTGGTGATCTCTGCCAGACTTCCTGAAATCGATCACCATCTCTTTTGTTTTGTCCACATTGTTGGTGAGATTACGGGATCTACACCACACTTCAAGCTGCTCCACATCTATTCTATAAGTGGTCGTTGTCAGTGATGAGACCAACCACAGTTGTGTTGTCTTTGAACTTCACAATATGATTAGCACTGAGTCTGGCTTACAGTAATGTGTGAGCAGACTGAACAGCAACGGGCTCAGGACACCCCCCAGAGGAAAGTCTGTGCTCAACAAGATGGTCTTTGATGTGTGACTGCCCACCTTGACTGTCTGTTGCCGCTTTTCAAGAAGCTGAAAACCCATTTGCAGGTTGCAGGGTCCACGCCTGATAGCATCAGCTTTTCCAACTGCTGCAGAATGATCGTGTTAAAAGCTGAGCTGAAGTCGATGAAAAGGGCTCTGGCAGAGGGGTGTTCTTCCTCTCCAGGTGTGACAGCATAACATGCAGTGTGGTAGAGAGAGGTCATCTTCTGTAGATCGGTTGGTCCTGTATGCAAACTGAAGGGGATCCAGGTCTATTTGGAGACTGTTCATGATGTGCTTCAAGACCAGACGCTCGAGGCATTTACTCACAATTGGTGTCCCTTGTCATTGGGGGAGGGGGCTTGTAGTACGTAATGTGTTGGAAGCCCTGCCACAGCATCGTTCCTCACACTGCGTTGAGAAGCTCTCCACAGTCTGATATTGTTGTCAAGGGAGCAGACATTGGCCGGCAACTGTGTCCGTACGTCTGGCTTGTATTGGTTAGCAGCTAACCTTGCATTAGGTCCTCTATGCTTACCCTGCTTCTGCATCCTATCACACCGCTTTCTGTGTTTCCTCCTGGGTGTTGCTCCAGGCATAGTTATGGATTTCTTCCAGCTTGTTTGGCATAGGGGTCCAAGCTCACCCAACGCAGTCAGTAAATGTTTCTTGTAGCGAGAGATGTGGTTATGAGCTTTCTCAGAGAATTGCATTTCCAAAAGACACTGCCGGTCATACACACACTTCTCTTTTTTCTTTTTCTTCTTTTTTTTGTGTCCCGTTTGGATCTTGAGCCATCAGAATTGTTGTCTTAAGGCCAAGAAAGATGCCAAGCGGATTTATTTTACCAAGTGGATCATCATGGCCTTGCCATATTGGTCCATTTGATTGACCTTTATTATAATTATGAATTTATTTGATTTTCGGTTGCTACAAACGAGACAGACATGACTGGAGGATAGGACAGGGAGAAAGAATGAAAGAAAGAGAGGGAGAGAAAGAAAACCAGAGGGGAGAAGAGACGGTGAGAAAGGGGGGAAGAAAGAAAGAAAAACAAACAAAACACCTGGATCACCTGTATGGAGAAAAAAAATTGTGCAGCACGCAAGATAGACAGCGCACAATGTGCTTTGAGGCAGCAGCCAAGAAAGGTGTAGTCCGCGTCTGTGAACACCCGTGTGTACACCTGTGTGCACACCTGTGTGGATCAGCATGCTTGTATTACAAAGGTTTCTCCATGTAACGATCTGCTAGGAAGTGTGGGGAGCCATAGCCCCGTCCCCCAGGGTATGAAGCAGGTATGGAGGAGATCCAGGCCCCAGATATCCAGAGGCCCCAGAGTACAAGGACCCAAGGAGGACCACCAAAAGGGGGGGGAACCGTGCCACCCTCCTGGCAAGTGCTGAGTAGAGCCCCAAACGAGAGGTCACCCAGCAGCTACGGAGCAGAGGCCAGAGGGGGTTGCAGTGGCGTGCCCGCGGGCTCTGCCGGCAGCCAGCTGTGCCAGAGAGGACCGAGCTTCAGGCCCAGAGGCCTGAGGGCATCCCATCCCCCGGAAGGGGCCCAGCCGGACCACAGGCGCCAGGCCCCGCCAATCGGCCACCAGGAGTGAGCCGGTACATGCATGAGCGCCCAGCCCCAGACGACAAGGACCACCAACACACCAACGTCTGAGGGCATCAGCCACCGGCAGGGAGTGTGGTGAGGGGAGATAGGCCTCCGTACTTTGGAGGGCCTGAGATGTACCCAGAGAGGTCGAGTCTAAGACCCAACCTGACATATAGACACAGACGAACAGGCGCACGCGGACACAAACGTGCATTCCCACCCCATGTGCACAACCAAATACTCGGCACTCACCCAACGTGTAGACAGCCACAAATAGACACTGCACAGACAGTCGCACTCCCCAAACATACTCTATATCCCAGGTCCAGGTACCCCCGCCCCCAGAGGGGCAAGCCTCACCTAAACCCAGGAGATGTAACCCTTCTCTCTGGGGTGGAGGCAAGCGTACCACCTCCTTATCTGCAGTAGCAGGGAGGCCCCGCATCCCAGACCCCAGTCTGACGGCCAGCACCTCCTCCCAGCCCCCCAGCCCTGACGGCTAACAGAACCGGGGTGAGTGAAGACCCCAAACCTCCCTACGCCCGCTCATATGTAGTGTTGCTGTGTGCTGTTCTAAAGTGCATTTAAAACACAGGAGAGCATGGTACTTGCTTCCTCTCAGAGAGCAGCACGGCTCCTCCCGAAAACCCTTAGTGTCTAAATGCATTTAAAATTGAGGGTAGGGCACCAGCGCCAGAGGTGGGTTGGAGTACACCGACCATCCTCTGGATGCTGTAAAACGTGCCCACCCCCAAGGCCCTATATGTATGTGTTATGTGAGAGTGTGAGTAATGTGGATGTCTAGGTTGCAGAATAAAAGTGAAGCACAGGCGGCCAGAAGGGGACAGAGGGGGAGTGCCTCCCCTGCACCCTGGTGACATACCTGCACCCCAAGCCCTGCGTGTGTGGGTGGGTGTGGTAGAGCGGGAATAGGGAGGCAGCTGAGGATGGGGAGGGAAGAAAGGGAGGGGCAAGCGGCCCCTCCCTGGGGCCAGCTCCCCCGCTGACCCCAGTAGGCACCCCCACGCTCTGGAACCCACCAGGGCAAGGGGGCCCAGGCCCATCCGGACCGGGGCCCGCAGCGGCAGCACCGCCCAGCCCCACAGAGTCCGGGGCAGCCCAACCGACTCCACCCCAGAGAAAACTGCACCCACCCCATCATCCAATCATCTCCCAAACTACACAAGACAATAGACACCCAGGTTGAGTTCATTCTCCCCCTCTCCTATATCTCTCCCCCCACCTGCAGAGTGAGCTCCTGTAGAGATGAGACCACCTGCAAAGATATAACAGCCTCCCCACCAGTTAGAGAGCCCCCTAGTTGGGCCGATGCACCAGAGGTCCCCTGCACTGGGGCTGAGCCCCCCTGCACCCACCCGCCCACAGCTCCGGCGACACAACAGCCAGGACCCAAGCCCCCAAGGCCCAGCCAGCACCCCAGACCGGGGGGCGGAGCACCCCCAGACTCCCAAGCCTCCACGCCCGTCCCGGACCCACCCAGGGGCAGCCAGGCTACCAGACCAGTAACCAACGTCCGCCAGCACAGACCCTCCCCCATCTCTGCTGTACGCAGCCACAAGGAAAACACCATCTAAGAGCCCCCAGAGCCCCTAACCAGGTCATGGCCACACCCCCGGGTTAGGCCCTCCAGGGAAAACGTCTCTAGGGACTCCCCAGACGCCCCAAGGCCGTCCCTACCCCCATATCAACCACAATAGCGAAGGCAGGACCAAACCATGATCCCCCACTCCCACTAGGTGTTGAAGCCGATCAAAGGAGCCCAAAGGGATTGATCAAATGTGATGGCAGAGGCTGTTTCAAGACGAATGTGATCTATTAGATGGTTTTTATATTGGTTAGAATTAAGATTATTTTTATTTTTACAGTTAATGAGGACCATTTTCTTGGCAATGCATAGGGCCGTAAAAACAACGTGGGCTGTGTTTATTTCTGCAGTGACCTCATCCAAGTTGCCCAGCAAGCATACTAAAGGGGAGGCTGGAATGTTACATTTCAGACACTTTGATAAGTCTTCACATATCTCACGCCAAAACTTCTGAACTGGTGGACAGAACCAAAGAGCGTGGATGTAATTGTCCGGTGTATTTGCTGTGCAGTGTGAGCAGTTGTTGGAAGGCGTATAGCCCATCTTGAACATCCTATGACCAGTATAGTGCACTCTGTGTAATATTTTGTAAACTGGGATTTCTGATCCATTGAAAGGTTTTTAAGCATATCTGAGACCAAAGGTTTGGGTCTAAGTTGATTGATAAATCTGCTTCCCATTTTGCAATAGGAAGGGATATTGATTCATCTATTTTAGAAAGTGTTCTGTATATTTTAGACAATAATTTGGGGGGTTTTAGACTAAAAAATTGTACCACACTTGGTGGTGTTTGTAATTCAACTTCACTGGGATTAAATTTCTTTTTTACTATGGATTTAATTTGTTGATATTCCAAAAACCGTTTCTTGTTGATCCCATATTGTGTAACTAGTCTGTCAAACGAAATAAAGTTTGTTCCTTCCAATATATGTTCCAAGTATTTAATTCCTTTGTAACTCCACTCTGGAAAGTTTATCATATTATTGTTTTGTAATATGTCCGGATTGTTCCAGATAGGTGTACGTTTGCATGGGATTAATGAAGACTCTGTCATTTTTAGAAACTCCCACCATGCTGTCAGAGAAGAGCTGATGTTGATGCTTTTAAAGCATTCATGTCGTTTGATGTTTGAGCTGATAAATGGTAGGTCTGAAATTTCTAGGTTATTACATAGTGCCTGTTCTACATCTATCCAAGGTTCATCTAAGAGGGTGTGTTTAAACCATCTAGAGATGAACTGAAGCCTGTTGGCTAAAAAATAGTGATTAAAGTTAGGCAGATCTAATCCTCCTTTATCCTTGGTCTTTTGTAGTGTTTTTAAACTGATACGTGTTGGGTTTATCTTTCCAAAGGAATTTAGAAATATACGAGTCTAGAGATCTGAACCAATCTTGTGATGGCTTATTTGGGATCATTGAAAAGAAATAGTTTATTTTTGGCAAGACCATCATTTTTATAGCGGCGACCCTTCCCATGAGTGATATGGGTAAAGATTTCCATCTAGCCAGGTCGCCTTCTACTGTCTTTAAAAGTGGGATGTGGTTTAATTTAGTTAATTCTGAAAGTTTAAGAGAGACATTAATACCTAAATATTTTATATTTCCAGATTGCAGTGGGGAAGGAGAAGAATTATGGAAGGAGCAATTAATCGGAAGAACTGTTGATTTTGACCAGTTAATTGAATAATCGGAGACACTTGAGAAAGAATTTATCAATGCAATTACCCCAGAGATACTGGTTTGTGAGTGTTGGAGAAAAAGTAACACATCATCTGCATAAAGGCTGATTTTATGTTCTATATTCTTACATTTTATTCCCTTAATTGTTGTAGCCTGTCTAATTGCTGCTGCTAGTGGCTCAATAAAAATTGCAAACAGTGAAGGGGAGAGTGGGCATCCCTGCCTGGTGCCCCTCAGGAGAGAGAAGCTGGAGGATGTTTGGTCATTTGTTCTGACACAAGCTGTCGGGGAGTTATATAATATTTTTAACCAGTTTATGAAAGAGGATCCAAAACCAAATTTATGTAAAGTTGCAAATAGAAATTTCCAGTTAACTCTGTCAAATGCTTTTTCCGCATCTAAAGAAAATATTATGGTTTCAATGTTTTTACTGCATGAGTGGTCTATTAAATTAAGTAATCTACGTGTATTTGTTGATGAGTGCCTACCTTTTATGAAACCAGTTTGGTCAGGATGAATTAAAAGGGGGGTTATTTTCTCTAATCTCTTTGAGAGAGCTTTGCAGATTATTTTAAGGTCTACATTAATAAGGGATATTGGACAATAGAAATACAGGGTCTTTGCCTGGTTTTAGTAAGAGACTGATATTTGCAGAGTTCATATTTGGTGGTAGTCTACCATTTTCTTTGATTTCCTGCAACATCCTGTGAAAAACTGGTGCCAGAATCGCCCAGAATTCTTTGTAAAATTCTGCAGGAAAGCCGTCTGGACCTGGAGCCTTATTATTGGGCATACTTACCAGAGCTTCCTGGAGTTCACCTGGCATCAGTGACGAATCCAGTGCCATTGCTTGGGTGTCTAATAATTTTGGAAGAGTTATGTTGTCAAAGGAGCTTGCAAAGAAAAGCGTCTGGACTTCTTTAAGTTACTTGAAGACGTTTCACCTCTCATCCGAGAAGCTTCTTCAGTTCTAAGGTCAAATGGTGGAGAGTCCCAGATATAAACCTAGTGGGAGTATCCCCCCACAGAGGGACAAAAGGACCCCCTGATGATCCTCTAATCGCCTGAGCCAAGGTGTGAAACTGGGTGTGGGTCACAATCAGCCAGAGTTTCGGGTGAGCTCATTGTGAAACCTGGCCCCACCTTATCATGCGAATTCCTGAGGTCAGATGGCCCAGGATGTGAGTGGGCGTTAAGGCGTCTGGGAAGGGATCTCAAAACTGGATTATAGATGGCAGAGAGTTGGTGTCGTAAACCCCCGCCTCTGTTCAAAGATGGTCGCTCACAGTGGACATAGATGGCTTCTTTCACTCCTCTTTCAAACCATCTGTCCTCTCTGTCCAAAATGTGAACATTGGCATCCTCGAGTTATGTTGTCGAGAAATTTATCAATTTCATTTTTAGATGGGTTTATTTGTGGTGTATATAAAGTTTCATAGAAATCCCTAAAAAATATGTTTATTTTTTTAAGATCATATATTGTATTCGCAGATAAATCTTTAACAGCACATATAGTTGTTTTTTCTTTATTGATTTTTAACTGGTTAGCAAGAAATTGTCCGGATTTGTTACCGTGTTCATAATTTTGCAGGCGAAGTCTTTGTACTAAGAATTTCGTCTTTTTATTAATAATTTCATTTAATTCTAGTTTTGTCTTGCGTATTTTGTTTAATATTTCTTGATCTTGGTATGACACATAGGCTTTTTCTAAGAATTTGATGTTTTTTTCTAGTTCCTGAATATTTTTGTTTTCTTCTTTCTTCTTATGTGATGAGAAAGCAATTATTTTACCTCTCATCACGGCTTTCCCTGCTTCCCACAGGACAGATGCTGATGTTTCAGGAATGTCATTAAAGCCTAAATATAGAGTCCATTCTTTTTTTTAAAGTATTTGATAAACTCTTCGTCTTTGAGCAGTGATGTATTAAATCTCCAGTTTTTACTTGGTGTAGTATTATTCTTCTGTATTAGTGTTAAAGATACAGGAGCATGATCGCTGACAGCTATAGGATGAATCTCAGTGTCTGAAATGTTACTCAGCAATGAGCTGCTGAACAGAAAATAATCCAGACGAGAGTTTTTTGGGTTTTTTTGTTGTACTCGTTTTTATTCATTTTCAAATTAAACCATAAGTCTTTTTTGTAGATGGAATCTTATTTAATACAACCACAAACCCAAACTCAAAGGGGTCTGGTGATGCCAACCTGTATGGATTGTTGCTAAAACAGTATGCAGACAGAAGGAAAACGAACGTCTTCTTTCAGCCAGTCAGAGCTTTGCTCGCTGTCCAAGCCTTTTTGTTTCAATCACAAAAACTGGGCCAATCCTGGGACAAAAATCAAACACTGCAAAAGCCAAAAAAGAAAAGGTTAAAAACTGTATTTGGTGACTAATCATGTTTGATTCACCCCCCAGGTTTGGGAGCGGTTCTGTGGGCCATAATGTGAATATTTAAGAAATTGGACATTGCTTCTGTTCAGGCATGATGCAAGGTAGTGCTCCTCCAGTCTGCTTTGTAGGCCATTTTGGAAGCAGCAGTCAGGTGAACAGCAGATGTAATTCCAGGTAGTTAGCATTTTTCGATCTCCAGGCCATCTTTGAAGAAAAGCATGAATGGTGTGATGCCGAAAAGCATGAATGGTGTGATGCCGACTCCATGGTTAAGTCGGTGGCGCCGACTGAGCGCTGGTGAGTGCAGCATCTTCTCAGATCTTCTACCTGGCGATTGCTGCTATTTTAATTCCCCACGTATGTTGGGCCGAGGAGGAGGAATAGCTACGATCTTTAAAAGTCATTTTAAATGTAAGCAGCTATCAACCCCGTCGTTCACCAGCTTTGAACTGTCTGTTTGAGTTGGGCTGCTCTCACACAGTGTTGTGTGCGGTGGTTTATCGGCCTCCAAAATACAATAAGGACTTTGTGAGTGACTTTGCTGACTTCTTGGCTGAATTCATGTCCAAATATGATCGTGTTCTTATTGTTGGGGATTTTAATATTCACGACTGTTGTCCTGATATGCCCATGGCGAAGGGCTTTTTGATTCGTTTAATCTGGTGCAATGTGTGACAGGTCCCACACGTGAACGTGGACACACACTTGATCTTGTTTTATCTCATGGCTTTTCTGTTTTTAACATAGAGATTTGTGATGCTGTGTTTTCTGACCACAGTCCTGTGATGTTTGAAGTTCCTCTTGCCTGTGCCTCAGTTAAACCTCGCGCTGCTGCTCAGCGCTGTCGTGTTTTTAACTCCTCCACTGCTGAACACTTTTCAACAGTCTTTGACCAGATCTGTAAGATCCCGGATTTTTTATGCAGCCAGACTGAGGAACTGAGCTCATGGTTTTATTCCACCTGTCGGACTGCTTTGGACACTGTGGCTCCATTAAACACCAGACTGCCTAAAACTAAATCTGAGCCCTGGCTGAATGACATGACCCGAGCTGTCAGACGCGACTGCCGTCGAGCTGAGCGCAAGTGGAAAAAGGACAAACTACAAGTACTGTTTCCTGCTCTGCTGTCTTTGGCAGGTTTGAGCCTGTGACTCTGTCCTTTTTAAAGGAGACTGTTGGTCGTTTTAAGCCTGCAGGGTCTCCAAATGATGCTGTCCCTCCTCAACTTTTAAAAGAGGTGTTACCTACAGTTGGTCCTTTGGTTCTTGAGCTGGTAAACCATAGTCTGATGTCAGGTGTTGTCCCTAAAGATTTTAAACATGCAGTAGTCAAACCCCTGATTAAAAAACCTGGTCTTGATCCTACGGTTCTTGCAAATTACAGGCCTATCTCCAAACTACCTTTTCTTTCCAAAATTCTTGAAAAGGTAGTTTACAGCCAAATAATGGCCTTCCTGGAAAAGCAAAATGTGTTAGAGGTTTTCCAATCTGGTTTTAAAGCCTTTCATAGCACTGAATCAGCCCTTTTAAAAGTTTTTAATGACATATTTTTAGCGACTGATGCTGGGGACTGTGTTGTTCTTGTGCTTTTAGATTTGACAGCTGCGTTTGATACCGTGGATTATGCCATTTTATTCCCTCGTTTGGAGCACTGGGTGGGCATTAGGGGCACAGCACTGGAGTGGTTCAGGTCCTACTTGGCGGGGCGAACTTTCTGTGTCAGCCTCGGTGACTATGTGTCGTCCTCCGCTCCCCTCTTGTGTGGTGTCCCACAGGGCTCAGTTCTAGGCTCCCTCCTCTTCTCTTTATATCCGCTTCCTCTTGGTTCTGTACTGAGAAAGCACGGCATTGCTTTCCACTTTTATGCTGATGACTGTCAGATCTATGTCCCTCTAAAGAAAAAAGGCAGATACCTTACACAGCCATTACTTCGGTGTCTCGATGACATTAAGGCTTGGATGTCTGTTAACTTTTTAAAATTCAATGATAAAAAGACCGAGGTGATGGTTTTTGGCAGCCCCACTGAGACCCCCAATGTGTATGTAGATTCCCTGGCACAGTATGTTAAGCCAACTGTCACAAACCTGGGGGTCAAAGTGGACTGTGAACTGAAGCTTGACAGTCAAATTAAGGCAGTGGTAAAATCTAGCTTCTTTCACCTCAGGCAGCTGCAAAAATAAAGCCAATTCTTTCACGGCAGCACTTTGAGACAGTGATCCACGCCTTTGTTAGCACTCGGCTGGATTACTGTAATGCATTTTATATTGGGGTCAGCGCATCATATATTAGTCATCTACAGAGGGTGCAAAGTGCCGCAACTCGTCTTTTAACTGGCACTCGAAAGTTCGAGCACATTTCCCCTGTTTTAGCTTCACTTCACTGGCTGCCCATTTCTTTTAGGATTCATTTTAAAATTCTTTTATTTACTTTTAAAGCTCTCCATGGCCTAGCTCCATCTTATCTCTCTGAGCTGCTACAGCCTTATACACCCACCCGCTCTCTCAGGTCAGCTGATCAGCTGCTCCTGAAGATACCCAGGACTGGGCGTAAACTTAGAGGAGATCGTGCTTTTGCTGTAGCAGCTCCAAAACTGTGGAACGAGCTTCCTTTAGAGATTAGACAGGCCAGTTCTTTATCTGTTTTTAAGTCACTCTTGAAAACCCACCTCTTTACCCTGGCCTTTGACACCACGTGAGATGTTGGTTTTTATTTTTATTTTAGTGGTTTTTAGGTGATTCGATGCTGTTTTATCTTGTTTTTGTTTTAATATAGGGCTGTTTTAATTTTATGTTTTATGTGTTTTATTTATTTATTTTGCTGCTTTCTGTTATTCTATTGTTTTAACTTATTTTCTGTACAGCACTTTGTTCCTGTGTTGGGTATTTTAAAGTGCTTTATAAATAAAATTGGATTGGATTGGATGGGGCCAGGTAAGCGGCCAGAGACAGCTCCATATGGAGTGAGTTAGCTAAGCCAGTTTTGTTGGTGCTGTCCAACGTCATGTACTGTTCATAGCTGGGTACAGTGATGCAGGTAGACAGAGGTTTGCCACATGATGCACTTAGCTCTCAGACAAAGTTTGGGAACATAGGAAGGCAGTTTTTAGATTTTGTGGGGTCCAGTTGGAGGAAAAAGCCTGTGAACCGCGACAGCTTCTGAGCTGGCAGAGGAGAGGGCTAGTCCACCTGCAGCTTCTTAGCTACACAGTGAATCAGGGGCTGACTGCCGAAGCAGTGGCGGCACATTGGGGCTGTGCACACGTCATCACAGATCATCTGCCTTAAAGGCGTGAATAAAGGTTTCCTCAGCCAGGACACGTGAGGGCATGATATCCCATACCACGTGTGTTGTACCGAGTGTATTGACTGAAAAGGAACTACTTCAGCCTTTGGTTTAAAACTACTGTTAATAGAGGAAATTTGAAGGTTGAGTTTGTTCCACGACTGCATTTCACTCACTGCCTCTGTTTGTATCTCTGTCACTGCAGGACCAACATGGAGCAAGAAGTCAGCGCTCTAAGGAGGCTGACAAACCTCACAGAAGAAAGGAAGAGAAAAAATACAGCTGTGATGAGTGTGGGAAGGATTTTACCCAGTCTGGAAATTTAAAAAAACACCAACTCATCCACAGTGGAGTTAAACCGCACAGCTGTGACTTGTGTGGAAAGTCTTTTAACCGTCCTGGAAACCTCAAAACTCACCAACTCATCCACAGTGGAGTTAAAGCGTACAGCTGTGACTTGTGTGGAAAGTCTTTTACCCATGCTGGAAGCTTAAAAACACACCAACTCATCCACAGTGGAGTTAAAGCGTACAGCTGTGACTTGTGTGGAAAGTCTTTTACCCATGCTAGAAGCTTTAAAAGACACCAAATCATGCACAGTGAAGTTAAAACATACAACTGTGATTTGTGTGGAAAATCATTTACCTCGGCTGAAAGCTTAAAACAACACCAACTCATCCACAGTGGAGTTAAAGCGTACAGCTGTGAGTTGTGTGGAAAGTCTTTTCACCGTTCGGGAAACTTAGAAAGACACCAACTCATACACAGTGGAGTTAAAGCATACAGCTGTGAGTTGTGTGGAAAGTCTTTTAACCAGTCTGGAAACTTAGAAAGACACCAACTCATACACAGTGGAGTTAAAGCGTACAGCTGTGAGTTGTGTGGAAAGTCTTTTAACCAGTCTGGAAACTTAGAAAGACACCAACTCATACACAGTGGAGTTAAAGCATACAGCTGTGAGTTGTGTGGAAAGTCTTTTAACCGTCCTGGAAACCTCAAAACTCACCAACTCATACACAGTGGAGTTAAAGCGTACAGCTGTGACTTGTGTGGAAAGTCTTTTAACCAGTCTGGAAGTTTAAAAACACACCAACTCGTCCACAGTGGAGTTAAAGCGTACAACTGTGACTTGTGTGGAAAGTCTTTTAACCAGTCTGGAAGTTTAAAAACACACCAACTCGTCCACAGTGGAGTTAAAGCGTACAGCTGTCACATTTGTGGAAAAACTTTCCGCTGGCTAGTCAGCCGAAACATTCACCTACGCATTCACACCAAAAATGATGTTTACTGCTGTGATCAGTGTGGTAAAGCTTTTGTGACATACAAAAACTTACAGCAGCACACGTTTACCCACACTGAGGAGAGACCTTATAAATGTGACCTGTGTGAGAAGACTTTTAAATCTCCACATTACCTCAAATCACACCAAAAGATTCACAGCAGAAAGAAACTCTAAAAGTGCAGTTACTGTGAGGTATGTATTTTTCTTTTAACAGTTTTACAATTTTATATGAATGAAGTTTAATTTCAAAGCTTAAAAGTTTTAAAAGCTCCTCCCCTTTCTCTCTATCTAACATTCACACTCCAATGGATGCATCGGAGAGCAGGTTGGAGTCAGTATCTTGTGGGATGCAGAGTAGAGCATCCAGGGGTTTAATCACCAGTCTTCCCATTAAGTAGATTACCTACAAATGAAGACTTAATGTTGCCCAGTAAGCTGAGTGTTATAATGTAAACAGTAAGATATAATTGGACACTGGCACAGATACTCCTTATTTCAGGCGGTGTTAAAAATAAAAATGTTGAAAGAATTCCCTGACTTACACTGTCTTTGTGTCTTTGTTTAGAAGCAGAGCGACACACATGGATCCAGTTCTCAACCCTGTCGTCACTGTGGTGGTGGGAAAGAGTTTCTCTGTGACTTTTGTGAAAAAACTTTCAGTCATCAAGAGAACCTAAAACAACATCAACTCAGACACACTGGAGACAAAATGAACTACTGCAAAGAATGTGGGAGAGGCTTCCCTAAACCAAGTGAATTAAAACAAAATTAACTCTGTCACATGGGGTCAAAAACCATCTCTCATTCACCACTGCGGATCATCTTAAAGTGCATGAGAGAGTCCACACAGGAGAGAAACCATACAAATGCAGACACTGTGAGAAAAGTGTCTCACTGTCAGGAAGTCGTAACAAACATGAACGTACATACATGGAGGGGAAACTACAGCTGTGACCAGTGTGACAAATCAAAACATTTCACACCCATTGATTTTGAAAACCTTCAATATGAACTAAAGCCATCAACAGGATGTGAAACGACCACTGATGTGACTTTATATCCAAGAAAAAGATAAAAACGCAAGCTGATCTGGGTCTGGGCTGTACTTTGGTGTATTACCACCTTAAACAGCTTGATCTTTTTGTGGTTTCATTGACTCAGTTATGTCAGATTTCCTCTCTGTCCTGGTCTGGATGCTCATCTGTAAAGAAGTAAAACTCGGATGGTTCAGTGGTCTCTAGCAGCTGATTAGTGAGCCAGCACTTCTGTGTATCATGCAGTTGTGCTTCTTTTCCTCTTGTGTCGACTCAGCTCAGTTACTCGGTTAGAGGGTTCCACATTGTCGGAATGAAATATTATTTTACATTCATAATCTATGTTACTATTCATAATCCTTATTATTA
This sequence comes from Perissodus microlepis, assembly GCF_051167445.1. NCBI lineage: Eukaryota > Metazoa > Chordata > Actinopteri > Cichliformes > Cichlidae > Perissodus > Perissodus microlepis. The sequence goes on from NC_140469.1 coordinate 31,154,498, forward strand.
CTGTTGTATCATGTATGATTTATCATGATTATCATTTCTTTGACACATTTATTGAAACTGATGATGTTATATTAAAGTCTGTATTTCAGGTGTTAGTATAACTACATTACAATCTTATATACACATATATATTGCTTTTTTGTGCTTATTAATGGGTTGAAGTTAATTAATGGTTTGAAGCTACAGCCGGCGCGAGTTCGACTGATCAATGGAGCAAAGTTCAAGCTGAAAGAATTGCCTATATATACAATTTAACACATATTATACATGATTGTTTAAGAGAGGAAATAAAGGCTGTGTGCCCTGTGCTGTTGATGTTTGCCTGGTAACAGATGACGTGGACGGAGGTCATGCGCTAAGGTCAACAACACAGACACATAGTCTGCCTGGGTAAACTGATTGCAAATGTTGTGTACCTGCATACATGACAGTTTAGTTCTGATAAGTCCAGAAGAGTGTAATAACAGGATGTATCTGGTAGGCGGTGGAGGAACATAGGAAGGAACTGTTCTTTTTTAGAATATCTCCTGAGATAGAATTACTGGAACATGCATGTTGTTTTTTATCTGGGGTGACGCATATTGTTGGTCATCATATGTATAAATGATCCACCCCAACTATTGTTCGGAGAAGATCGATGCTTTTTGAGTGATCGTGCTCGACTTCCCCCCATATCTGTTTCAATAAAATCCTTGTTTTGACGCACCTTAATGGGACTTTGCAGTCGTTTGTCTCTCACCTCAATAAGAATCAGGTAACAACATATACAAGAATCCTTCCTGGAATCACTTTTTTGGTATGAGGTGTTCTTGGGAAGACGTCACACCACCACCACTGTGTCAGGCTGTTCCTGTGATCTTCTTTTAATGCCACGTGTAACGGGACTCAAATCTCTCGAAAAACTACAGCTTCTGTCTCATCTACCAACAAACATCATCCAGATGTTTGTTGGTAGATGTGAGATGAGCCTTTCTGTTGTTGAATCTCTCCCCCCATTGAATCTCTTATTGCTGAATCATGACCTCTGACCTTATCTAAGCGAAGTAAGGCCTGCAGGTCTTTAGATGATGATCTGGGTTCTTCAGTGACCTCCTGGATTAGTCATCGATGCACTCTTGCAGTATTTCTAGTCAGCCAGTTGCTCCTGGGAGGCTTGAGTACTCTTCCATTTTTTCCTGTAGTGTGGATAATGGCTCGTAGTTCGCTTGAGTCCCAAAGCCTTAGAAATGACTCTGTAACCTTTTCATACTGATGTCAGTGACTTTGTTTCTCTGCTGTTTCTTTTGATCGTAGCATGATGTGCTGCTGTGTGCGGTCTTTCAGCCGGCTTCCATACATGGTCAGGTTGTTTTTCATACCTTTTTACCCTTAACAAATGAAACCATTTACAGACTATTTTCCACTGACCCAGGTAACCTTTGTCATATTTCTTTCCTTTTTGATCATCTGAAACATTCAAATGTTGAGTCCTTCAGGTGTAACCTTGACTGTTTTTCCAGTTGCAGCTTAAGCTAGGCTTAATCCTTCCTTTTTATACTACTGCTTAGCCACAACCAGCTGTGACAATGTTTATGGCTGGTTTGGTTAAAGTGCCAGTTTAGTAAATAGGAGAGGGCTCTCAATCCCAGCAGTGCATAAAAATGTGAGTTCTCTGTCATTGCTCACTTTCTGTAAGAATGTCATGGTCCTGGGTCTTTTGACCCAGCGTTTTGTGTTTTCTATTATTGTGATGTATTTTGGTTCTGGTTTTCTCTTTCTTTGGGTTTTGGTTCTGTTCTTCCCCAGTTTAGTATTTAGGCTTTTCTGCCTGTGTATTCCTGTGTCAAGTCCGGGTTTGTTAGTCTGTGTCTTTGCATGTGTGAGTTCCTGTTTTATTTTGTAGGTCTGTGTCTCTCGTCAGTGTTTCTAGTTTCACTCCCCTTGTCCCGTTATGTCCAATTACTCCCAGCCGTGCCTCCATCTGTTTCAGGTCTGTTTTTGTTTAGCTTTTCCCAGTTTAGGTTACTCTCTGTTCTGTTTTTTGCCACCCTCGCCTTTGTTTGTTATCTCACTGCCAATAAAGCTTCCTCACCTCAGTTGTGCTGCATCCTGGGTCCTTTAATAACTTACACCTGGCTCGCGTCGCGTCGTGACAAAGAAAGCATGTTATCCTCAGGCAGAGCTGCAGACGATCAAGAATCCATAACTACTGGATGGTGGACGTTTCTCTAAGCAGACAGTCAGTTCCTGGGATGCCAGCTGGATGTAGTTTCACAACCTTTAACTTAATCTCTGTGTGTTTTTGACATCTTATGCTCTGGTTTAACTTTTAAACAACCTGATTAATGAAAGCACATCAAATAACTCCTGTTTGTCATCAGCGGTGGCTTTAGGATCATCCTCACCTGCTCATGGTTGCAGTTGTTTATCGGTGTGCTACTAGTCATGAATTGGCATTTACTTTATAGTGTGATAATATGTTAATAAGCGTATAAAGCTGTAAAGCCTCTTGAGTGACTTAAATCGCCTTTCTTCCTCAGTGTGATGCTCAATGTGAACTGCAGGTCGTCTTGATGATGTCTATATGCCTTAATGCATTGAGTTTCTTCAATGTCATTGGTTAATTAGATATTTAGATTGATAAGCAGCCGAAATTGTGGACCTACTAAAGTGACCAGTGAGTATACAGTCTGGTTATCATCATGTTTAACTTTGTTCACATGAACTGATGAATGAACAGCTGATGGCTGTAGCATAAAACCCACTGTAGAAAACAGTATTCGTTATCAGGAAACATTAAATGCTGAGTGTTTCCTCCCCACTACAGTTGTGATATAGCTTCAGGTGTCAGAACTTCTCACAGTCCTTCAATCATTCCACCAAAACACTGATGCTGAAATACCTGACACATCCCTGTACAGCACAAACCCCCCCATAACCATCTAAATTAAGTTTCGTGTAATAAAAGTAGTAAAGGGAAAAAACTTTCAACACTAGAACAGGAGGGGTCCTTTTCACATCGGACTAAAACAGCAGCTGTAATTTGTATTTACTCAAATTACTTCAGGTCTGCACAGACCTCCCTCTCCCCTCACCACCTCCTGAGTACCCAGGAGAACACCAAGGCGTTCGTATATAAAAGCCACTTCACCAATAACTGGTTTCAGCTTTTACCTTGTGACAGGAATGTTCTTTCACCTCAAAATGACTTGATACAAATCATGAGACACATGTTTGACAGATTGCACAATAATTTTATAAGCAAATTGAAATTTTAAAATATTGTAATACTATCATATGTGAGAAATAATTCCTAGAATAAAGACTGAGCTGCTTAAGACTGAAATCATTGCTTTTGTGTAATGCTCTCAAAGTTACTCAGAGTTCTCTATGAAAATTATTTATTCAAGCTTTGTATCCCATTGTGAGGGACCAAGCAGCCAAAGCAAAGAGGACACAGGCAAAAAAATATCTTCAAAAAGGGTTTTCTTTATTTTAACCCTCAAAAAGTCCAAAATTAACAAAATTCAAAAACATACTTAGCAGGCCCATAAAAGAGGTCAACTAAATATAACTCTACAAAAAAGAATTTCCAGAAACTTAAACAAAACAAAGTGAGACACAACTTAACTCACAAACTGACCTAATTACAAAGACACATGAGGGTAGCTTTTATAATGATTTGGCCAAACCATTTGAACACAATAGGGGGAAAACAAAAACACACACTAATATTAACTAAGCACAGAATAACCTAACTAAACCTAAAACACCCCTGCTCCTGGTAAGCCCATGGTTAGTCCTGCTGAGCAGGCATTTTGTTCCCAGAGTCCTCAGCCACGCCTTTTGCCCAGACAGGAAACAGCCACCACCCAAACCCAGGTAACTCAAAGAAAGAGAAACATAATTAATATAACAAAACATTTTAGAAAAACCATACAATGTTACTATGTGCGCGCCTCATAATACCAGTGTTAGGTTTAACCAAATGATTAATGAAGAAAACTGCAAAGCAAATTAATAAAGTAAAAAATGGACTAATTTACCCCTGTGTGGCTGATGCCATCACACCCATTATGCATTACATCTAAGGAAAAAAATGGAAAGGTTCGAGTAATGCCAAAAAAAACTCTTTTGCTGATGATGTATTGTTCCATACCTCAGATTTCATATACAGAGAGTAGGGCGCAGTGAAGCATTTTTCCTGTCCGCAAAATAAACACACAGGTGCATTTAAAACTTTGATTTCTCTGGATGAGTATTACAGTCTTTTATATTCTTTATTTCCAGAGATGTTCAGGATAAATGTTTTCAAGGAATTCCCTGACTTACACTATCATTGTGTGTTTTGCAGAGTGAAACCGATGGATCCGGTCCTCAACCCTGTCATCAGTAGCGGTTTTAGATACAGGCAACACGGGCGGTTGCCCGGGGCGGCATTGTGGTGGGGGGCGGCATCACGGGCATCGGCAAAAAAAAAAAAATGCTCGTATTGGAAATGACAATGTTTTCTATCGCCCATTTGCTGGGAGTAAGGGCGCCCTCCGTTTGCGAGGTGCGCCTGCTGCTTGTGGCACAGGGAGGAGAGGGCGGGGCAGCGAGGATTCTCTGGCTGGCTGGAGCAGCATCTAATAACCAACTCACAAAATAAAACAAAATAAAAACAAAATAAATATAAGAAGAGTAAGAAAATAAATATACACTTTAGGACCAGGGGTAAAGGGATCAATAACAATTGAAAATTTATAATTTACATTTTGATGATTTAATGTCTCACACACAACCCGTCGAAAGGGGAGGGGGGCCGGCTGCTTCCAAGTAGAGCACATTTCATTTATAATGTTGTAAATCCAAGTCCATTATGTATTCATGATTTGAATCCTGGGTTGTGTGAAATCCCAGAAATAAACCGTGGACAAAGTGAATCTGTGAACTAAGGTGTAGGTCTATTAGGTTATGTTGTGGTGATCCTCGGGTTGGTGGATTTGTGTTCATACTGGAGTGCAAAATTAAAACCAATGTAAGATGGACAAGAAAAGTTCAAAGCCATCAGGTGCTCAGTTTAGAAAAAATAGAAAAGAAGAGGAGAAAAAAGCAAAAGATACAGGTAAGCAGATTTTTCATTGGATAATGGCAGCTCATCCTGAAACAATCAGAGTCAGAATCAGAATACTTTATTAATCCCTAAGGAAATAATGTGGGTTACAGTTGCTCCAAGAAGAAATGGTAAAAATAGCAACAATAACAGACTAAACTGCAAACAATACATTATGTTACAGATTTTAATATTAATTAGTCATTGTCAATTGTTGATTTGTCCTGTTCTCATTGTATGACGAATTATGATGGCTGTTTGGTAGCCGTTTGCATACAATGCATACTGTTGGGTCTAAAGTCAGACGTTTGTGTATTGTATGTACGGTCGGCAAGGTCTGTCATCTAGAATGGTAAGAAAGTGTCACAGTTTGTGTTGACAGACCGTGGGGATGTGAAGAAGGAGGACCCAAAATGCAGGACTCTTCAGATGAAGCAGTGTCTTTATTTACAGTGTTGCAAATATGAACCACAATGAATTCCTGTGCGTCCCACACTCCTGTGCTGTGTTCGCGCTCACTGTCTGTGCTCTGAAACTCTGTTTTCTAGTTTCCATGCACCCGTGCTTGCTGCCCTCTCGTCTCCACACTCCTGCAGGAAGAACACAGCCATAAATACTTCACACTATGGCAAACTCACACTAACTGACATCTAACTGGGAAACTGACAGGAAGTCTCACGCAACGATCCAGCATCGGAGAGAACTCAACCACACTCCTAAGTAGCTCTCCCGATGAAGCTTGACCAGCTGCACACACCTATACTCACAAACAAGAAAAACAAAGAAAAAACAAGGGACAGTGTCGTGGAAAATTTAACAATAACCTGCAACACACCCAGTGAGCTTGATTTGAAGTGGGTTTAATAAACACATTGCGATGTGGAGAGAGCATCCCAGTGAAACACCAGGACCATCTCTGAATTGTGGCCACCGCCCTTACATCTTATATACAGACACACAGACAAAGAACATTCCACGAACTCTCACATGTTGGCCCCTCTCACAGGGGGGCTATACCTCCTCCCTCACAGAGAGAATTATGACCTTGTTTTCTGCTTGGCCGTCACCTAAAGATTTACATCCCTGATAAGCAGAAGGAGTTCCACCATCTGTTTAACGTCTCCCATTACAATGGCCTCACTGTGTTAACTTTCCACATGCATGTAAACTAGTGACAGGAGTGCTCTTACTATAGTAAAGTGAGAAAGTGATATTACTATAACTAATGTGATATGATTAAATATGTGATTAATATATGAGAAAAGAAATCTGCCACCACAACAGCAACAGCAAATATACACATGTCCATAAACTATTCAAGAACCCTGGGTACCCAGACGCAGGGTTCTTGATAAAAAGTAAAGTGTATTTATTAAGCGCTTTTCATAGACAGGCGGTCACAAAGCGCTGCACAGGATTCTTATCATTCTTATTTTCTGGTTTGTTTGTTTCTTCCCCTTCTCATCCAGTCTGTCTCTGTGTGCTGTGATTAGTGTCCTCATGTTTGTTTACCTCCTACCTCCTCAGTCATGTCTTTGTATCTGTCTTGTGTCCAAATCTTTTTAAAGTGATGCTACATCAATGTGCTCACAGACATTTACCTTACACTATGTTTGAGTTACAGTGCATCATCTGTGAAATATAACAGAGATTACAACCTTCAACCTTCAGTGAGCTTATGGTGAGCCTTCAACGTTATTCGTTAACAACAAAGCAAACGAAGCATGGCTTGACAAGTCTAGAAGATAGTTCAAATTAAATGATTAATTCTAATCTATGTCTCAAAACCATGCAAACCAATGAGTAGTGGAAGAGGTGTAGCTAATGAAGTGGCCAGTCTGAGGGATCTCCCTCCTCCTCACTGAGTTTCTTTTGCTGCTCTCCTTCGTGTCTTTATAAACTGGTGGTGTTGCCACAGTATTCCTACACGCATTACTGTTTTTATTTACCGATGTGCAATATCTCCACATGCTGCTCCTCTTTCTCACTGTCTGCAGCCCAAATGTGTTTTCTCAGGGCATCTGAGTCACGTGATCGCACAGTAACGAATCAAAGCAAATCAGGAAGAATGGGGCGGAGCAAAGTGTGTGTGCAGGACAGGAGTCGAGCAGAGAGAGCTGCTTTTGCATGAAACGGGAGTAAAGTAGTGAACTTAGTGGAGAGAAACGAACTAAAGTACCGATCATAAACCACTACCAACGTCCTGATCGATATCTGCATCGATCTGCCCACCCTCGTCTCCTGGATCGTAGCTGAGATCAGCGTGAACCACGTGGGTCTCTGCTCCCTGATCTGTTTCCTGTGTTTGGAAAGAGTTCCGGCTTCATCACGGAGTTTCTCTCGGTTTGTGGGCTCATCTAAAGGTAAGCACCGAGCTAACTTTACTGTGAGTTCAGTTCATGTTGAGTTTAGCTCCTGAATGAGGTCTTCTGCTGCTCTCCTCGGTGTCTGTTCACAGTTTATTGTGAACACGTTGAAAGAAGAGTGAGAGAGTGTTTGGAGAAAAACACCAACTAATCATTAGCTCAGCATGCTGGGAGACGTTGAGCGTTTGCTGGCAGAAAGTTGGAGCAGAAAAGTCTTTTCATTGTCCCTGCAGCTGTTTTTCTACAGCCTCATTTCTATTTAAGTGATAACAGGAAGGTGTGTGTGTGTGTGTCCATGCTGCCCAGTCTCTTTTACTGTGTTTAAATTGCAGCTGCTAGAACACGGCTGTTCAACATCTATTCAGTCAGTCACGTTTATTTCACATCTACAGACACGCATTTAGAATAGCCTTTATTGTCATTATACAGAGTACAACGAAATTGGAGTGCCACTCCCTTGGTGCAAGTTTCAATAATAAATATAAATGTAAAATATAAAAGTACAAAAAAACAATCGTAAGTACTCAAACAATAGTATGTACAATATATACAGGATAGCAGCATTAATATAATGACAGTATGAGTAGCAGCATAATATAATGACAGTGACGGTATGGTATAGGTTCAATTGTTTTTGTGCTTATTTACTACGGTGATAGCTCTGGGAAAGAAGCTATCCCTGAATCTGTTTGTCCTGGTTTTATGTGACCTGTACCGTCGGCCTGACGGTAATAGTTCAAACAGTTGATTGCTGGGGTGAGAGTAGTCCTTGATGATATTGCCAGCTCTGCTGAGGTACCGAGAGTTTGCAGTGACCTCCAGGCTAGGCAGAGAGCAGCCAGTGATCTTCTGGGCTGTGTTGATGACCCTCTGCAGTACTTTCCTGTCCGCAGCTGAGCACCCTCCATACCATGATGTTATGCCGTACGTTAGGATGCTCTCTATGGTGGCTCTGTAAAATGTCACCAGCAGCCTCTCCTCCAGGTTGTTCCTCCTGAGCACTCTCAGAAAGTGGAGACGCTGCTGGGCCTTTTTAACCACCGCCATGGTATTTGCAGTCCAGGAGAGGTCATCAGAGATGTGCACGCCCAGAAACCTCATGGAGTGTACCCTCTCCACACAGTTCCCGTGAATGTAAAGTGGGGCCGGGTCTGCTCTGCCCTTCCTGAAGTCCAAGATAAGTTCTTTAGTTTTCGTGGTGTTCAGTTGGAGGTTGTTAACTGAACACCACTCAGTCAGTCTGTTGACCTCATCTCTGTAGTCCGACTCATCCCCCCTTGAGATGAGTCCAACCACTGTGGTGTCATCCGCGAACTTTATGATGGTGTTTGAGAGATGGGTAGGGGAGCAGTCGGATGTGTAGGGCGTAAACAGGAGGGGACTCAAAACACATTTCCACGTGTTACAGACAGTGTGTAGGTAGGGCGGTAAGCCCTGATCTTTTTTTTGGTCTATAATTAGAATTTTAGTGTTTGACTCAGATGCCCTGAGAAAACACATTTGGGCTGCAGACAGTGAGAAAGAGGAGCAGCATGTGGAGATATTGCACATCGGTAAATAAAAACAGTAATGCGTGTAGGAATACTGTGGCAACACCACCAGTTTATAAAGACACGAAGGAGAGCAGCAAAAGAAACTCAGTGAGGAGGAGGGAGATCCCTCAGACTGGCCACTTCATTAGCTACACCTCTTTAATTTGTCAAATGCATCTTTCCTGGATGCTTTAAGGTAATTTTGAGTCAACATTCAAGCTGCAGTCAATAAATTCTGGGTAAAAATTTCCCTGAGTGTTCACTGATCGAGAGAATTTCTTTAAAAACTAAAATAAAAAAATTAACACTTGAATTACTGACCCTTTTTTTGCTGGTGCAAGTCCCTACTACTAGATTTACTAACCCTGCACAAATTTGCATAAATTCCCTGAACCTAACATCTACTAGCACCCTGCTGAGATTTTCACAGGCCTTCGGCTCCATTGTTCTCCTGCTTTTGTTGTGCAGATGTAACCCAGTGTTAATTTGGTTATCTGCTATTGTGTGATATTCAGTATATATGTATATATCTATATTGGGTGATCGGTTATAAAATGTTCTACAATTATTTTAAGGTTTTTTTATTGCTAGTGATTTGCGGCTGCTTTACGACAGTTGACTGTTCCATGTGTTATCACCAGTGTTGGGTAAGTTACTTTAAATTAGTAACTTAGTTACATTACTAGTTACTTCTATCAAAAGTAACTCAGTTACTTCAAGTTACTCGTTACTTTCAGAGTAACTAGTTACTAGGGAAAGTAACTTTGTTTTTACTCAGAATTCTCTTGTTAATGTGTTGCTTCCGTAACTGGATACCCAGCCAGACTGCCAGTCTTCTAGCTTGCTTACTTGCCACAAGTGCACTGTGCCACCTACCAATAGAAAGGAAAAAAAATAATGTGCACATTTCCACGAGAGAAATCCCACGCCTGGACCGTCGTTGACCGCCGCATGATTCTAGCCTGCTTTTTACATCCAACACAAAAACTGCAGTCGTGGTGCTTTCGATTGTACTCAGAACTCGGAAATTCTGCCTTCTGAATAGGAAGATGTAGGTAACAGACGACTGCAGATGAGCTGCATACAGGGCTGGACTGGGACAAAAAAAAAATCGTCCCGGGGAATTTGACTAGAGACCGGCCCGCCATTATAGGAAAAATCATAAAGCCTTTGAATGAAAACAAACGCTGTTGTGACAGTGATGTACACTGTTCTGATGGTATATATGCATTAATCTATCAATCGTTTGTTGTAAGACTCAGATAATTATTTTTTTAAAAGCGAGACATTTTAAATGAAAATAAGAAAGAAAAGTATTTCCCTTCTCCCTGTTAATGCCCTACATGGCCCCCTGGCAACACTTTGCTAGACCCGCCCCTGCACAGTTACCAGGTGTCAGCTAAGTAAAAAAAGGATCCTGGTGTTATTTGTCTCTCAGAAACAGTTCATAACTTCTCTTCAACTCATTCATGTTAACTAAAAGGTAAACCTGTTTCTCCATCACCTGTTCAGCTCTGATGATTCAGTAAGGACATCTCCTGGTTTTATCTTCATGTTTCCCTCTCACCACATATCCAGCAAACATCAGCTGATAGTAGAAAGTAATATTAAATAAATTCTAACAACAGCTGATCAAGCTTAAACGTGCTGCTGTTGTTTAGCGCAACATCCGCTGGTTTCCTCTTTCTGGCGCAAAGTGGGCGATAAACAAACGAGAGACGATCAGCTGATCACTGATCAGTTTCATGATTGAAGTAGAAACAGGAGAGGGAGGGGCAGAGAATGAGAGGAGAAGAGGCAGCTGTGCAGCGTAACGACAGAATAACTCCAGCTTTGTGTCTTTTTCATTGTAGCTGAAGTCCGGGACAAACTGTTCCTTTTCACCTCAATACGAAACGCGTAATATTTTCTCTGAATACGAGATGATTCTGTTTTTTACAGAACGGTTGGAAACTCTAATAATTAACCGTATGAACAAAATAAAGTTCAACATCAGTAACATAGCACCCACCCAGCTGTATAGAAACTCCGTCATGCTAGCTAGCACGCAGTACGAAAAAGTCAACATAACGAAAATAAACTCCACCTAAACTTGGTTCATATCTGACCCAGATGGACTGCAGGTCATAACTTCTTACCTGAAGTTCAGTTCACCTGACACTCTCGGACCAGCGGCCGCTTCGGGTCTCTCCTCTTGCCTCCCTTTTCCTTCATCCACCTGCTGGCTTCCACCACTTGCTAATGTTATTGAATCTGTGGAAGCTCCGCGATAGCCACCACACGAAGTAACGAATAACGAGCCTATTTAAATCCCAGTAACGAGTAACGCGTTCCTGGTTTTGGCATAATAACTAGTTACCGTGCTCGTTACCACAATAATAACGTAGTTACTGTAACGCGTTATTAAGTAACGCGTTAGTCCCAACACTGGTTATCACGTGTCTTTTATGATGTGATGTATACAATAAAGTAATGAACTTAAAAGCAAGTAATAAATTTTAAGGTGCTAATTGGGGATAAGCTGGCAAGCTCAACAATTAGCCGCCATGCTAAGCCCGTGGGCTTGTCTCTGGCTGTGTCCCAATCCGGTTGTTCAGTCTGACGTCACTAGCCGTGTCTGGGCCTAAACTCCGCTGCAGGTCCATATATCAAACGATCACTATGGCATTACTGAGAGTTGAAAAACTGTCTAAAGTCTTTCATCTTTAATAAAATGATCAGCGTTCTGCTCTACCAGGTGTAACAATTGAGTTTAACATCCAGGCATCCATGAAAACGGAATTTATGACATTTAACGGAGTTAGAAGTTAGCAGGAAGTTAGCTCGCTAGCTTCTATCTAACTACAATATAGCATGTCCTGACTGCGGGGTTTTGGAAACAAATTAAAACGTACAGCTCTGTTATCACTTCCAGCATAAATGAAGACAGAAAACTAAACAGCAGTGACGTTTGTAGGGTTACTGAAGTTTGGCTAGCTGGTATATAATGATGTGCTACGTGACCGCTAGCGACACAGCTATGTTAGCATAATATAAACAAGCTAACTTTTTTTCCACTCGATAAAAGTTAACGTGAGTGTTCTCGGTGGTCAGGAACAAATGTAATCGCATGGCAGGATGCTGTAAAAGGACCAAACTTCAGCCAGGAGAACAACTGAGATAATCCATCCACAATACGGTAATAAAAGCCGAGGGAGGTCAACAGTGATCACTGACTTTTTAGGAGCTTTTTGAGATTAAATAGAAGAAAATACATAACATTAAACATGTTAACAACACAAAAGCCATATTAAACGCAGACTACTTTAGGCCCGGAAGTAGGATTCGTCACATCATCACTTAACAATCTGATTAAGAGACCGCACGCTTGAAGTACGCGCACTACGCACGGTGCGTACCATCTTTCACTGTGATGTTACAAAGATCTGTTTTGTGTCCCAGCTGATCAGCAAGAGGAGGAGAGTCCGACGGAGCACCAGACGAACATTTTCAACCATTTGGGCTCAGCTCAGCTGCTACAGTGGACAAAAATGTCATCAACACAAAAGGTGAAGAACCTATCACTTTTATTGAAACTATGTGCACTTCATCAGCTGATGCTTGTTTGTCAAGATTGAAGAATTCAATTCAATTCAATTCAATTTTATTTATATAGCGCCAAATCACAACAAAAGTCGCCTCAAGGCGCTTCATAGATACAGAGAAAAACCCAACAATCATATGACCCCCTATGAGCAAGCACTTTGGCGACAGTGGGAAGGAAAAACTCCCTTTTAACAGGAAGAAACCTCCGGCAGAACCAGGCTCAGGGAGGGGCGGCCATCTGCTGCGACCGGTTGGGGTGAGAGAAGGAAGACAGGATAAAAGACATGCTGTGGAAGAGAGACAGAGGTTAATAACAGATATGATTCAATGCAGAGAGGTCTATTAATACATAGTGAGTGAGAAAGGTGACTGGAAAGGAAAAACTCAATGCATCTTGGGAATCCCCCGGCAGCATACGTCTATTGCAGCATAACTAAGGGAGGATTCAGGGTCACCTGGTCCAGCCCTAACTATATGCTTTAGCAAAAAGGAAATTTTTAAGCCTAATCTTAAAAGTAGAGATAGTTTCTGTCTCCCGAATCCAAACTGGAAGCTGGTTCCACAGAAGAGGGGCCTGAAAACTGAAGGCTCTGCCTCCCATTCTACTTTTAAATACTCTAGGAACAACAAGTAGGCCTGCAGAGCGAGAGCGAAGTGCTCTAATAGGGTGATATGGTACTACAAGGTCATTAAGATAAGATGGGGCCTGATTATTTAAGACCTTGTATGTGAGGAGCAGGATTTTGAATTCAATTCTGGACTTAACAGGAAGCCAATGAAGGGAAGCCAAAACAGGAGAAATATGCTCTCTCCTTCTAGTCCCTGTCAGTACTCTTGCTGCAGCATTTTGGATTAGCTGAAGGCTTTTCAGTGAGTTTTTTGGACATCCTGATAATAATGAATTACAGTAGTCCAGCCTGGAAGTAATAAATGCATGAACTAGTTTTTCAGCGTCACTCTGAGACAGGATATTTCTAATTTTAGAGATGTTGCGCAAATGGAAGAAAGCAGTCTTACATATTTGTTTAATATGTGCGTTGAAGGACATGTCCTGGTCAAAAATGACTCCAAGGTTCCTCACAGCGTTACTGGAGGCCAAGGTAATGCCATCCAGAGTATGAATCTGGTTAGATACCATATTTCTAAGATTTTCAGGGCCGAGTACAATAACCTCAGTTTTATCTGAATTAAGAAGCAGAAAGTTAGCGGCCATCCAGGTCTTTATGTCTTTAAGACATTCCTGCAGTTTAACTAATTGGTGTGTGTTATCTGGCTTCATGGACAGATAGAGCTGGGTGTCATCTGCATAGCAGTGAAAATGTATGCTATGTCTTCTAATGATGCTGCCTAAGGGAAGCATGTATAATGTAAACAGAATTGGTCCTAGCACTGAACCCTGTGGAACTCCATAATTAACCTCAGTGTGTGAAGAGGACTCTCCATTTACATGCACAAATTGGAGTCTATTAGATAGATATGATACAAACCACTGCAGTGCAGTACCTGTAATACCTACAGCATGTTCTAATCGCTCTAATAGGATATTATGGTCAACAGTATCGAACGCTGCACTGAGGTCTAGCAGGACAAGCACAGAGATGAGTCCACTGTCAGAGGCCATAAGAAGATCATTTGTAACCTTCACTAAAGCTGTTTCTGTGCTGTGATGAGCTCTGAAACCTGACTGAAACTCTTCAAATAAACCATTCCTCTGCAGATGATCTGTTAGCTGTTTGACAACTACTCTTTCAAGGATTTTTGATGTGAAAGGAAGGTTGGAGATTGGCCTATAATTAGCTAAGACTGCTGGGTCTAGAGATGGCTTTTTGAGTAAAGGTTTAACTACAGCCAGCTTGAAGGCCTGTGGTACATAGCCGACCATTAGAGATAGGTTGATCATATTTAAGATCGAAGAATTAATCAATGGCAGGACTTCTTTGAGCAGTTTTGTAGGAATGGGGTCTAAAAGACACGTTGATGGTTTGGAGGAAGTAATTATTGAAGTTAACTCAGAAAGATCAATTGGAGAAAAAGAGTCTAACTTAACATCAATGGTACTAAGAGTAGCTGTAGATAATATTACATCTGTGGGATGATTACTGGTAATTTTTTCTCTAATGATAAAAATTTTATTTGTGAAGAAGTTCATGAAGTCATTACTAGTTAACGTTAAAGGGATGGTTGGCTCAACAGAGCTCTGACTCTTTGTCAGCCTGGCTACAGAGCTGAAGAGAAACCTAGGGTTGTTCTTATTTTCTTCAATCAGTGATGAATAGTAAGATGTTCTGGCTTTGCGGAGGGCTTTCTTATAAAGCAGCAAACTATTTCTCCAGGCTAAATGATGATCCTCTAAATTTGTGACACGCCATTTCCTCTCCAGATTACGAGTCATCTGCTTTAGGGTACGTGTTTGAGAATTATACCACGGAGTCAGGTACTTCTGATTAGAGACCTTAGTTTTCACTGGAGCTACAGTATCCAGAGTCGTACGTAGTGAGGAGGTGAAATTATTAACAAGATAATCGACCTCTGTTGGGGTAGCGTTCAGATAGCTGCTCTGCTCTGTGTTGGTACAGGGCATTGAAGATGATAACAGTGGGTGGATTATATTCTTAAACTTAGTTACAGCGCTTTCAGAAAGACGTCTACTTTGATAAAATCTACTCTCCACCGCTGTGTAATCAATTATTGTAAATGTAAATGTTATCAGGAAATGATCAGACAGGAGAGGGTTTTCAGGAAACACTGTTAAATGTTCAGTTTCTATGCCATATGTTAAAACAAGATCTAGAGTGTGATTAAAGTGGTGGGTGGGTTCTTTTACATTTTGAGAGAAGCCAATTGAGTCTAATAACAGACTAAATGCCATGTTGAGGCTGTCATTTTTAGCATCTACATGGATGTTAAAATCACCCACAATAATTATTTTATTTGAGCTCAGAACTAAATTAGATATAAAGTCTGAGAAATCAGAGAGAAACTCTGTGTAAGGCCCAGGTGGACGATAGATGATAACAAGTAAGACTGGTTTCTGAGTTTCACAGCTGGGGTGGACAATGTTAAGCATCAGGCTTTCAAATGAATTAAAAGTCTGTCTTGGTCTTTCATTAATTAATAGGCTGGTGTGAAAAATTGCTGCCACACCGCCCCCTCGGCCTGTGCTTCGAGGTTTCTGGTAGTTAGAATGACTCGGGGGTGTTGATTAATTTAAACTAACATAATCATCCTGCTGCAACCAGGTTTCTGTAAGGCAGAGTAAATCAATTTGTTGATCAATTATTAAGTCATGTACTAACAGAGACTTGGAGGAGAGAGACCTAATATTTAATAATCCACATTTCACTGTTTTACTCTTTGGTTCAGATGTGGATACTGTACTGTTCTTTCTTTGTAATTGTTTATGTTTAAGTTGTTTGTTGCTGGTTTTTAGTTTGTTTTTTGTCTTTTTGGAAGCTGACACAGTCTCTATGGAGATGGGTTTTTGGGGGGGTAGCAGGAGGAGAGAAGCTGCAGAGAGGCGTGTAAGACTGCAACTCTGCTTCCTGGTCCCAACTCTGGATAGTCATATTTTGGGGGGTTTAATAAATTTGTCCATATTTCTAGAAATGAGAGCTGCTCCATCCAAAGTGGGATGGATGCCGTCTCTCCTAACAAGACCAGGTTTCCTCCAGAAGGTTTGCCAATTATCTATGAAGCCCACATCGTTTCTGGGACACCACTCAGACAGCCAGCAATTTAAGGAGAACATGCGGCTAAACATGTCACTCCTGGTCTGATTGGGGAGGGGACCAGAGAAAACTACAGAGTCCGACATTGTTTTAGCAAAGTTGCACATCGATTCAATATTGATTTTAGTGACCTCCGATTGGCGTAACCGGGTGTCATTACTGCCGACGTGAATTATGATTTTACTGAATTTACGTTTACCCTTAGCCAGCAGTTTTAAATTTCCTTCAATGTCGCCTGCTCTGGCCCCTGGAAGACAATTGACTATGGTTGCCGGTGTCTCTAGCTTCACATGTCTGAGAACAGAATCACCAATTACCAGAGTTTGACCCCCGGCGGGTGTGTCACCGAGTGGGGAAAAACGGTTAGACACATGAACGGGTTGGTGGTGTACCTGGGGCTTCTGTTTAGGATTATGCTTCCTCCTCACCGTGACCCAGCCGCCCTCTTTCCCCAGCTGCTTGGGGTCTGCCGGGGAACAGCTAGCGGGGCCTACGCTATCTTCGGCTGCACCAGCTACAGGGGCCTGGCTAGCTACGGGTGAATGAAGGGTGCGAAGCCGAGTCTCCAATTCAGTAATCCTGGCCTCCAGAGCTGCAAATATGCTACATTTGTTACAGATATCATTACTGCTAAAGGAGGCCGAGGAGTAACTAAACATCTGACACAATGAGCAAGAAAGTGCAGGAGGGACAGGTGAAGTAGCCATGGTGCTAACGAGTCGGCTACGAGCTAAGCTAAGCTAGCGAAACAGTACAGAGACAGTGAGTGAATACTTTGGCTATAAATTAGGTAGTGAGTACACAGAAAGTGTGCTTCGGATGAAGCACGTGAAGATTATACTATGAAAGAAGAATGTATTTAAAAGTTGTTAATTAAATTGCTAAGCAAATAAGCTACTCAGAAACACCACTGTGTTAGAGCAGGAACAGGAAGTGATACTCTACCGCAGAGCGAGCGAACACCAAGTGACAGCGCCACCAAGGCGCAGGGAGTGTACGACAAGAAGTTTATTGTCATTTTGTATGGTGTTACCCAGGCTGAAACAATATACCGTTTCTCACCAGCATATACAGTGCAATAATCAATACAATTAGAAAAAGAAAAGAAAAGAAGAAGATTAAAAAGTCACTAATAAATCGCAACAATAAATGAGTAAATAACATAAAATCTAAATTAAAAAACAAACTCAAGTCCAAATGGTCACATTCATACACGTACCAGGAGTCCTTTCACAGAAGGGGATAACTAAATAATGTAGTGTGTGTATCTGGGGAGTATATTGTATGCTGTGTGTGTGTGTGTCGAACTCCAGGACTCGAGTGCTGGAGTCCTGCGGGTTTTAGACCTGTCCTAGATCCAACGTCTCACAAAATGGCTGTGTGTAGGCAGGAGAGGACCCAAAGGCAAAACTCACCAAGACTGAGGATAAAAAGCACAGCCTTATTGCTGAAAACAAGGGAAAATGATATAAAACTAAACTGGGAAAACTAATAAATCATACATGAAAACACAGAGTGACTCACACAGCTATGAGGGAGGACGCTACACTGAAAACAGGAAGACTGAGGACTTAAATACACACATGAGGTGATCAGGAGAAGTGACATTAAATGGGGAAACAGCTGAAACAAATGAACATAATGATGTCACAGGGGAAGTGTAAAACTAAACACAATGAACACGGGAACACAGTGATGGGTTTGTCTGGCACAGACCCACCGCCGGAACGAGACAATTCTACTACATCAGCAAAAGCAAGACGCAAGTCACCAGAGCTCCTTGTGTGATCTCGTGCACGAGGGAGAGAACTGTGATGAGCGCCGTTCCTTCTGCTTGAACCCCAGCCACTCAGTTAGCTCCCCTGTAGCACTGCTCTTTATTGTGGTTACA
The DNA here is from genome assembly GCF_051167445.1 of Perissodus microlepis. Taxonomy (NCBI): domain Eukaryota; kingdom Metazoa; phylum Chordata; class Actinopteri; order Cichliformes; family Cichlidae; genus Perissodus; species Perissodus microlepis. The sequence goes on from NC_140469.1 coordinate 31,172,674, forward strand.
TGAACATGCATAGGTTCATTAACATATGACGTCTTACACAGGCATGCATGTGAACGAAGAGTGTCAAGATGTGACCCCTGTGAACGACTCCCAAAAGCTGGTGCCAGGAGTCCAGCGGTCCACCTAAACAAAGGGCTCTTATACTTAAACAGATACAGAGTAGGTGTCCTTCCATAGTATAAATCAGTAAGAGAAGGTATGACGAATCAATTATATAACTCTAAGCACATATGAGTATATATTTCTAAGCATAAATGACAATCCAACAATATAAACCTAACACACAGGACCTCTTCAAGATAAAACCGGCAACATAATGAAACATGACTACATTAACTTAATGGCAAAAGACATGCAGACATGAAACGCATAAAGGATAAGGGAGACTTAACAGTGGTTAAAAACACAAGGAGAAACTAATAAACAAATGAACTTAGTTAAACTAATAAACTTAAACATAAACCATAAACATCAAAATAAACTTGAACTTAAAACGCTGGGTCAAAAAACCCAGGATCGTGACACAACACAGCTGATTTAAATGCTAAATTACCTCCTCAACATGTCTTGAAGTTCTCCAGAGGCCTGGTAATGAACTAATCATTTGATTCAGGTGTGTTGACCCAGGGTGAGATCTAAAACCTGCAGGACTCCGGCCCCCAAGGCCTGGAGCTCGACACCCCTGGCGTTAGCAGCTAGCCTCGCATTAGCTCCTCCACGCTTACCCTGCTCCCACATCCTATCACACCGCTTTCTGTGTTTCCTCTTGGGTGTTACTCCAGGCGTAATTATGGATTTTCTCCAGCTTGCTTGGCATAGGAGCCCAAGCTCACCCAACACAGTGAGGAGATATTTCTTTTAGCACGAGATATGGTTATGAGCTTTCCAAGATAATCACATTTGTAAAAGACACTGCCGCTCATACACACACTTCTCTTTCACACAGTTTACATTGGCACTACATGGTCTTTGTTAGCGTCAGGCTTATCGTTAAGTATTCATCTTCAATTTCTGTACACTTATTCATACATGCAGAACAAATGAATCATTTGTCCAGTAAAAAGTATGTGATCTGTCAGTGATCATTTTTATTATGGCTATAAGTACACGTCTCACCTTTTCATAGTGCATTTACACTCTTTTAACTAGAGAACATTGATTTCCAGTGTGATTCAGTTCATACTGGTTTGGAAAGGCTGTACCAGTGGCTGTCCAAGTTGCAAGTTTTTTGCTTCACTTGAGGTATTTCAAAAATGGTATTTTCCTGGGTGTTGGAATTTTTTTGTTTTTTTTATTTTTTTTATTCTACTATCGTGATAAGCCTGCTGTAATCAGCACACTCCAGCGTCACTCATTTTCTCCAGATTGTAGCTACTGGTAGTTGCCCTTCTGTTGGTCCATGGGATAAGAAACTCGAAGAAGATCTGAATTTGTAACAAACACCACAGATTATTGCTCTGTATTGTATTTCCTTGGACTCCAGTTTTGGCACAAACAAACTTCACGTTGCAAATAAAACACATCTCAGGGACCACCTTCTTTCATCTGGGTATCCATTTCATCAGCGCTTGACTGTTTTAATGTATTCTGGATGTCCAAATAAGGCTTTGAAATAACTTTTTAGGTTAATGTAATAATCATAAATTAGAAATCTGGAGAGCAGAAAATCCATGTGGGATGGCAATCTCAGCTGTACTAACAAATATTGCCACACTAACATGCTTAATTTTATATGGTTAACTGCTCATTCCAGTGAGCAAACCAGTGCTCAAAGGCAGTTTTTATTTTTAATGCTGAATGCTCTTCTATCTATATATGTATATGTGTGTGTGTATATATAGATAGATAGATATCAATCATCCTGCCATGGGATTGCATTTGTGCCTAACCATCGGAGCTTTTATTGAGTGGAAAAATGTTAGCATTCATCCTCCCGCTTCACTGTGCTAATGGTATGCTAACATAGCTGTCACTAGCAATCATGTAGCAAATCATCACATACCAGCTAGCCCAACTTCAGCAACCCTACAAAAGTCACTGCTGTTTAGTTTTCTGTCTTTATTTATGTTGGAAATGATAAGAGACCTGTATGTTTTAATTTTTTTCAGAAGTCTCTGTCAGAACATGGTTTATCATGTTTAGGTGGAAACGAGCGAGCTAACTTGGAACTCCGTTAAATGTAATAAAATGTGGCCGTGCAGCTGTAGAGTGAGTACAGGAGAGGGCTCAGTCCACACTCCTTTGGAGCACCAGTGTTATGACGGGGGATGAGGTGTTACTGCCCAGTCTGACCACTTGGCATCTGTCAGATAGGAAGTTAAGGATCCAGCTGCAGAAAAAGCTGCTCATTCCTAGATCCTGGAGTTTCCTTCAAGGGAACGATAGTATTGATTGCGGAGCTGTAATCTACAAACAGCATTCTCAAATACGTGTATCTCTTCTCCAGGTGCAAGAGGGCAGTATGCAGTGTCAGGGCTATGGCATCATCAGTGGACCTGTTGTGGCCGTATGCAAATTGTAGAGGGTCCAGTGAGTCGGGTTGTGCAGACCACATGAAGTCCCTGACCAGCCTCTCGAAGCATTTGCTCATGATGGAGGTCAGGGGTACCAGTCGCCAGTCGTTCAGTGATGAGATGGTTGAGGATTTGTGTACAGGGACGATGGTGGTCGTTTTGAAACAGGCTGCGTCTACAGACAGAGAGAGGGAAAGGTTGGAGATGTGTTAACACTCCAGCCAGCTGAGCAGAGCATGACTTGAGGACACATCCGGGGATCCCATCTAGACCAGTAGCTTTGCGTGCATTCACCTGTGTACAGGGGCTTTGTTGCCAGTACAACAGCAAAACTGCTTAGAGAGATTGGGATCAGAGTACAGGCACAACGCCAGGCTATAAGAGAATTAGCTAACACTGCTGAGAGGACCAGTCACTGGCTATGGCTAAAAAGGGCTGAGATCACTTGGGCAGCTAAGGCAGTCAGCTAACCGTGAGAGAAAAGAAATACTTTGCTTTTCTGCCCTCTCCTCTTCTTCCCTTTTCTTGGAGGTAGTGGGGAGGTAGAGCGTACAGCCCGATCCGGCAGGGAGGTGTGGGAAGCCAGATTGGGTGCCCCGCTTTCAGCTACCCTCTCTGCTCTCTCCTATCTTGTCCCTTTTGTCTTACTTCTCTATCACCTTTTCTATCCCTTTGAAGAAGTGAGGCTCCATAAATGCTAAAGAGGTAAGTATTATTTCTCAGTTGCAGTGAACAGAAAATAAACTGTAGGAAACTAAACGGAAGAAAGAAGAAGAGAAATTAAAATTTAACATAAACCAGTGACACACTCCAGGGCCTGATCAACCCTGGCAGGGCCTCCTCGGATGAGGGTGTCTAGTGATAATGGCCGAAACAACCGATGAATCCAAGGTCCACTACTGACGATGTGTCCCAAATTTCAAATGATAATCTAGATCAGATCTCTAATCCCTAAACCTAACCAAGGAAGAAAAAAATGGCAGATTAGCCTGGGTAAAAGACCGAAAGTTCAGGCACACAACGATGTGCGCTGCAGGTAAAGTTTCTGGACTGCCTTTCCTTATAACAGCCATCCCTCAAGAGTCTCTCCATCTAAAGCAGGGACTGTAACATCTAGTCCTTTTTACTGAATCTGAAGTCTTGTGGTAATCGCTGTCGAATCTAGCATAGAATATATTTAGATCATCACACAGAGAGGTTGTGGTCTGTGGTGTGCTGACTTTCCTTGTAAAGTCTGTGATTGTTTTTAGTCCCTGCCACATACTCCGAGGGTTGTCAAATTGTTGTTCCAGCCTGTCCCTGTTTGGCTGCTTGGATCGTCTTCTGGAGTTGGAAATGTGCGTGTTTGTAGTCAAATGTGTTCGCTGAGGCAAAATCCGTTCTCTGTGCCACCAGTGCCGTGCAAACATCACTGTTAATCCACAGTCACACTCCAGTCCGCGTGATCAAAACAGTCCCGCAACATGGATTGTTCCGACCAACAGTGCACCGCCCTCAGGGTTGGAGCTTCCTGTTTCAGCTTCTGCCTGTAGGCGGGCAGGAGGGGGATAGAGCGATGATCTGATTGGCTGAATGGGGTGCGGGGGAGGGCTTTGTACACATCACAGAAGGAGGTGTAACAGTGGTCGAGTAGCCGTTCTCCTCAAGTGCGAAATGAATGTGTTTGTGGAGTTTTGGTGAATCTTTCTTCAGGCTTCCTTTATTAAAGTCCCTGGTCATGATAAACACAACCTCTGGGTGTGCAGTTTTCTGACTTCTGATTATGCTGTACAGTTTCCTGAGTGCTCGGTCAGTGTCGGCTTGTGGAGGAATGTAAACAGCCATAATAATCACTGCTGTAAAGAATGGCTACTGAGGGAATCATCAGGTACTCCAGGTCCGGTGAGCAGAAGGATTTGACCAGGTGCACGTTTGCAGAATCAAACCACCGCCTCTGCCTTTCCCAGTTCCCTTTTGTGATCTGTTCGCGCGGAGCACAGAGAACCCCGGTAGTGTATGGCGGAGTCCGGTACCTTGTCCGATAGCCAGGTTTCTGTGAGTCAGGTCACGCAGCAGTCCCGCATCTCTCATTGTAAATGAGATCCGTGCATGAAGCTCGCATAGCTTGTTCTCCAGAGACTGCACATTAGCCAGTAATAAACTGGGGAGCAGTGGTCTGTTAGTGCGCCGTCTTAGTCAAATCAGAATGCCAGATCTTCTCCCTCTGCATCGGCATTTGCAGCCTCCAGGGGCCCAGAACAATAGCTTCTCAGGTGAGATGAATGAGGGGGTCTGCAAACTTGAACTCCAGAAAATGATGAGAAAGTCAAGCTCTTATGTCCAGTAAGGTTTGGTGATTGTGCTCAAGGAAACATGTGCTAGTCATGATGATAAAAGTAAAATTAAATACATACTTGGCGGCATCTTCCCACTCTGTGCTCTGACAAACGTGCAGCTGGAAAGCGATTATATTTCCAAACTGAGGAAAGAAATCTGCTAACTTGAGACTAGCAAGCTCTTTTGAACGTTTGCAGAGAAACCTGGTGTCTGAATGTGTTACAAAATCAATGACAGCTGTGTTTGTGCCTGCTCTCTGGAGCAAACTACAAAAGTAATATTGCTTGTCACCGAGGAGTTTGTGGAGTTGGTGCCAATGACAGATACAACGACTGCTCTGTCAGCCTTGCTACAGATCGTGTGGGGACAAAATTATTAAACCCCCCCCAAAATATGACTATCCAGAGTTGGACCAGGAAGTCTTACACGCCTCTCTGCAGCTTCTCTCCTCCTGCTACCCCCCAAAAACCCATCTCCACTGAGACTGTGTCAGCTCCCACAAAGACAAAAAACAAACTAAAAACCAGCAATAAACAACTTAAACATAAACAATCACAAAGAAAGAACAGTACAGTATCCACATCTGAACCAAAGAGTAAAACAGTGAAATGTGGATTATTAAATATTAGGTCTCTCTCTTCCAAGTCTCTGTTAGTACATGACTTAATAATTGATCAACAAATCGATTTACTCTGCCTTACAGAAACCTGGTTGCAGCAGGATGATTATGTCAGTTTAAATGAATCAACACCCCCGAGTCATTCTAACTACCAGAAATCTCGAAGCACAGGCCGAGGGGGCGGTGTGGCAGCAATTTTTCACACCAGCCTATTAATCAACCAAAGACCCAGACAGACTTTTAATTCATTTGAAAGCCTGATGCTTAGCCTTGTCCACCCCAGCTGTGAAACTCAGAAACCAGTCTTACTTGTTATCATCTATCGTCCACCTGGGCCTTACACAGAGTTTCTCTCTGATTTCTCAGACTTTTTATCTGATTTAGTTCTCAGCTCAGATAAAATAATTATTGTGGGTGATTTTAACATCCATGTAGATGCTAAAAATGACAGCCTCAACATGGCATTTAATCTGTTATTAGACTCAATTGGCTTCTCTCAAAATTTAAAAGAACCCGCCCACCACTTTAATCACACTCTAGATCTTGTTTTAACATATGGCATAGAAACTGAACATTTAACAGTGTTTCCTGAAAACCCTCTCCTGTCTGATCATTTCCTGATAACATTTACATTTACAGTAATTGATTACACAGCAGTGGAGAGTAGACTTTATCACAGTAGATGTCTTTCTGAAAGCGCTGTAACTAAGTTTAAGAATATAATCCACCCACTGTTATCATCTTCAATGCTCTGTACCAACACAGAGCAGAGCAGCTATCTGAACGCTACTCCAACAGAGGTCGATCATCTTGTTAATAATTTTACCTCCTCACTACGTTTGACTCTGGATACTGTAGCTCCTGTGAAAACTAAGGTCTCTAATCAGAAGTACCTGACTCCGTGGTATAATTCTCAAACACGTAGCCTAAAGCAGATGACTCGTAAGCTGGAGAGGAAATAGCGTGTCACAAATTTAGAAGTTCATCATTTAGCCTGGAGAAATAGTTTGTTGATTTATAAGAAAGCCCTCCGCAAAGCCAGAACATCTTAGTATTCATCACTGATTGAAGAAAATAAGAACAACCCCAGGTTTCTCTTCAGCACTGTAGCCAGGCTGACAAGAAGTCAGAGCTCTTTTGAGCCAACCATCCCTTTTACGTTAACTAGTAATGACTTCATGAACTTCTTCACAAATAAAATTTTAATCATTGGAGAAAAAATGACCAATAATCATCCCACAGATGTAATATTATCTACAGCAACTTTTAGTACCATTGATATTCATTTAGACTCTTTTTCTCCAATTGATCTTTCTGAGTTAACTTCAATAATTACTTCCTCCAAACCATCAATGTGTCTTTTAGACCCCATTCCTACAAAACTGCTCAAAGAAGTCCTGCCATTAATCAATTCTTCGATCTTAAATATGATCAACCTATCTCTAATGGTCGGCTATGTACCACAGGCCTTCAAGGTGGCTGTAGTTAAACCTTTACTCAAAAAGCCATCTCTAGACCCAACAGTCTTAGCTAATTATAGGCCAATCTCCAACCTTCCTTGGATACACCATGGAAGGGTGGCAGAACTGGAGGGTCATGTGCCTGGCGGGACTGTCGATCGAGGACGCTGAAGATATCTACCTATTCGGAACCATGATAACAGGGTTCTTGCTGATCGGAGCTGGCTTGGCCCTGATTTATCGGAGAAATAAGAGCGGAACCAGCTGTTCAAACCCCCCCCAAGGCTGACTGCTGGAATTGAAGCGATGGGACGAGGCGCGACCTCTCACAACGAACGCAGCATGGTTAACACCTTGGAGACTCTTACAGCTGCCGTGAAGACTCAAAATAACAACATTGAGCGTATGGTGGGATACATCAGAGAGAGGCCTGCTCAAAATGACACCCTTGAGCGAAAGTTGGATCACATCGCAGAACGGCTCACTGCAGTTGTGGGGTCTCAGAATCAAAAGAATGACAACACCACGGAACAGAAGTTTGATACCATCATGGGGAGGCTCGCGGCTCTCCAACGGGAGATCAAGAGACCAGTGTCAGAGTGTTAAAGAACAGCTTGAAATTCGGAGCTGCTCGCATAAAGGAGAAATCAACAATATTCAACATATGGACACCACGGCGCCGGCTGCTCAGGCCCAAGGCTGGAGCCGATCAACAACTCCCTGATAACGACTGTGTGATGACTATTCTTCCCATCCCATGCAAGGCCACCTGGGTTGGCTGGCAGACTGTTTACTTAGCCTGATAGAGCGAAGGACACTGTCTCAGCTGAACTCTGGACACACATACACTTACACTGATAAGCACGCACTCAACCCCCTCCCTTTCCAAACGCCTTCGATGCTTGTTTCCTGTGGGGGAAGACGGCGGGTCTGTGTGCCGCGCTGGAATGGTAGCGCTGTGTAGGACGACTGCTGTGTTCCTTCAGATTACTCCTCACCCCCTACCCAACCCCTGTGGCTTGTCACATGCTCCAATGTTGTAATGTGGACATTTATGTGCTCTCTGTGCAGAGGAGTTTTTTTGTTTCCTGTTCTCATGCTGTCCTCCCATAGGTGCCCAGCGTGAGAAGAGGTCTCTTTTTTTCCTCTTGTACTTTTCCCATTGTTGTGTACTTTTTTCAGTGTTTTTTTTTTTTTCTGTAACGTTGCCGATCTCCGACTGTATTCCCATGTGATGTCTTTGTTGTGTGTGTAAGTCGGGGGGGGGGGGGGGGTCCTATTCCTCTGCGGGGCAACCTGCATATGGCCAATAAAGCATTCATTCCATTCAATTCAATTCCTTTCATATCAAAAATCCTTGAAAGAGTAGTTATCAAACAGCTAACAGCTCATCTGCAGAGGAATGGCTTATTTGACGAGTTTCAGTCAGGTTTCAAAGCTCATCACAGCACAGAAACAGCTTTAGTGAAGGCTACAAATGATCTTCTTATGGCCTCTGGCAGTGGACTTATCTCTGTGCTTGTCCTGCTAGACCTTAGTGCTGCGTTCGATACTGTTGACCATACTATCCTATTAGAGCGATTAGAACATGGTGTAGATATTACAGGTACTGCGCTGCAGTGGTTTGTATCATATCTATCTAATAGACTCCAATTTGTACATGGAAATGGAGAGTCCTCTTCACACACTAAGGTCAACTATGGTGTTCCACAGGGTTCGGTGCTAGGACCAATTCTGTTTACATTATACATGCTTCCCCTAGGCAGCATCATTAGAAGACATAGCATACATTTTCACTGCTATGCAGATGACACCCAGCTCTATCTATCCGTGAAGCCAGATAACACACACCAATTAGTTAAACTGCAGGAATGTCTTAAAGACATAAAGACCTGGATGGCCACTAACTTTCTTCTTCTTAATTACTTGACTGCGGTAGTTCGTAACCTAAGATCATCACACTGCCCCTCTGATTGTCTCCCTCCAAGGTTGCTTAAAAACACTCTTAATACTGTCGGCCTTTTATCCTGAGATTAATTAATACGTCCCTTGCTACAGGGTGTGTCCCATCATGCTTTAAACAAGCTATAGTTCAGCCTCGTCTTAAAAAACATAACCTGGATCCAACTATTCTGTGCAATTACAGGCCAATCTCTGCCCTCCAGTTGTTTCGGTCCTACTTGTCAGGAAGGACTTTTTACCTCAATATGGGCCTCCATAACTCCAAAATATCCTCTCTTAAATACGGTGTACCTCAAGGCCTCATTTTGGGTCCTGCCCTATTCGCACTGTATTTGTTGCCATTGAGTTCCATTTTTTCACAGTACAACATTTCATTCCACTGCTTTGCTGATGATTTGCAGATTTATCTCCCTTTTAAAGCAGGGGCAGACCGTCCCCAGCTCTTATTATGCTACCTTGACGACATCAAACAGTGGATGTCTTTAAATTTTCTAAAGCTAAATGAAAATGAAACTGAAGTTGTCATTTTTGGCAACTTTGACAATAATCACACCGATAGCACTCTGGGCCCCCTTTCCTCCTACTGTAAAACACATGTTAAAAAAACAAAAAAAACAAAAACGCGGTGTCTACCTTGATCGTTCTTTTAAATTGAATAAGAAGGTGAGTGCAGTAGTCCAATCCTGCTTCTTTCAGTTAAGGGAGACAGGATCAAACTGCTCCAAGACAGCTGAGCACATAGGAGAAAGACTAGGATCTGAGGCAGCAGTCGGCGAGACAAGGGGCATAATAGATAGAACCTTGTTGTGAAAAAATGCTAAAAAGTCATCACAAGTGCTTGGTGAAGAAATGACTCCGGCATTATCACGTGGACTAAGAAAATGATTAAGGACATTTAAAAAGTACCTGAGGCCTGTGACTGTTTACTGACACTAATCTTTAGACAAACTGTGTCTTTGGAGTTTTTATGGCTTCTTGGTTAGCAGAAAGATGAGTCCTTAAAATCTGAACGTGCAGTCTGTCCTTTTTCCATCTCCTTTCAGCGTGTCTATAGTCACCTCTAAGGGAGCGCGTATGTTCATTCAACCATGGCTCTAATAATTGCTTAGCGTGCATAGTCCTGAATGAAGCAATAGAGTCCAAAATATCAGTGCAAGTAGAATGAAGAATGTCCACAAGGTCCTCAAAACTTTTACAGTTTGAGTTCATTTTTCCAGAGTCCATAATGGCAGCAGAAAAAGTGGGTGCTGTTAGAGCATTAAGACCTAAGAGCTGAACTCTTCCACGGCATGCATTTTTTATTTCTCATTGATATTTGGCCGTATTGGGGCCCGATGAATGTAAAAACAAAGAATTGCCAGATTTTATTTTTAACCTGATTTTTGTTTCTAAGAAAAATTAGGATATTCATTTAAAATGTTGATAGAACAGCAGCAGTATAATGTCCATTCATTTAGAATGTCGATAGAACAGCAGCAGTATAATGTCCATTCATTTAGAATGTCGATAGAACAGCAGCAGTATAATGTCCTCGTAAGTGGATATCAGGCCCTTGTAGAGCAAAATTGAGTATTTTGGTCTAAATAACCCAAAATGTGATGCCCACATATGTGGATGCCAGGTCCTAGGAGGCCAAGCGCTCGTTTTTTGCGTGAAGGGGGCACACAAGTTATCTGCCGAGCAGCAGTGAACAACACAGGAAAATGATCGGAGATGCACAACTCAGATATTTCCATGATGCACACATCCAGCCCGTGGGAAAGCACAAAGTCCAGTGTGTGACCTTTTTCATGCGTGGGACCGGTAACTCACTGGGTCAAGTTAAAAGAGTCAATAATATTTAAAAAGTCCTTGACCATAAGTTTGGAGTCACAGCAGACATGGATGTTTAAATCACCAAAGATTAAAAAACTGTCAAATTTAAGAACAATTCCAGCAATAAAATCTGAAAACTCTTTGATAAAATCCGTAGTAATCTTGGGAGGACAGTATATGAGGCCACACAACAATGGGACAGCAGAGTTCAGGTGCAACTCAAACAGATGCAGTTCAAAACTAGAAAATGAATCGTGCTGTAATGTTTGATGGCAGTGAAATCGAGCGTTAAACACAGTGGCTAAAGATTATGCGATGCTTTGATATTTTTTTTTCTCTTTTTTTCCTTTCCCATTTGGCTCTTTTGCCATCAGAATTATTGTCTAAAGGTGAAGAAAGATGCCCAACGGATTTACTTTACCAAATGGACCATCCCAGCCTTGCCATAATGGTCTATTTGATTCACCTTTTATTGTTTATTTTCACTTGTTAAATACGGGACAGACTTGACTGGGGAAAAGAAAGGGGAGAAAGAAAGGGAAAGAAAAACAGCGGGGAAGAGGGACGGGATAAAGGGCAAAAAACAAAAACCAACAAAATAAGTAGACAGAAAATACATATATCAATCACCTGGATCACCTGTTGAGAAAGAAAAAAGAGAAAACAAGCAGAAGAAAAAAAAGCAACACAATAAACAACATCACAATGATCTATGGGAATATAACAGTAAATACTAAATACTAAACATTATTGTGCAGCACGTAAGATCGACAGCGCACAGTGTGCTTTGAGGTAGGAGCCAAAAAGGGTGTCGTTTGTGTGTGTGAGCACCCGTGTGTACACCTGTGAGCATGGATGCGCTTGTTTTTAAAAGGTTCCTTCATGTAATGATCTGCTAGAGGGTGTGGGGGAGCCACAGCCCCGTCCTCCAGGGCATGAAGCAGGTATGGAGGAGATCAAAACTCCAGACATCCAGAGGCCCTCAGAACACAAGAGACCAAGGAAGACCAACAGAGGGGCAGCCCTGCCACTATCCCAGAAAGAGCTGGGGAGAGCCCCAGATGAGGGGTCACTCAGCAGCTGCGGAGCAGAAGCCAGGGGGATGTTGCAGTGACGTGCCCATGAGCTCCGCCAGCAGCCAGCTGTGCCAGAGTGACCGAGCCCCAGGCCGAGAGGCCGAGGGCACCTCACCCACGAAGTGGCCCGAGTGAGCCCCAGGCTCCAGGCCCCGACAAGCAGCCACCAAGGAGTGAGCCAGTAGGTACCCGGATGCACATCCCCTGACACAAAGAACCACCAACGCACCGATGTCTGAGGGCGTCTGCCACTGGCAGGGGAAGTGGTGGAGGGGGGGGGATAGGCCTCCATACCATGGAGGGCCTGAGATGTCCCCAGAGAGGTGGCGTCTGATACCCAACCTGACATATAGACAGACATACAGGCACACGCAGATACAAACATCCACTCCCACCCTCATGCTCTCATATGCAATTACTCAACACTCACCCAACATGGAGACAGACATAAAGAGACACTGTACACACAATCACACTCCCCAAGCGTACTGTAAGCCCCCAGTCTAGGTACCCTTGCCCCTGGAGGGGGAAACTGCACCCAGACCCAGGTAGTGTTACCCTTTTCCCTGGGGTGGAGAGAAGCAGACCACCCCGACTCGGCAGCAGCAGGGAGGCCCCACATTCCAGACCCCAGTCGGACGGCCAACTCCTCCTCCCAGCCCCCCCGCTCCAACAGGCCGCAGGGGGTGTGTGAAGGCTCCAAACTTCCCTCCACCCGCTCATATGTAGTGTTGATGTATGTGTGTTCTAAGGTGCATTTAAAACCCAGGAGGGCATGGAGCTACCTGCCAGAGAGCAGCAGGTAAGCGCATAGCCCCTCCTGCTAGCCCTCGATGTCTACGTGTATTTAAAATTGGAAGGTGGGCAACGACGCCAGGGGTGAGGTGTACACCCTGATGGTCTTTTGGATTCCGTGTAGCGTGCCCACCCCCAAGATCCTATATGTATGTGATATGAGAGTGTGAGTAATGTGGATATCTAAGTTGTGGGATGAAATTGAGGCACCGGCAGCCAGAAGGGGACAGAGGGGGGGATGCCTCCCCTGCACCCTGGTGACACACCTTTACCCCAAGGCCCTGCATGTGTGGGTGATTGTGGTGGAGCGGGAAGAGGGAGGCAGCTGGAGATGGGGAGGGAAGGAAGGGAGGGGCACGTGACCCCTCCCTGGGCCCAGCTCCCCAGCTGACCCCAGTAGGCACCCCCATACTCTGCCCAGGCCCATCCGGACCGGGGCCCAGTTCAGCAGCGCCGCCTGGCCCCACAGAGCCCGGGACAGCCCACCCGACCCCACCACAGAAAACTGCACCCACCCTGTCATCCACTCATCTTCCAGACTACACAAGACAATAGACACCCAGGCTGAGAACTTCCTCCACCTCTCCTATATCTCCCCCTCCTGCAGAGTTAGTTCCTGAAGAGAGGAGACCTCCTGCAAGCTGTAACAGCCTCCCCCACCAGTTGAAGAGCCCCCCAGGTGGCTCGATGCACTGGCGACACTCTACGCCAGGGCTGGGCCCCCAGACACCCACCCACCCCAGCAACACACCAACCGGGACCCAAGGCCCCAAGGCCAGCCAGGGCCCCAGCCCAGAGACAGAGCACCCCCAGAACCCCACACCCGTCCCGGACCCACCCAGGGGCAGCCAGGCTACCAGGTCAGTAACCCACGTCCGTCAGCACAGACCTTCACCTAGCCCCGCTGCACACAGCCACGAGGAAACCGTCACCTAAGAGCCAACAGAGCCCTTAATAGGCCATGACCGCAACCCCGGGTTGAGTTCTCAAAGGAAGATGCTCCTGGGGAATCCCCCGACGCCCCAAGTAGGGCTGTTCGATATAACGATATATATCGGATGACGATATAAAAACTTCTATCGTTTCATTTTACGCTATCGTTTGTTTCGTGGTGTCGCAAAAAAAACTGTTTACCGCAATATTTTTTCATTATTTTGATGGTCACTGTAGTGGCTATATTAATTTCTTAAAGTTCTCTCTTTCTCTTATATTTAATATAACCACACTACAGACAGACAAGCGCTTGTTTTTATGCCTTGTGGTTAGCAACAACAATGGTAAAACCACCGCGTGTGTTTATTTTCCACATAAACCTTTCACAATAAAGCTCAAGATCCTGTCGAGACTTTTCAAAATAAACAGAATCACGTGAAAGATGCAGAGTATTTACGGATGAGAAGCAAGAAAGAGCCGTCAGGTGCTAAAAAATAAACCTTAGACTCAAACGTTAGAACAAGCTTTTCCCCGCAGCATGTTGTGTAATAAATACTCACAAAGAAAACGGCGGCTGTTACAACCTATGTCTAAAAATGTATCGTTTCATGCATCAGTTAAAACACTCGACTCCAGGTACGCGACGCCCAGCTGGAAACACTTCATGCAAGTTGAGCTGCCCGAGATTCACAGAATTTACAGAAAATGTTACATTTTTGTGATTTATATCGTTATTGGACGATAGATGTCTTAATATCGGGATATGAGATTTTGGTCATATTGCACAGCCCTAGCCCCAAGCCTGTCCCTACCCCCCAAACCAATCACAACAGCGAAGGTGGGACAAAACTATGACCCCCCCCCCCCACGCCCCCACTAGGTGATGGAGCTGATCAAAGGAGCCCAGAGCAATCGATCTGATGTGGTGGCAGAGGCTGTATCAATACTAATGTAATCTAATAGATAATTTCTGTATTGGTTAGAATTAAGATTATTTTTATTTTTCCAGTTCATGAGGACTGTTTTCTTGGCTATGCATAGGGCAGTGAAAACCATATGGGCTATATTCTTTTCTGTAGTGACATTAATTGACAATTAATTGAAGACTGGGATTTCTAATTAAATAAAAGGCTAGGAAGTGATATTGATTCATCTGTTTTAGAAAACATTCTGTATATTTTGGAAAGTAATTTTGGGGTTTTAAGAGTAAGAAATTGTACCACACTTGGTGGTGTTTGTAGTTCAACTTGACCCGATTAAAAAATTTTTTTCATTATGGATTTAATTTGTTGATATTCTAAAAATCTTTTCTTGTTGATCCCATATTGTGTAACTAGTCTGTCAAATGGAATAAATTCTCTACCTTCTAATATATGTTCTAAATATTTGATTCCTTTACCACTCCAATCTGGAAAGTTTATCAATATTATTGTTTTGTAATCTGTCAGGGTTGTTCCAGATAGGTGTACGTTTGCATGGGATTAATGAAGACTGTCATTTTTAGAAACTCCCACCATGCTGTCAGAGAAGAGCTGATGCTGACGCTTTTGAAGCATTCATGTCGTTGGATGTTTGAGCTGATAAATGGTAGGTCTGAAATCTCTAGATTATTGCAAAGTGCTTGTTCTACATCTAGCCAAGGTTCATCTAAGAGAGTATATTTTAGCCATCCTGAGATAAATTGAAGCCTGTTGGCTAAGAAGTAGTGCTGAAAGTTAGGTAATTCTAATCCTCCTTTATCCTTGGTCTTTTGTAGTGTTTTTAAGCTTATACGTGGTGGTTTATTTTTCCAAAGGAATTTGGACATATATGACTCTAGAGATCTGAACCAATCTTGTGGCGGTTTAGTTGGGATCATTGAGAATAAATAGTTTATTTTTGGCAAGACCATCATTTTTATAGCGGCGACCCTTCCCATGAGTGATATGGGTAGACATTTACATCTAGCCAGATCACCTTCTACTTTCTTTAAAAGTGGGATATGGTTTAATTTAGTTAGATCTGCAAGCTTGGGAGAAACATTAATGCCTAAATATTTTATATTTCCCGATTGCAGTGGTGTAGAAGAGGAATTATGGAAGGAGCAATTAATCGGAAGGACTGTAGATTTTGACCAGTTAATTGAGTAATCTGATATTCTTGCAAAAAGAGTTTATCGATTCAATCACCTCAGAGATATTAGTTTGTGAGTTTTGGAGAAAAAGTAACACATCATCTGCATAAAGGCTGATTTTATGTTCCACGTTCTTGCATTTTATGCCCTTAATTACTGAATTCTGTCTAACTGCTGCTGCTAGTGGTTCAATAAAAATTGCAAACAGTGAAGGGGAGAGTGGGCATCCCTGTCTGGTGCCCCTCAGGAGACAGAAGCTGGACGATGTTTAGTCATTTGTTCTGACACAAGCTGTCGGGGAGTTGTATAATATTTTTAACCAGTTAATGAAAGAGGTTCCAAAACCAAATTTGTGTAAAGTTGCAAATAGAAATTTCCAGTTAACTCTGTCAAATGCTTTTTCTGCATCTAAAGAAAATATTGTATTTTCAAGGTTTTTACTGTATGAATAGTCTATCAAATTAAGTAATCTACGTGTATTTGTTGATGAGTGCCTACCTTTTATGAAACCAGTTTGGTCAGGATGAATTAAGAGGGGGGTTGTTTTCTCTAATCTCCTTGAGAGCTTTGCAGATTATTTTAAGGTCTACATTTATAAGGGATATTGGACGATAGCTTGAGGGATATACAGGGTCTTTGCTTGGTTTTAGCAGGAGATTAATGTTTGCAGAATTCCTATTTGATGGAATTCTGCCCTTTTCTTTGATTTCCAACAACGTTCTGTAAAAACCTGGTGCTAGAATCGTCCAGAATTCTTTGTAGAATTCTGCAGGATAGCTGTCTGGACCTGGAGCCTTATTATTAGGCATGCTTATCAGGGCTTCCTGGAGTTTACCTGGCGTCAGTGGTGAATCCAG
This sequence comes from Perissodus microlepis, assembly GCF_051167445.1. Lineage (NCBI taxonomy): Eukaryota > Metazoa > Chordata > Actinopteri > Cichliformes > Cichlidae > Perissodus > Perissodus microlepis. The sequence goes on from NC_140469.1 coordinate 31,189,133, forward strand.
TGCCATTGCTTGAGTGTCTATTTTACCTCTCATCACAGCTTTCCCTGCTTCCCATAGAACAGAAGCTGATGTTCCAGGAGTGTCATTAAATTCTAAATATGAAGTCCACTCTTTTTTAAAATATTTAATAAAGTCTTCATCTTTAACCAGTGATGTATTAAATCTCCAGTTTTTACTTGGCGTAGTATTATTCTTGAGCATTAGTGTTAAAGATACAGGAGCATGATCACCAGAGATGGGCAGTAACGCGTTACTCTAATCTGATTACTTTTTTCAAGTAACGAGTAAAGTAAGGGATTACTATTGCAAAAACAGTAATTAGATTACCGTTACTTTCCCGTAGGAACGCTGCGTTACTGCATTACTAAAACCGTGATTTTTTTTTTTTTTTTTTTTTGCGAGAATGTCTCATGACAGTGACGTAAGCGAGTGCGACGTTCGTGACAACAGCTGTGTGCAGATCAACAATGGATCATATATGGAGTGCGCGAGAGAGTATGAGCGTGCAGCGTTTAAAGCGTGGAAGTACTGACCTTACTTTGAGTTTGATTCCATAAAAAGTGACAAAAACATTAGCGTCCGTTGTGCGTGGGAAGAAAACTTCTTTTTACGCAGAAAAAAACCCCTAAACAAGCTCCGAGTGCGCAACGACGTAATGGGAAATTCACAGAGAAACTCGCGGATTCTTCAACTGACCGCTGCGGTCAGTTGAAGAATTAGTTACTGATTACTTTTTTCAAGTAACTTGACCAACACTGATGATCACTGACAGCTATAGTGTGAATCTCAGTGTCTGAAATGTCACTCAGCAGTGAGCTGCTGACCAAAAAATAATCCAGACGAGAGTAGGAGTGATGAACATGTGAGAAAAAAGAATATTCCTTACTGTTGGGGTGAAGGAGCGCCATGCATCGCAAAGGCCAAAGTCGCTCATATACTGTTTGATTATATTTGTGGACTGCCAATTACGCTGAGTTCCTGCTGTATTGAGCCTATCCATTTCTTCATTTAGTCCAAGGTTGAGGTCGCCTCCAAGAACAAGTGTGTTCAGAGAGTGCACTGAAAAAAACGTAAAAGAATGAGGGATCCTCAACATTTGGACCATATACACTTACAATACATAGCTTTTTATCAAGTATAGATAGTTTAATGATTAAGAATCTGCCCTCTGGATCTATAACTGTATCGAGTACTGTGAAATTATTATTTTTATGTATTAAAATTTCTACTCCCATTTGTCTAGAATTATAACAAGCTGAGAACACATTAGGAAACTCAGGTGTTTTAAGTTTATTCGAAGGTCTGTGGGTCTCTTGTAAAAGGACAACATCTGCCTGTAGTTTTTTGAGTTGGTTAAATATTTTTAACCTCTCTTCTCTGGAGCCAGCTCCATTTACATTCCATGTAACAAACCTTAGTGGGCCCATAGATATCTGTGTATAACTAGGGGTGTACACTGTTTGTGTCGCTTAGACAGGTGGAGAGAATACATCACTTGTTCGTAAATAAAGAGAAGGAGAGAGAGAAAAAAAAATGTGTGGCGAGATGCTCCCTGAGTCTGACTATGTGTGTGCATATTTACTAATATGAGTGTGCTTGGCTTAAGTGTGTGTATCCTGTACGCCTGTACGTCTGTGTGCGCTGTCTGACTGATGTAAATGTCCTGCCGTTGAGCGCATGATCGTGCTGTGCGTATGTGTCGAAATAAAGGATGTTGTTTGTGGATGAGTCTGGAAGCAGGTGATCGAAGCAGTGAAAGAAATAAAGAAAGAAAGCAAGGACAAGGGTGAGCAGCATAAAAACAAGAGGGGGAAAAAGAGAAAAAAAACGAGAAGGAAAAAAACCCGGAAACACTGCAATTAAACCATTGACGGAGAGTGACGGTGTTAATTCTGCTATAATATCACACTTAAGGTGTGATTTGATACTGGTAAGTTAAACACAAGTTAGTGTAAGTGGATAGGGAAAGGGTGTAGCGCAGCGGTCCTCAACCTTTTTTGCGCCACGGACCGGTTTATGCCCGACAATATTTTTCACGGACCGGCCTTTAAGATGTCACGGATAAATACAACAAAATAAAACTAGTACCGGTACCGAAAAAAAGAAGATTTATTCATAACACACGTGAAAAGACCCAGGAAAACAGTGTTAACGATAAAAACAATAACAAAATAACGCTGAAAACCGATAAAAACCATACATTTCACACCTGAGCCTCAACTCTCGCGGCCCAGTACCAGTTCGAGGCCCGGGGGTTGGGGACCGCTGGTGTAGCAGATTCTTATCTGGTGTGAAGTTAATACAGCCACGGAGTGATGACGGGGTCGCGGTAAAGCTGTCCATCCACATAGAGCCGGTCCACAGCGATGACAGCGCGGGAGCCCTTCTGGATGAAGCCACGTCAGATTGGGAAGAGGACCCTGCGTCGTTCCAGGATCTCTTTTGGGAACTGCCGATTCTTTGATTTCTAAAAGTAGCTGGTGATTGTACACATGTAGACCAAGGGCGTTTTGGGCTAAAATAGAAAAGGATAAAGCTAGTAAAAGCCAAAGCAAAGCTAGCAGAGTTGACTGACGCAATGTCAACAGACGCGTCACCGTGCATACTGCTGCCGCCGTCTTGCCCCCAAAATTAGCGCCCCCCCCCCTTTCAGCCTTCGCACCAACTGAGCAGTGGAGAATAACACCAACAGGGGCAGTAAACAGAGCTAACTAGGAGCAGCTAGCTAGCCCAACTCAGCAGAGGTTTTCCCAGAGCGATGAAGAGCGTAAGAACTGAGGGATGATTGTGATGACAGGGGTGTATATTTGCATGTCGGGCTGTGCACACGTCATCACAGATCATCTGCCTTAAAGGCGTGAATAAAGGTTTCCTCAGCCAGGCGTGATATCCCATACCCCGTGTGTTGTACCGAGTGTATTGACTGAAAAGAAACTACTTCAACCTTTGGTTTAAAACTACTGTTAATGGAGGAAGTTTGAAGGTTGAGTGTGTTCCACGACTGCATTTCACTCACTGCCTCTCTTTGTATCTCTGTCACTGCAGGACCAAAATGGAGCGAGACGTCAGCGCTCTCAGGAGGCCGACAAACCTCACAGAAGAAAGGGACAGAAAAAATACAGCTGTGATGAGTGTGGGAAGGATTTTACCCAGGCTGGAAGCTTAAAAATACACCAACTCATCCACAGTGAAGTTAAACCATACAGCTGTGATGAGTGTGGAAAGGATTTTACTTATGCTGGAAGCTTGAAAAGACACCAACTCATCCACAGTGGAGTTAAAGCATACAACTGTGATGAGTGTGGAAAGTCATTTACCCTGGCTGAACACCTAAAATCACACAAACCTGTTCACAGTGGAGTTAAAGCGTACAGCTGTGACTTGTGTGGAAGGTCTTTTACCCATGCTGGAAGCTTAAAAAGACACCAACTTCTCCACAATGGAGTTAAAGCGTACAGCTGTGAGTTGTGTGGACAGTCTTTTACCCTGGCCGAACACTTAAAAACACACCAACTCATACACAGTGGAGTTAAACCATACAGCTGTGGTTTGTGTGGACAGTCTTTTACCCATCCTGGAAGCTTAAAAGCACACCAACTCACACACAGTGGAGTTAAACCGTACAGCTGTGGTTTGTGTGGACAGTCTTTTACCCAGGCTGCACACTTAAAAAGACACCAACTCATACACAGTGGAGTTAAACCGTACAGCTGTGACTTGTGTGGACAGTCTTTTACCCGGGCTGGAAACTTAAAAAGACACCAAGTCATACACAGTGGAGTTAAACCATACAGCTGTGGTTTTTGTGGACAGTGTTTTACCCATCCTGGAAACTTAAAAGCACACCAACTCATCCACAGTGGAGTTCACGCGTACAGCTGTGACTTGTGTGGACAGTCTTTTACCCGGGCTGGAAACTTAAAAAGACACCAATTCATACACAGTGGAGTTAAACCGTACAGCTGTGACTTGTGTGGACAGTCTTTTACCCGGGCTGGAAACTTAAAAGCACACCAACTTGTCCACAGTGGAGTTCAAGCATACAGCTCTGATCACTCTGATAAAGCTTTTACTCATAGTAGCAGCCTACAGAATCATCAGGTTACCCACTCTGGATTCAAGGCGTACAGCTGTCACATTTGTGGAAAAACCTTCCGCTGGCCAGGCAACCGAAATATTCACCTACGCATTCACACCAAAATTGATGTTTGCTGCTGTGATCAGTGTGGCAAAATTTGTGTGACATACAAAAACTTAGAGCAGCACATGTTTTCCCACACTGAGGAGAGACCTTATAAATGTGACCTGTGTGAGAAGACTTTTAAATCTCCACATTACCTCAAATCACATCAAAAGATTCACAGCAGAAAGAAACTCTAAAAGTGCAGTTACTGTGAGGTATGTATTTTTCTTTTTACAGTTATTTCGAAGTATTATGTGAATGAAATTTAATTTCAAAGCTTAAATGAGACATGAAAACTTCACATACAGAATATTGAGTAACATCTGACACAAATCTCCTGAAACTTTCCTGATTTTGGAAAAACATAAAGTTTTAAAAGCTTCTCTCATTTCTAACATTTACACTCCAATGGATGCATCGGAGAGCAGCTTGAGGTTAGTATCTTTTGATATGCAGAGTAGAGCATCCAGGGGTTTAAACCACCAATCTTCCCATTAAGTAGATTACCTACAAATTAAGAGTTATTGTAACCCAGTAAGCTGAGTGTTATAATGTAAAAAGTAAAATGTGGACGTTGGCAGAGCTGCTCTTTATTTCAGGCAACGTTCAGGATAAAAATGTTGAAGCAATTCCCTGACTTACACTGTTTTTGTGTCTTTGTTTAGAAGCAGAGCGACACAGATGGATCCAGTTCTCAACCCTGTCGTCACTGTGGTGGTGGGAAAGAGTTTCGCTGTGATCTTTGTGGAAAAACTTAGTCATTTAAAGAGCCTAAAAATACGTCAACGCAGACACACTGGAGACGAAATGAACTACTGCAAAGAATGTGGGAGAGGCTTCCCCACATCAAGTAAATTAAAGCAACATGAACTCTGTCACAGTGGGGTAAAAAAAGCACGTCTGTGACCAGTGTGGGTCATCCTTCATCAGTGCAGGTAATCTTAAAGAGCATAAGAGTGCACACAGGAGAGAAACCATACAAGTGCAGACACTGTGACCAAAGGTTCTCACAGTCAGATATTCGTAACCTTCATGAAGATACACACATTGAAGAGAACTTCAGCTGTGACCAGTTTGACAAGAGCTTCAAGAATCTCAGCTCATACTCTTCTCACAAACGATCCCACGCTGTAAATAAACAGTTTCACTGTTACCAATGTGCAAAAACATTCACTTCATTATCTGCTCTGCGCAAACATCAGCGTGATCATGCAGGACTGAAATCACTGGATCACAATGAATCTGAAGAGACAGAAAGATCCTCTTCTGGTTTCAGGGTCAGACTTAAAAACCTTGAGATCAGGCTCCACAGAGTTCAGATGGAGTCTCCTGTAAAGAGTGCAGCTGATGTCACACTTGGATCTGATGAGGTAGCTCTGCTTTCTGGACCTGCAGTGAATAATCCTAAATGTTACAGTTAGGAAACTACAAGTGTATATATATGTACATCAAGTTTATCTTTTTCTTTTCTTTTCCTTTGGATAATTTTACAATGGTATTTATTACACGGCGTGCTGCGGGCAAAAGCCTGTTCTAACATTTCAGTGTAAGGTTTGTTTTTTTAGCACCTGACGGCTCCTTTCTGCTTCTTGTCCGTAAACACTCTTCATACTCTTTCACAGGATTCAGTTTATTTTGAAAAGTCTCAACAGGATCTTGAGCTTTATTGTGAAAGGTTTTTGTGCAAAACAAACAAGTGGACTAAGGACAGCGTTAGTAAGTACAAGAGATGGACCGATCCGATATTACGTATCGGTCCAATACTGACCTAAATTACTGGATCGGATATCGGAGAGAAATAAAAAATGTAATCCGATCCATTAAATATCTAAAAAGCACCTCACAGAACTTGCGACATGGCACAACTCTGCTCATAACCATAGCACATCGGAGCTGTATGCGTCACGTGATAGAGCAGCTGTGGCGTGGAAGACCTGTCGGCGGTCTGATTGAGCATTTGGAGCCTCGCTACCAAACCGTCATTTCAGTTATCCCAGAGAGAAGTAAAGCAAGTGTGTAAGTTCATCTCTGAATGTTTGTAAAGCATTCCAGCGTTAAGCTTAACAACCGATATATGGAGCGACTGCCTCTTCTCTCTCCCTCCCTCTCCTGCTGCTACTTCAATCGTGAAACTGATTAATGATCAGCTGATCGGCTTTTCTGTCACAAGTCCATCTCTCTTGTTTGTTTTTGGCCCACTTCGCGCCAGAAAGAGGAAACCAGCGGCTGAACAACAGCAGCACGTTTAAGCTTGATAATCTGTTGGTAGAATTTATTTAATATTACTTTCTACACCAGGATCTTTTTCTACGTAGCTGACGGCTGGTAACTGTGCAGGGGCGGATCTAGCAAAGTTTAGCCAGGGGGGCCGATAGGGCATGAACAGGGAAAAGGGGGCACAAAGACATACTTTTCTTTCTTATTCTCTTTTAAAATATCTAGCGTTTAATAAATAATTATCTGAATCTAACACCCAAAGTTTTAATCTGATGTAAAATGTATAGAAGTCCATTACTGTATATAGTAACTGTTAAGTCTAATATACCCTAGTAAGCTATAGTACTTTTTCCTTTGGGAAGGTACCATATGTGCAGTCTGCAGTTCTGTTGAAGAAAGATGTTGAATCTATGTAATTATTCTTGAAAAATAATTAATTTCTGTACATTTTTTTTTCACACTGCATCAAATTAAAGTTGATTACGTCGATTAAGCATCATGAGGTGGGGGGTGGTTCCCTATTTTTTTTTTTTTTTTTTTTTTTTTTTTTTTTTTTTGCTGGCAGTTTGCCATCCCATATCCCATTAGTTAGGCTGCTTACTCTTTAACATACATGAATAGGGAGGATGGAGCAGGTTTAAGTTTATTAGATTGATCAGTATTGCTGAACTATGAAATATTTTTTGGGTGCAGTGTATTTATTGCATACAGGCATAACAGAATAGCTTTAGTAGGGTTTTTTTAAAACTAGAGTTTGAACTTATACAAAATGCAGCAAGATATTAAAAAACAGTTTTTTGATTAAAAAACACACTATATCTGATTCATATCGGTATCCGCTGATATCCAAATTTATGATATCGGCATCTGACATAAAAAAAAAAAAAGCGGTATCGTGCCATCTCTAGTAAGTACTCTCTGCTTATGACCCAAAAAACAAAAAAACCCACAAAAAAACAGGAAGTTTTAGGAGTGACGGCGAGAGAGAGAGACAGCAGAAAAAGAGAGAGCGAGTTCTGAACAACTCAGAACGAGTCCTCAGAACAAATAAAATCAATATTCGAACCCAAAGTAAAAACAAGATCCAGTGTGTGTCCTTTGTTATGTGTGGGGCCTGACACATGCTGCGTAAAATGAAAATAAACCATAATGTTGATAAAACTTCTGGCAAAGACGTTGGAGTCATCATCAACATGTAGGTTAAAATCCCCAACTAAAAGCAGTCTGGACAACCTCATAGTAGAGGACAGGAAGTAGGTGATCCAGGAAAAGAAAAAAAGGACACAAAGACAAAGGTGTTCTACTAAGTTGAGAGCAGGACACTGTGCAGACCAGTCAAGTTCTCCCACACCAAACTCGCTTTATGGACCTTGCTTTGTGCACTGGTGCACAGTCATGTTGGAAGAGGAAGGGGCCATCCCCAAACTGTTCCCACAAAGTTGGGAGCATGAAAATGTCTGCTGAGCTGGAAGCAGCCGGAAAGCTGTAGAAGCCCAGAAGTGGAATGTGGAAGTTAATAAACACACTTGTCCTGTTTAAAAAAAAAAAAAAAAAAAAAAAAAAATGACAGGAAGTAGCTGAACTCCAACAAAAATAAGCTGTTTGGGCCCGCTGGACGATTCACTACAGCACAATAAAAAGGATCCTTATTTCCGACAGAAAATATCCAATTTTCACTGAGTGGCAGTTGAAACGGCCCTGAAATGCCACAGCGAGACCTCCCCCACGCCCAGATCCCTGAGGCTGGCTGATGAAGGAATAGACATTCGGGCACAGTTCAATGAGGGACGAATAGTCCAAGTCCCGCTGCCAGGTCTCAGTCAGAAATAAGAAGTCCAGTTTTTTAGAAGATATAAAATCGTTAAGCATGAACGACTTATTAGTCAATGATCGGGCATTAAAAAGCACCATGTTCAGCGGGGTGGAAGGATCATTTTTAGCAGAGGCTCGAATTATTGGACGTAAATACTCACCAGTGGCGGTCCTAGCCTGTTTGGCTAGGACCGCCACTGGTGAGAATACACCTCCCTATCTCCTTACCTTTTGTTTTCATGCTGATATCAGCTTTAACCAACACAATAAAGTCTCTTTTTATTGTTGTGTAGTGTGAGATTATTATATTATCTTATGCCACATTATACCCCTAATTAAAGATTGTGAAATTATTATGTAGTTTTAGTTTCCATTATTCTCCTGACTTAGAAGAAGGTGATAACTATTACATTTATTAAACTGAGTTGTATTTCATTAGACTGCTGACTTATTGTGAATGGATGATATTGTTTTATGATGCATGTTACTGCTGCGTTATAAGAAATATTGTTTTCAGAGAGTCATGGCCTTATTTGTCTGATTAGAAAAGAACAGAACATACTGCACAGGAAGCCAAGGTCATAACTTAGGCTCACTGAGAGAGAGAAAGAATGTGGATGTTTAGGTTTTATGACTTTGGAGGGGGGCTGAAGCTATAAGAATGTGAGAAACGCTCAGACACTTCAAGATCAGGCGGACACCCTTCCGCGCTCATCTCCCCTCCGGGTGGTTTATGCTCAAAAGTGTTGTATGGAATAATGAGAATTGTATGGAATAAAATGATTGTTGATTGTGCATTTATGTGTTGTCCTTCCTTCAGCCCAAAGATGAAAGAATTGGGAGAATTTAACAGTAGAACACGATTTTATCACACGCAAGGCCATGGAAGCTCTCCTATCTGAAACTGTGTTCTGTGAGCAATATACCTTCAACTCTCCCTAATAAGGGCATGCTGTCGGTTTCATAGCATTTATCAATTTTTACCCACCAAGTTGACAACATCACTCTCTCACTCTCTGTGGGCAGAGCAAGAAGAAGGCTTCCATATCCTGGATTTTTCCAAACATGATCCGAAGCCTCGGCGCAGTGCGGCCCATCCCTCATCTAAAGGTAAGCACCGAGCTAATGAGGTCTTCTACTGCTCTCCTCGGTGTCTGTTCACAGTTTATTGTGAACACGTTGAGAGAAGAGTGAGAGAGTGTTTGGAGAAAAACACCAACTAATCATTAGCTCAGCATGCTGGGAGACGTTGAGCGTTTTCTTGCAGAAATTTGGAGCAGAAAAGTCTTGTCATTGTTCCTGCAGCTGTTTTTCTGCATGCACCAAACCTCTACGGCCTCAATTCTATTTGAAGTGATAACAGGAAATCTGATCTACAGCTGCACCCTATCATCTAAACAAACTTGAGCACATTTTATTTTAGTCATTGTTTTCTTCTACTTGCAGTACAGAAAATATCAACATAAGTAATCAGTTGGCAGTAGGGTGAATCTGTGATTAGTTAGTGTGGTCTGAACAACTTCTTCTTTGATTGGGTGACAGCAGTTGAAAGTAATTGGATGTGACAATCATGGGGAGGGCCCTGAATAATGTTAAGAAAATGGCATTTTAAAAGCTGTCACAGTTGGCACTGAGCTCTGGAAAAATTGACGTTTTTACTGGTCTTTGAACGCCGCTTTTTCTGCCAGGCAGAAAGCAAGGGTTTAAAGCCGCCCACTGGTGTAAAATCGGCGTTCTCACTTTTTACATGTCGATTTTACGTCATTGATTGAGGCCACGAGGCTGACCTCAGCGAAGATCAGAACGCAGTTATTGCTCTGTTAGTTTCAGCATCAAAGATCTGCAGTGACAACCAGAGGTGTGGCCTCGAGTCACATGACTTGGACTTGAGTCACATGACTTGATGTCATTTAGTCATTTAGTTTATGACTTTAGACTTGACTTGGACTTTTAAACCAATGACTTGGGCTTGAACCTGTTTACTTCAAAGACTTGAGATTTTACCCCAAATCTAAAATGTAACACACATATTACATAAAAAGTGCGCACTGTTAATTCATTTCATTCATTCTTACCACACTGCGTACTTATGTGTGCGTGAGCTGTATCACAGCCAATCAAATGAACCAGATTTTGTTTTTAAATAACAAAAAACAAACGGTCAGGCCAAAAATGCCCTTGTGATTCATTTTTTTCAGGTAGATAAACTATGAAGTAGTGTGTGTGTAGCCGGAAACACGTGACCTCCACAGTAGGCGGAAATACGTTGCTGCATGGATCATCGACTGCGGAAACCTTGCAAGTTGATCGTAAAGGTTAGCACAGAGTCTTTCATACATAAATTTGCCGTTAATAATTATATAATTCTAGGAATCTTCTACTTTGCTTACACTGATTACGTTGGCACTTTGTTAGCGTTACAACAACGGTCAGACCCCAGAGGTATCTAAACTTTATGTCTGTGAAGGTTCTCAGTCATCCAGGTCATCGTAGTCAAAGGAGCTTGCAAAGAAAAGCGTCTGGACTTATTTAAGTTACTTGAAGACGTTTCACCTCTCATCCGAGAAGCTTCTTCAGTTCTAAGGTCAAATGGTGGAGAGTCCCAGATTTAAACCTAGTGGGAGTATCCCCCCACAGAGGGACAAAAGGACCCCCTGATGATCCTCTAATCGCCTGAGCCAAGGTGTGAAACTGGGTGTGGGTCCCAATCAGCCAGAGTTTCGGGTGTGTTCATTGTGAAACCTGGCCCCACCTTATCATGCGAATTCCTGAGGTCAGATGGCCCAGGATGTGAGTGGGCGTTAAGGCGTCTGGGAAGGGATCTCAAAACTGGATTATAGATGGCAGAGAGTTGGTGTCGTAAACCCCCGCCTCTGTTCAAAGATGGTCGCTCACAGTGGACATAGATGGCTTCTTTCACTCCTCTTTCAAACCATCTGTCCTCTCTGTCCAAAATGTGAACATTGGCATCCTCGAAAGAGTGTCCTTTATCCTTAAGATGCAGATGGACTGCTGAGTCTTGTCCTGTGGAGGTGGCTCTTCTGTGTTGTGCCATGCGCTTGTGAAGTGGCTGTTTGGTCTCTCCAATGTAGAGGTCTGGGCATTCCTCGCTGCACTGTACAGCATACACCACATTGTTAAGTCTGTGTTTTGGCGTTTTGTCTTTCGGGTGAACCAGTTTTTGTCTGAGCGTGTTGCTGGGTCTGAAATGCACCGGGATGTCATGCTTGGAGAAAACTCTCCTAAGTTTTTCTGATACACCGGCTACATAGGGGATGACAATGTTGTTGCGTCTGTCCTTCTTATCCTCCCTCGCTGGTATCTGGTCTTCTTTTCTGTGCCTCTTTGCTGACTTTAAGAACGCCCATTTAGGATAGCCGCACGTTTTGAGTGCTTCCTTTACATGTGTGTGTTCCTTCTTTTTTCCTTCAGGCTTAGAGGGAACATGTTCTGCCCGGTGGTGTAGGGTCCTAATTACTCCAAGTTTGTGTTCCAAAGGGTGATGGGAGTCAAAGAGGAGGTACTGGTCCAGTACCTCCTCTTTGAGGTATACGACACCAACTCTCTGCCATCTATAATCCAGTTTTGAGATCCCTTCCCAGACGCCTTAACGCCCACTCACATCCTGGGCCATCTGACCTCAGGAATTCGCATGATAAGGTGGGGCCAGGTTTCACAATGAACACACCCGAAACTCTGGCTGATTGGGACCCACACCCAGTTTCACACCTTGGCTCAGGCGATTAGAGGATCATCAGGGGGTCCTTTTGTCCCTCTGTGGGGGGATACTCCCACTAGGTTTATATCTGGGACTCTCCACCATTTGACCTTAGAACTGAAGAAGCTTCTCGGATGAGAGGTGAAACGTCTTCAAGTAACTTAAAGAAGTCCAGACGCTTTTCTTTGCAAGCTCCTTTGACTATCTAAACTTTAGTAAGGAATGTGCACTTTTGACACCTCTGGTTAGCATTTAGTGGTCAGTTTCAAACGTATTTTTGCTTGTTATGAACAAATTCACTTCACTGCTTTTCACTATCTGTAACATCAATGCACATTGTTCCATTTACTGCATATTGCACTTTATTCATGTCTCTCATTCCACCTGCATCAACATTGTAAAGTTTGTCACAAAGAGGTTTATATATTTATAAATATTCTCTATTCCATTCTGTTCTGCTTTTTTATTGCCCAGATTAGTTAGTCTTTGTTAAATTGTCTGTTATATGTCAATAGATACGTATGTCACAAATAAAAGTGTCTTGTAAATTATGTTTTTGTAAAGAATTTTCACCCCAAATCTCTTACATGCTAACTGTAACGTGTTATTTCTGCTAAAACCTGAACTTAAATGTGTATATGGTGTTTATCTGTTTTTCTCTCTGTTTTAGATGCACATATCAATGTGGATTTCTGCCTCCAAGCCAGAATCGCAGGAATGCACAACATGTTGCAGAAGACTCTTTCACTGCCCTCTGTGCCCCACTCTCAGCCCTATTGTCAGGGCAAAGATTGAGGAGCAGATAAATGGACACATTAAAAATGCTTTGTTCCAGACACACTGGAACGAGAGACTTTTAATACAACAGCAAAAAGCATTAGACACCAAGCAGACAAAGTTCTTTGTGTTACTCGTATACGAGGGAGAGAACCACGAGTCGCTCTCGTCCGCTCCCTCGTAACACTGCTCTTTTATTGAGGTTACATGAATATACATAGGTTTATTAACATATGACGTCTACATACAAACGAAGAGTACCTTGTCTGTGTGTTGTGTGTATGTAAACAACTTCCTTAAACCTGCTGGTCTGGAAGTCCAGCAGTTCATCGAAACAAAAAGCACTTAGACTAGAACAGATATAGATATGTTTATCCTACCATAAAACAATAAGAGAAGGTACGACCTCTCCCATGCTCCCAGGATGTGGGTGTGAATGACAGAACACTCTGGAATGCACACATAGTCTTTGCAGGCTCCTAAGGATCAACCCTCTACCAACATGATATTGATTATAAAACTCTAAGCATATATGAGTAGATATTTCTAAGCATAAATGACAATCCAATAATGTAAACCTGACAGTTCCGCCCTTTAGAAAAGTTCCCAGTTATGATCACCGCATGTCTGACAGTGTCAATGCAAACACACAGCATATGTCAATCACCCTAAATTAAAAGTAAAAGTACACAGTTTGACAAATGTATTAGCAGTCCTCTTATTCCTCATTGATCTCATCCAATGGTAAACTGCATCCCACAAGTGAACAAACGAATTGTTAATAGTTAAGAGAGAAATTAACATCCCAGCTTGGTGGTGTTCCTCATCTAGGCATGTAAATCACACGTCTCTCTGCAGAGTGTTTTAAGTTCTGCAGGGCGTCATAAATGTCTCTTCCAGTTGTCTCCATCACTGTCCACAGGACCAGAGTCCAAAATGTATGTAGAATAGACATTCAAACATACCAGGTGGTTTTGTTGCTTGTCAACATGGCTGTCAGCTATCTCCAAAGCTGCAGGCCTCGTCCTGCGAGGGGGATTTTATGACTGCTCTACTGTCCATCCCTCTCTGCAGAAAAACCCCTCTGTGGAAAGGGTACTGGATCCAGTTATCTTACTGCTGTTATGATCCCAGCAGTCTTCAGAGTGTCATTGTATGCATAGTACAGTGACACAGCATTAGGTGATGTTCATAGGAGATTGCTGCCGTCACCACCATAGCTTCTGGTTCCTGTGCTTTTCACAGAATCATGATGCCATCCTCTTACTCCCTCTGCACTGTCGATGGAGCGTGGCACGCTCCCCTCATCCTTCAGGTGCCCATCTGTCGTCCACAATCTCCTCTGTTGGCCTCTGGAAAGCCCCCTCGGCACAGCTCTCATTCCAATGCAGCTTCATGGTTATTGCTGTGGCTCCGGAATCTGATCTCACGATGGGCCCCAAACAGCACGACCTTTGACCTCAACCACTGCCTGGGCTGTCAGCTATGCCTGGAATGGTTCTTGTTTCTCACTGGGCCTCTGAAGATTTTTTAGGAGATTCCTTTCAGCAATATTCTGACTGCTGCACCTGTATTTCCTTGCTAAGAGGAAAAACTTCTATTTGGAGAGCATGTCAACAATCATCAAACCACATTTCTCTTTAGTTCAGTGAACTTCACTTATAGGCCGTCAAAGCCTATTCTGAACATGGATGCACCACTTGCATAGGTTTAATACCTGTAAATGAACTGTTAATTCCACAAATCACTGCAAAAATCATATAAGGCATAGAAAACATAATGTAAACCTGACACTTTGCCTTTCAAAGGTATGTTGGCATTAAATATACCTCATAGTTAAAGTTATAAATATGCACTTCTTTTCAGCACTTCTGCAGTCTCTTTGTTGACTTACAAGTTGCTTTTCACATTGTACAGTTCAGTGCATCCATCAGTGAGACAAAAAGTGTTTTCATAAAAAATGTTTTCCTGTTCACCACATTTTTTGACAGCTCTTATAATTTATACCAATTTGCTTTCATTATTGAGGATGGCTTGGATATTTTTGTTAATATGTACAATATGTTGTTTGTTTTTATTAATATGTACAATCAGATTGTTAGATAAACTGATTGCATTCTGTACAACTACATTTAAATTACATGTTGTTGACTTTTCTTTTTTTTCTCTCTCTTACAGACAAAATGATATGCCGGTGCACTTTCGCTGCCCTGTCTGTAACATGACAGTCATACAGCGTGGGGATATGGCAAGGCATTAATTGTCATGTCAGCATTCAGGACTGCTCCTCACTGAACTCTCCGATGAGCCCTGCCTCTCTCCCGCTGACCAGATCACAAGCTTGTTGATAAATGGGACTGAATGCAGAATTTCAGAGAGATTGAAAAGGAAGTCTTCACTTTTTATTTCAAATTGTACTCCTGAGAATATTCAGCAGCTGATTCTGATAGTTTCTTTAATAAGATTAATAATCTCATCCCATGTATTGACAAGCCTTTCAAAGATCTGTGTGATTCAGAGCTTAAAATTGAGGAACTGGATTTAGTGGTCATGAAAATGGCATTAGACAAGTCCCAGGGAAAGATGGACTCACTACTAATTTTTATCAATTCTTCTGGAAGGACCTAAGAACCTTATTATTTGATGCATTAAAGGAATCGATAGAGAAGAAAGAACTGATGCCAAGCATGAAACAAGGGTTGATAATCCAAGAGAGAGGATACTTCCTGATTTTTACAAAGCATTTGACTTAGTTGAACATACGTTCAAATTAAAAACTCTGCAGTCTTTTGGTTTTGGACAGGAATTTATAATGTTATAGAGATGCTATATAATGACATTAACAGCTCTGTTTTGCTAGAACATGGTACATGTTCAAGGTTTGAGGTTAATAGAGGGATACGGCAGGGATGTAGTAGCTCACCACTTCTGTTCATCATGGTTGCTGAGCTCTTGTCTATTTTGATTAAAAAGTCACATTGATGGGTTAACTGTGATGGGTGAACAGATAATAATCAGTCAGCTGGCAGATGATACCACCCTGTTTTTAAAAAATGAGGACCAGATTCCTTCAGCCTTACAGGTGATCAGCCACTTCTCCAAAGCTTCTGGCCTACAGCTGAATATTAATAAATGTGAGATTCTAGCTCTGAGTGTCCCCTGCAGGCAATAAGTAATATACAGATCAAAAAAAGAGGTGAAGTATCTGGGCATTGTCATTTGCAAGGATAAGACATCAACAGAAAATAAGAATATCTGTGCCAATATAGAAAAGTGTAAGTTTTAAACAGGTGGCTGCAGAGGGACATAACTCTGTTTGGGAGAATCTTGCTAACCAAAATGGACCAAAGAGTAAACTTTTAAAAGTAAGTACTGAACATAACAATATTAGTAATTTTACAATATCGGGGTCAACCTTCAGGATCAATAACGTTTTATTGAATTGTTAGTCGACCTTAATCTTACAGAGAATGTGATGATTTTATGGATATTTAAAGTCAGCACTGAGACAAATTTAGTAATGCCAACATTACAAAAGAACAATGTTTGTCTCTTATATATAACACAGTTATATATACAGTGTCAAAGAAACTTGTCTTTGAGTGAAGATTTAAGGTGACAGGAAATATAAATAAATGCAGCTGGAATCTTTACTGAAGCTCAGTATTTGAAACACAGTTCATTCACTGCTGTAATAACTAATAATGATTGAAATGATAACTTTAATATTGGCCATATTATATTTACATTACCAAAGTGAGATGACTTTAGTCTCATGAACAACATGAGCTAATTGTTATTTACTAACTAATCTTAAATGACTGTTCAGTACAGAAATGAAGCCCAACAATCATGTTTTACAGTCCTGTAGTCTCAGCCTCAGATACTTATCAAATCAAAGCTCATGTAGAAACAAATGTACAAATAAACAAAAGATTTTCTCCTTCATTTCTGTCAAACAAAGCTGTATGAAACGTTTCCAGCTGTTAGTATCACAGTTGCTAGGCAACCTGGGCAGTGCAACAGAGGCTAGACCGTCCCATTTCACAAGCCTCGCACTTCTGGCCTTAGCGGTCTTTGAGTACGCGGCCCGTGTGGACCGTTAAGGCTGCGTACTTTAAGGCTGCAGACCCTGAATTGGGATAATGCCAGGTGAGTGCAATTAAGGGACAAGCTCCAGGGCCAATCAGGGGCGAGAAAGTAAAAGAGGAAACAAGGTAAATCTGGTCATGTGAGGGAGATTGAGACAAAGGGTAAATAAAACAAGAATCTTTAAAACAATAATTAAGCAATAAACAATTAAAGGACAGAAAAGTTTATTTTCACTTTCAACTATAGACACTTGTTCTCTAAAAACAAAAACTGTACAGTCAGCACTTTTCTGCAATTTTGCATTTATTTATCACAATTTAAGTCCAAACAATCATGCTGACAGGTTTTTTTTTCTCATTTGTTGTGTATAAAAGCAGTTAAATATGTAATTTCTTTACACTGACAGAAAGGGGAGTTTCACTGGACCGGCCCACTAAAGATCACAGTGGCTGTGATGTAAGATGAGTTTGAGAGGGAAAAGGGGGGAAAAAAAGAAGAAAAACATTAAAGTAATTTATTCAGGCTGCTTGGAGAAAAGGCCAAGAAGAGGATCTCTCTGTCTCTTCAGATTCATTGTGATCCAGTGATCACTGTCCTGCATGATCACGCTGATGTTTGCGCAGAGCAGATAATGAAGTGAATGTTTTTGCACATTGGTAACAATGAAACTGTTTATTTACAGCGTGGGATCGTTTGTGTTCAGAGTATGAACTGAGATTCTTGAAGCTTTTGTCACACAGGTCACAGCTGAAGTTCCCTTCAATGTGTGTATTTTCATGAATATTACGATGACCTGACCGTGAGAAGCTTTTGTCACAGTGTCTGCACTTGTATGGTTTCTCTCCTGTGTGGACTCGTTTATGTATTTTAAGATCACGTGCAATGGTGAAGGATGACCCACACTGGTCACAGACATGCTTTTTAACCCCACTGTGACAGAGTTCATGTTCTTTTAATTTACTTGGTATGGGGAAGCCTTTCCCACATTCTTTGCAGTAGTTCATTTTGTCTCCAGTGTGTCTGCGTTGATGTAGCTTTAGGCTCTTTTGATTACTGAAAGTTTTTCCACAAAGGTCACAATGAAACGCTTTCCCACCACCACAGTGACGACACGGTTGAGAACTGGATCCATCTGTGTCGCTCTGCTTCTAAACAAAGACACAAAGACAGTGCAAGTCAGGGAATTCCTTCAACATTTATATCCTGTTTTTAATCACCATTTTAATGATATACAAGTACAGAAGCTCAGAGACATACATAGAATAGAATGCCTTTATTGTCACTATACAGTTGTACAGTGAGATACAGAGCAGCTCCACTATATACATACAGATGTAAAGGAGATGTTTATGGGCTCAAAATATGGTCATAAATATTTTGTACTTGTAAATCGGTTTTGTACTTGTAAATCAGGATTTGTATGTGTAAAAAAAATTTGTATGTGTAAAAAAAATTTGTGCGTGTGTAAAAAAGATTTGTATGTGCAAAAAAGATTTGTGCGTGCAAAAAAGATTTGTGCGTGCAAAAAAGATTTGTGCATGCATAAAAAAGATTTGTGCATGCATAAAAAAGATTTGTATGTGTAAAGAAGATTTGTGTGTGGACTTAGCCAAAAAAAAAACCCTGCAAGTTACAAGTACAAATTTTGACCCTATTTTTCTTCCTTTCATCTGATTGGTCAATGTCATGTCAATCACAAATTAAACAATCCAATCAGAGAACAGATGGGTTTGGCTGTCGGAGGGGCGCTTTTTTGAACTGCAGGTCCTTGAAGGGTAATCTCTATATAAATATCCGATAGCAGCTAGGTCCCCTTACTTTCAGCAGCTGTTGAAAGGATAAAGTTGTGGTATGTCAGTGGTTAGAAATACCATTATTACTTTAGGATTAGTTTAACACAAAGTCAGGGCTGACCCGGGACCATTGCTGTGAGTCACAGTGCGCAGCATAAAAGTCCTTTCACATCAGACGCAGAATGTGCTGCTAATGCTAACTGCTAACTAAAAGCAAAGGATCCAGAATTTGTTGCTGGCTGCTGGGCTCTGTGGGTTTTTGCAGCAGCTCTACCTGTACTAGATGCACCTGCTCCTTGTCGTTTCTATCTCTGACTTTATGTCCTCTACAAGAGTTTCTGTTTTTTTTTTTTCTAGTTCTTCAAATGTTCAATAAAAACATGTATGCTAATTCATAACGAAGAAAGCTTTGTAATGAAGACTGTCATTTCCAAAACACTGCCCCCCCCCCTGCGGTCCGCAGCGCTGTTGAAAAGGCTGTGGAAGTCCCTATATTAAACACGTAGACCTGTGACACAAAAATCACCAAACTCGGACGAACACAGACTGTTTTCCTTCCTGGTGATGAAGGAAAACGCTGGGTTGGCATGTAAAAGGGCATTTATTCCCTTCAAAGACCTGCAGTTCAAAAAAAGCGCCCCTCCAACAGCCAAACCCATCTGTTCTCTGATTGGATTGTTACATTTGTGATTGACATGACATTCACCAATCAGATGAAAGGAAGAAAAATAGGGTCAAAATTCGTACTTGTAACTTGCAGGGTTTTTTTTGGCTAAGTCCACACACAAATCTTTTTTACACACGCACAAATCTTTTTTACACACACAAATCTTTTTTACACATACAAATCTTTTTTACACACACACAAATTCTTTTTCAAATCCTGATTTACAAGTACAAAACTGATTTACAAGTACAAAATATTTATGACCACATTTTGAGCCCATAGATGTTGCAACAGTTTGAAAACTTGAGACTTTGTGGAAAAAAAATTGCTTCTGCTTTTGAATTCTTCTCTTTCTATACCTCCATGTGGAAATGTTGGCTGAGTGGTGATAACTATTGTGCAGGAGATTACTGTAGCAGCTTCCTGCACCTTAAAGGTAGGCAGGAATAGTGTGGAGTGTATACGGGCAGCCTCCACCATCTGTTTTCTTTAGCATAGCAGTTAGCGGACTGTAGTTAGATTGCAAAGAGTAATCACTGCAGGTTGAACGGGTCATGGATGGAACATTGAGGTTAGAGCAGGGCGATATGACCAAAAATATTTATCACGATATACATTTGAAAATTTGCAATAAGGATATAACTGACGATATAATTGACACGAGACAAAATACTTTACAACTCCACAACTTTATTAGTGCAAAAAAACCCATCAATGTATTTTCACTTAAACAAGCAGCTGTTTTTTATGTGCATTAAAGTTATATAAAAATTTAACAGTGCAAATTCCTTGCTGACAGTTTAACCAAAAGGCATTTCCAGTGGAAACTATCCTCAGCATAACCATGTATAATATCCACAAAACTTAAAGAGGTTCTACACACACAATACGGTAACATTATGTTGAAGCACAGTCCGTATCACTCCATGAGGCTCCTGCCTACGATAGCCGTTATGCTCCGACAATCCATCAAGCGGTGCGGCTTCGTAGCTTAGCAAAGTCGTACTGAAACATTTGACAGATTTTCAAGCACCGTGTACATAAAATCGTTTCAAGGTCACACAACCAGAATTCATACATAAGGCCCATTGGATTATAAGGGGCTCTGTCGATTTTCAGAAAAATCAAAGGATTGATTTTAAGTGTGCCGTATTTTCCAAACAACACGGTAATAACGACGGCCCGCTAGCATGCTCTACCAAAAATAGTGCTTTGTTGTGTATCTGACAGACGAAAGCTAAACCAGTTCCACCACTGAAGTTGCAGCATTTTGACAAACCAGTTCTGGTTCATCTGTTTCATTCAACGATCCACTTTCGCTCTTCTCATTCTGCGTCGCCGCCATGTGCATATGTAAACAAAGGCACTGCGCATGCACGTTTTACCCATATTCTATCGCGATATTTCATTTTCCTATCGTTGCCCAAAATTACACCGGTATTACCGTGAACGGTATGATATAGCCCAGCCCTAATTGAGGTTGACAAAACATCACAGACACATGGAGAACTGGGCGAGTTGCTGACTGTGCAGCGCAATGGGAAAACCAACTGGACTGAGCAGAGAGTCCAGAGTGTGGAGAACTAAGCTGAGCAATGAAACCAGCGCTGCCTTTACACGCAGGAGAATTGCTAACATGCTAACACAACTGAATAAGCAGAGTTGTTCCAAACAGCCAGGCTAAAATAACAAGATAAAAATATAAATACATACCTCACAGTAACTGCACTTGTACAGTTTCTTATTGGTGTGGATCTGTTGGTGGACTCTCAGGTAATGTGGAGCTTTAAACGTCTTCTCACACTTGTCACATTTATAAGGTCTCTCCTCATTGTGGGTAAACATGTGAACTCGTAACTGTGTGTCTGTTACAAATAGTTTCCCACACTGATCACAGCAGTAAACGTCATGTCTGGTGTGGATGCGTAGGTGAATATTTCGATACCCTTGATGTCTGAAAGTTTTTCCACAAATGTCGCAGCTGTACGCCTTAATTCCAGAGTGAGTAACTTGATGACTCTTTAAGTAGCTACTGCGAGCAAAAGCTTTGCCACACTGATCACAGCTGTATGGTTTAAGTCCACTGTGGATGAGTTGGTGTGTTTTCAAGCTTCCGGCGTCAGTAAAAGACTTTCCACACAAGTCACAGGTGAATGGTCTCTCCCCAGTGTGGATGAGCCGATGACATTTCAGGCTGGAGTTCTGAGTAAAATCCTTCCCACACTCTTCACAGCTGTATTTTTTCTCTCTCTTTCTTCTGTGAGGTTTGTCGGCCTCCTGAGAGCGCTGACGTCTCGCTTCATGTTGGTCCTGCAGTGACAGAGATACAAACAGAGGCCGTGAGTGAAACGCAGTCGCGTAACCAACTTTTTTACTAATGTACGATCTACTGTACAATATAAAGCACCTTGAGGCGACTGCTGTTGTGATTTGGCGCTATATAAATAAAATTGAATTGAATTGAAACTCCCTCTGTAATAAAAATAACAATAAGGAAAATATTTTGCTCATTGGGGAAAAAATATATTGTATGAAAAATTACAAGTGCAGCTGACTTTATTTTACTTCAGTATCCTTATAAAATGTGATCTTTGTATTTTCTTGTAACTTGACCACAGGTTCAACATTTCTTCCTCACCGTCTGTGTTGAGCTCATTGTTTCCTCTGTAGTGGCTGAGCTGAGTCCAAATGGCTGAAAATGTTCCTCCGTCAGATTCTCCTCCTGCTGATCAGCTGGGACAAAAAAGAATATTTATATGTATTTGATCTCTGACAAAAAGAAGCAGAGCAAACACAAACCAGAGAAAGCAACATTTAGAAGATTCATTTGTTCCAGCAGCTGCAGGATGGTTTCTACAGGCTGAAGAACAACAGTCACTGCAGGAATCAACATCTGCACATTGATTTTCTGTTAGAGGAACAAAGTGAATGCAGACACACACACAGACAGACTCTCTCCAAACCCTCAGAACAAAAGCTGTCCAGCTTTGTGTGTCTGTCAAAATGCTTTTTACAAATCCTGCTGGAATCAGTGTTGTTACAGCTGCAGTCAAAGCAAGATGGAAATAATGAAGAAGGAAAGTTCAAATCTACTCAGACTAAATGTCTTCAGTCAGTGTGTCAGCCTCCAGTTAACAACAGTGGTGAGAAACTGCACTACTGAACCTCCGCTGACTGAGTAACTGCAGTTTGGTGCTTCATCATAACTTCATGGCAGTTTGTACACAAACTGGAGAAAACATCTAAGAAACTGAAGGTGAGCTGATAGTAAGAGGATCATCATCTCACACTGCACCAGGATTCTCAGACCATGTCATGGTTCACTTGATCCCTGCAAACAGGCACAAACAAAAACTCTCTAAAGCTTTTGTGAAGACACTGAAGCAGTGGACTGATGAGGCTGTGGAGAATCTGCAGGTGTGTCTGGACTGCACCGACTGGGAGGTTTTCAGGATTGTTACCAACAGTTTGGATTATTATAGAGATGCTGTGACGTCCTGTAACATCAGCTTCTGTGATGACAGCTGCACAGCATCACAGTCTAAACTCCAAAATCTGTTTTCAGCGAATGACTCTGCTTCTGTCTGGAAAACACTCAGACGGTGAACCAACCACAAACCTAAAGACCCCACTGCACCAACAATTCACAGCTGAACAGCTCCTGCTGTGGATTCTACCAACAATGACCTGTTACTCCCCCACCCAAGACTTTCAACACCTTAGCACCCCCCATCATTATAAAACATGGGCCTGGACCTTCTGTAGAACTTCAACTACAGAAATAAAACTGAACAAAACACCCGAGTTCACTCCATGATCAACATTTCATAGAATGAACAATTATAGTCGGGTCTACCTGTGAAAATAAGCATTAAACCTTCAAATATTCACGTGAGCAAAAGAAATCAATCTGATCAATGAAAAGTAGAAAAAACTTCTGTCTTCTGTACACAAAACTAAATAAAATCCAACATTCAATCCACAACATGATTAAAAACATTCTTCTTCTCCCAAATCACCAAGAGCTGCACATTAACCACCACAATATATTTTTATTCTCTGTGCTTTCAAATATGAACTTTCATCTCTGTTTCATTAGTTTTGTTAACATCTTCCTGTGCATGACTTTACAGCAGCCAGACTCATTAAAATGAGACTTTGTAGGAGTTCACTTCCTCTCATGTGTTCATCCACAGCAGCTGGACAGTCTATTGCGACCCTGATACTGCAGCAGATCGCTCTGATTTCCTGTTATCACTTCAAATGAGGCGGTAGAGGTTTGGTGCAGGCAGAAAAACAGCTGCAGGGACAATGAAAAGACTTTTCTGCTCTAACTTTCTGCCAGCAAACTGTTGAGATCCTCACTTGATCATTCCGGTCCTTTGTTACTCAGCTGTAAAAATAAAACTCTGTTCACTTGTAATGCTTCTTTATTATCACCACTGCGCAGTGGGAGATCAGATAATGCAACACAGCACACAGCAATTTTTACATTTTATAGTTTGTGGCCGCACCTCTAATGGTCATCTAAAAGCGTTCAAAACAAGTTCATAAATGACTATATTTGGATAAGCGTAGCAGTGTGTGTGTGTGTGTGTGTGAGAGAGAGAGAGAGAGAGCAGTGCTCAGGCAACTCAGGCAGAATGCGTGGGTGTCTCCAGTACTCTGTACCGCGGGGCGATAGGTGGGTGGGGTAACGAACGCTCAACTTCTCCCAGCATGCTGAGCTAATGATTAGTTGGTGTTTTTCTCCAAACACTCTCTCACTCTTCTCTCAACGTGTTCACAATAAACTGTGAACAGACACCGAGGAGAGCAGCAGAAGACCTCATTCAGGAGCTAAACTCAACATGAACTGAACTCACAGTAACGTTAGCTCGGTGCTTACCTTTAGATGAGCCCACAAACCCTGAGGCTTCGGATCATTTTTAGAGAAATCCAGGATATGGAAACCAATATCGGAACTATTAGCCCCTCACACTTCCCGTCTGGTGAAGAAATTACGTAAAAATCGCCGTTTAATAAGTCAGGATCCCGTATTTTACGCCAGCGAGTAGCTTTGAACGTCTGTGTTGCTACCCGATCCGTACCGGAAACCCGATCGCTACCCCGCATGCGCAAATCTTACGTCACTTCCTCTCTTTGCCAACATTGCGACATTCAATATGTTTGAATGATACGGGGTTTTTTTGTTGTTGTTTTTTTAAAGAACTTAACAAACAATGAGTATACAACATACGAACAGATGAAGTATACAAAAGAACAGAACATGAACACACAAAACCAGGGGTAAAGAGAAAAAAGTAATAATTATATGAATACACTCAGAAATTCACATATATATATATATATATATTGTTTTGAGAGCCTTTTTGTTGGTGGAGTCTGATATTGATTGTATGTACAATTCCACATCCTTAAACAGAAATATGGTGTTTTATTAGTAAACTTACATTTATGGATGAAACATTTAGCTAAAAGTATTAACAAATTTATTGCAAAAACATTTATCATTCTTCTTGGGGAACTTAAAGAAACAGAATAAAACATTTTCCCATCATAAAGAAAACTCCCTTAAAATATGGACAATAACAAAACTGCTAAATTCCTGTGTAGAAGAACAGTACCAAAAAAGATGTGTCACAGTTTCTGGATGATCCCCACAGAAAGTACAATTAGTATTTATGTCTCTTTTAAATTTTACCATGTAGTGACTGGCTGAATCACATTTATGTAGAATTTTGAATGAAACTTCCTTCACCTTATTTACAATCAAATATTTATGGGGGATCATCCAGATATCTTCTTGGAATAAACTACATATTCTCTTATTGCTGTTAGCAAGTTCCTGTGAAAAGCAGATTTTTCCTACTGGTGACTCAGCTGGATCAGGTAGAGTGACTGAGTGAGGTAGATATTGAGCTGTCAGTGTTTTTATATAACATTAAAGTACCTGAGGGTATGACACCAAGCACCATTGAGAATTCCTGAACACTGACTGGAAAATTATATAGTGCAATAAAGTCATTGTAAGTAAGTAGTTGTCCCTCTTTGTTAACCAGCTGAGCCACCAATAGGATCCCATTTTGGACCCAAGTTTCCAGGAAAAGTGATTTATTTTTAAATAGAATATCTCTGTTTTTCCAGATAAGGTATTTGTGTGGTGAGAAGTTGTGTTTATAAATGAGGGTCCTGTTTGAATGATACGTGTCACTACCCGATCCGTACCGGAAACCCGATCGGTACCCCGCATGCGCGAAAGGTGTCTACTTCCGGTCGAAGCGTTTTATGATAGTTACGGGTCAGAGTATCTGTTAAGATGTTAAGAATAATAAGTATCTCTTAAAATGTTTCCAATAATAAAACATTTCAATATAATGTAGACAAAAACGAAAAATAAAAAGATAGTTACAGATCAGGACTCCCCGATCCTTACTGCGCATGTGCAAAGTCAGACCATACAAATCGGGTCTACCCGATCCGTACCGCGCATGTGCAGGGGTTTTCTTCTTCTTCTGTTGGTTTAATGGCAGTTTACTCCCCAGTGTACGAAGATACTTCCACCTGCTGACCGAGCGAATGAATCCTATAGAGATTGACAGACCATGTGACTTTCGTGTGACTTTGTGGGTACCCGTGGTAACAAAATCACAGCAGGTCCGTACAAAGACAGACTTGACAAAAAGGCAAAAAAAAAGGACGAGGAAAAAAATCAAAGGAGTGAAAGGGTCAGACCCATACGATAGTGATGGGATTTCCGGCTCTTTTTAGAGAACCGGCTCTTTCGGCTCGGGTCACTAAAAAGAACTGGCTCTTCCAGCTCCGAACCGGCTCTTCAGGTTGTTTTGTTGCTTTAATTAATTAATTATTAACAATAATATAAAATTATGCACAAAAGGAATTACTAATGTAAAAAAGTGGTTTTATTTATATATGTTTATATATAAATATATGCGGTGGCCCCTTGCGACAAAGCACGCAGAAACTCCAAAGCACGTAAAAAACTCCAAAACACATTTCTAGCATTAACTGAACTTCCAAAACAGAGCTACCTAGATCCCTTAAATAACACAATTGAAAGCATATGTGTATTGTTTGTGTATTTATATACAAGCACTCATATATATTCAAATAATTAAAAAAAAAAAGTTCATTTACCTGTTACTACCAGACACCAAATCCGGTCGTTGGTAGTAGGTATTATAGTAGGTAACAAAAGCTCAACACTGCGCCTAGCATCCTGGAGCACTTCTGTTGTCTTTTGTACGTGTTTTGAGTTTTTATGTGCTTCTGAGTTTTTACATGTTTTGGAGTTTGTACGTGCTTCGGAGTTTGTACGTGCTATGGAGTTTTTATGTGTTTTGGAGTTTTTACGTGTTTTGGAGTTTTTACGTGCTTTGGGGTTTGTATGTTTTGGAGTTCGTACGTGTTTTGTCTCTAGGGGCCACCGTAAATATACTTTTATTTCTTCACTCCACATGAAATGTAATAAATAAATCATATAATACAAAAACTAAAGATGGACCGATCTGATATTACATATCGGTATCGGTCCGATACTGACCTAAATTACTGGATCGGATATCGGCGAGAAATAAAAAATGTAATCCAATCCATTAAATATCTAAAAAGCACCTCACAAAACTTGCGACATGGCATAACTCGGCTCATAACCGTAGCACATCGGAGCTGTATGCGTCACGTGATAAAGCAGCTGTGGCGTGGGAGACCTGTCGGCGGTCTGGTTGAGCATTTGGAGCCACCAAATCGGCATTTCAGCCTGAAGTAAAGCAAGTGTGTAAGTTCATCTCTGAATGTTTGTAAAGCATTCCAGCATTAAGCTTAACAACGGATATATGGAGCAACTGCCTCTTCTCTCTCCCTCCCTCTCCTGCTGCTACTTCAATCGTGAAACTGATTAATGATCAGCTGATCGGCTTTTCTGTCGCATGTCCGTCTCTCTTGTTTATCGCCCACTTCGTGCCAGAAAGAGGAAACCAGCAGCTGAACAACAGCAGCACGTTTAAGCTTGAAAATCTGTTGTTAGAATTTATTTAATATTACTTTCTACACCAGGATCTTTTTCTAAGCAGCTGACAGCTGGTAACTGTGCAGGGGCGGATCTAGCAAAGTTTAGCCAGGGGGGCCGATAGGGCATGAACAGGGAAAAGGGGGCACAAAGACATACTTTTCTTTCTTATTCTCATTTAAAATATCTAGCGTTTAATAAATAATTATCTGAATCTAACACCCAAAGTTTTAATCTGATTTAAAATGTATAGAAGTCCGTTACTGTATATAGTAACTATTAAGTCTAATATACCCTAGTAAGCTATAGTACTTTTTCCTTTGGGAACCATCTGTGCAGTCTGCAGTTCTGTTGAAGAAAGATGTTGAATCTATTTAATTATTCTTGAAAAATAATTATTTTCTGTGCATTTTTTTTCACCCTGCATCAAATTAAAGTTGATTACATCGATTAAGCATCATGAGGTGGAGCGTGAGGTATGGTTCCCTATTTTTTTTTTTTTTTTTGCTGGGAGGTTGCTTACTCTTTAAAATACATGAATAGGGAGGATGGAGTAGGTTAAGTTTATTAGATTGATCAGTATTGCTGAACTATGAAATATATAGGGTGCAGTGTATTTTTTGCATACAGGTATAACAGAATAGCTTTAGTGGGGTTATATTTTAAACTTGAGTTTGAACTTATACAAAATGCAGCAAGATAATAAAAAAAACTGTTTTTGTCATTTTTTTATGGATTAAAAAACACACTGTATCGGATTCATATCGGTATCAGCCGATATCCAAATTTATGATATCGGTATCGGACATAAAAAAGTGGTATCGTGCCATCTCTAACAAAAACCAACTATTCACATTTCAACTTTTAACTATTTAAATTTTCAGCTTTTTCCTTTTACAAATTTAAAGTGAAACAACACAAAACACTACAAACCACAACACAATTAAATATAAATTAAAATATGAAAACAAAAAGAAGATGCATATTCTCTGTCATATGGACCTGCATGAATAAACTTTCTGAATCCTTTATTATCTGCAACTGAAAATAGTTGTGGATGATTACTATACCTTTCTAATGTGACGTTGTTGTCCCTGGCTCTCTTTCTCTCTCTCTCCCTCCTGCTCTGTTCCTGTGCTACTGAGTGTAAGTACCGCCCCTCCCCCCTCTTCCCAGCGTAAAGCACAAGGTTATGGTTTGCAGTGTTTTGTGTTGTTTAAATTTGTAAAAGGAAAAAGCTGAAAATTTAAATAGTTAAAGTTGAAATGTGAATAGTTGATTTTTGTATTATATGATTTATCTATTACATTTTATGTGGAGTGAATAAATAAAAGTATATTTACGGTGGCCCCTACAGACAAAGCACATACAAACTTCAAATCACATAAAAACACGTAAAAAGTAATAATAGTAGTAATTCCTTTTGTGCATAATTTTATATTATT
This sequence comes from Perissodus microlepis, assembly GCF_051167445.1. Lineage (NCBI taxonomy): Eukaryota > Metazoa > Chordata > Actinopteri > Cichliformes > Cichlidae > Perissodus > Perissodus microlepis. The sequence goes on from NC_140469.1 coordinate 31,217,866, forward strand.
GTTAATAATAAATTAATTAAAGCAACAAAACAACCCGAAGAGTCGGTTTTTAGTGAGCCGAACCGAAAGAGCCGGTTCTCTAAAAAGAGCCGGAAATCCCATCACTAATATTTTAGATAGCAAGGAGCAGACGGCCGAGTTTATTAAACTCCACCGACACCGCGGTGACGCAAATCTGCAGTCGAGTCACGTGATCGCACAGTAACAAATCACAGCAGATCAGGAAGAAGGGGCGGAGCCATTTGTGTTTGCAAAAGAGGAGTCGAGCAGAGAGAGCTGCTTTTTCATGAAACTGGAGTAAAATAGTGGACTAAGAGGAGAGAAACAAACTAAAGTATCGATCATATACCACTACCAACGTTTGTCGATAACTGCATCGATCCGCCCACCCTTGTCTCCTGGATCGTAGCTGAGATCAGCGTGAACCACGTGGGTCTCTGCTCCCTGATCTGTTTCCTGTGTTTGGAAAGAGTTCCGGCTTCATCACGGAGTTTCTCTCGGTTTGTGGGCTCATCTAAAGGTAAGCACCGAGCTAACTTTACTGTGAGTTCAGTTCATGTTGAGTTTAGCTCCTGAATGAGGTCTTCTGCTGCTCTCCTCGGTGTCTGTTCACAGTTTATTGTGAACACGTTGAGAGAAGAGTGAGAGAGTGTTTGGAGAAAAACACCAACTAATCATTAGCTCAGCTTGCTGGGAGAAGTTGAGCGTTTGCTGGCAGAAAGTCTTTTCATTGTCCCTGCAGCTGTTTTTCTGCATGCACCAAACCTCTACAGCCTCATTTCTATTTGGAGTGATAACAGGAAGTGAATGAGAGCGATCTGCTGCAGTATCTTCATACATCTATGGAGAGAGAACCCATGGAGGATGGAGAGACTGTGAAGTAATGATCACGTCATTATTGGTAGAATCCACAGCAGGAGCTGTTCAGCTGTGAATTGTTGGTGCAGTGGGGTCTTTAGGTTTGTGGTTGGTTCACCATCTGATTGTTTTCCAGACAGAAGCAGAGTCATTAGCTGAAAACAGATTTTGGAGTTTAGCCTCACTAAAGCTGAACTTTGCAACTGTCTCTGTCCCCACTCTGAAACACGTCCTGCCATGAAGTTATGATGAAGCACCAAACTGCAGTTACTCAGTCAGCGGAGGTTCAGTAGTGCAGTTTCTCACCACTGTTGTTAACTGGAGGCTGACACACTGACTGAAGACATTTAGTCTGAGTAGATTTGAACTTTCCTTCTTCATTATTTCCATCTTGCTTTGACTGCAGCTGTAACAACACTGATTCCAGCAGGATTTGTAAAAAGCATTTTGACAGACACACAAAGCTGGACAGCTTTTGTTCTGAGTCTAAGATCTTAGAAAGAAAGTGACTGGACGTCTGTAAGCTTTTTTAAACGTTTCACCTCTCATCCAAAAGTGGCTTTTTCAGTTCTGAAACTAAATGGTGGAGAGTCCCAGGCATTTAAACCCTTGTGGGGGTTGTACCTTGAAAGGGTCATCGACCGACTGTTGACCATTGATCTTATCACAAGAGCCAATGTGTGGAAAAATGTGTGTGTCAGCAGGTCCTGAGTGAAACCATTGTGAGACCCTGTTTCACTCTATCCCAGGCACGTGCAGAGGGGGGGGGGTAGAGGGGCTTGAGCACCCGCCCCTTTCCTGATGGGTGCCCAAAGTGCCCTTTTGTTGAGGCAACTTTAAAAAAAAAAAAAAAAAAACATTTTTAAATTTTTTTATGTGTGTGTGCGTGCGGAGTCCTGTCTGTGCCCCTCAACAATAATATTTAACTATTAATCACAGTTTTGCTAAATAAAAGGATCTGGCTTGCATCAGTCACATGATCACATTTAACCAATGATCGCCCTTGACGGCAGAACGCGCTGGTTACGAGGCGGGAACGAGCTCACAAAGAGCACGTGCATTTTTTGCGGTCCGGAGCTGTAGGAGAAACACAAGTTAACTCAGAGACACAGACTGATGCGACACAACCAGTAAGTAAGTGTACAGCGTAAACTGTAGTGTGTAGCACACAGGAGTATTGGCTTATTACGTTCACGTTGGTAAGTTGTCTTGTTGCAACTGACGAACTGAAACAAATGAGCGTGCTGTGTTTGCAACAGCGTGACAAACATTACCTGTCCTTTTATTAACGGCACAAGTAGTGCTGGTCACAGCTGCTGGCTACCTGTGTAAGGCTGTCATGGGTCTGTAGCTCTGTCACCGTTTTAGGGAACATATTTAGTTTTAAAGTATTTAGAACATATTTAGTTTTAAAGTAAGTTTCCGGGCTTTTCCTGCCTTTCTGGAGGGATTATATTTCACTAAAAAACGATCTAATATGCATGTCCACATAATTATGCATTATTATAATTATAATATATTAAAAAACACACGCTGTATTTTAAAGAACATACATTAAGAAGCAGATTATATTAGATTTATATTTTAAATAAGACAAAAGTTGGATTTTACAGCAGTAAAATTATTGTATCTGTTTAAAAATGTAATAAGCTTTCTCCCTGCACAGAGTGGATAGTGAAACAAATGGAATCATCATAATGACATGATTTCATATTTATTACTTCCCCCTCCTCATTGCTTTATTATTGTAGCTCTAGTAATAAATAATAATGTAAGGATTCTGGATCAGCACTGTGATGCCCATAGTATATACAGTATTCTGAAGAAGGTCTAAAGTGTCACTCTGTGTGCGTGCATGTGTGTGTTTTATGTATATGGATTTTTTTTAAATTATTACTCATGATATAACATTGTCCAGACATGCCTGGTAAGGACATGAGGAGGAAAGAGTAGAGCTGTGTGAGGCTACTAAAGGCAGTGCAATAACATTTTTCTGTCATCATTTTATTATAGATTAAGTGCTGGAGTTGTTAGGTGTGGATAATTAGATTATAGTTTATTGCAATAGCAAGTTGTGCCTTGTTCTCACATAGACAGCAAGTGGAGAGTGATTGCATTTTGTTATTATCTCATGACACTTGTCTAATCAGCTACCATCTCTCCTATGGACTTTTTAATGTCTACAGTCTCAGATCAACACAGCCCCGCCCTCCAGCACCATCCACAGCAACCCCTCAACAGCAACATTGTACCCATCAGGTAAAACATCGGCTACGTTTGCTTTGCCTTGTTGCCCATATTAGATTCTTGATAAATATATGTTGTTGTTATTCAGCCTGGTTCAATGTGCCCCTTTTTAACTGTGAGCACCCGCCCCTTTAAACCTCTCTGCACGGCCCTGCTCTATCATGTAGCTCGATGCTGTCCCTGTTAAAGAGCCAAGAGCCTTTCTTTCCACTTCCTCCATGTAAAGTTTGGCTACAATGGGACACACTGGGGAGCTCCCAGCACATCCATGTTTGTGTCTGTAGAAACCCTCGTTGTATTTAAAATATGTGGTGGTAAGGCAGAGGTCTAACAGTGTGCAGACCTGATCAGGGTGAAGCTGGTTCTGGTTTTAAAGAGCTGTCTTGATGTAGTTGTTTCCTGACAGTCTCCACTGCCTCGGTTGGAGGTATACAAGTGAAAAGTGAGACCACATCAAAGGACACTCTGGTTTCATCTGGATCAAGTGGAAGTTTGTGGACCTTGTTGGTGAACAATGTTCCCTCTAAGATGCGCACGTGTGCAATTGCGCACTGCTGGCACGGTCTCTGCGCACAGAAAATCTGTGTTGCGCACAAAAAAAAATCTAACCTGAATTGAAATTAAAATTAATACTTTAACAATTCTGTTTTGCAGTGTTAGTCAGTGACTGGCTGCTCCTGTATGGAGTTAGAACGATGCCACCTTATCCCATAGTCCAGCCAATGATGCGATTCACATTCGTATATACGCAGCTAATCAACGTGGTTGAGACAGACGGAACAATTAACGGAAAAAGTGTGGACTTTATACCAGTTTTTAAATTGTGTTGATCGGCCACGTAAAACCAGAATTATGATAAAAATATCTGCAATGTTTGGTTTCCTTGCTGAATACTGTCGTTATTTATATTTACTGCGGGAAGAAACAGTAAAAACGGCGTTTTATAAGAAAAAAGGCTCGAAAGCCTGTGAGCAAAAACAAACCCCCCTCTCTCTTTCCTATTCGTCCAAAAAAGGACCATGTCGACCAATCAAAAAATTATATGGCAACGTGGCATCTAGTTGTTAAGAAACGGGGGGAAGTTTTAGGAGTGACGGTGGTGTTTGGAGATGTGAGAGATTTGCAATGTTTAGCACAAATCTTGTGTAGTTAGTGTGTAGTTAGTGTGTAGTGTAGTCAGTAGTTTTGTTGTGTGTGTCAGAACAATGAGGCGACTGCTGAATGTTACAGGTGTTACAGCAGTGATACATCTGCTGCTGTCAGGCCTGCAGGTATCAGGCTGTTGTTCTCCTTCATCTCATAGTGGACAGAAATTATTTTTTGGAGTGGCACAAATAATTTGTGTGGCATCAGATTTGATGCAGAACAGCTGATTGTTCTGTAAATAGTTTGAAATGTTTATTTAAAAAAAAAATGCCTTGGCTGCATTTAAAAAAAAATAAAAAAAATAGCTGCAAAAAACTTTGTTGTTTGCCAAACTGAGTAACTTTTTTGAAGAAGTAACTATATAATTAATTGCCCAGCATTGATCATTATTTACTGTATTTTGCAGACAGAGTTACAGACTCTCTCCCAGACCACAGACTCATAATACAGTCAGAGCTTCTTTTTTTAAAAAAAAAAAAAAAAAAAGAAAGTTGTGTTTTCAAAATTGGAGTTCAAGTTATTTTTACTTCCAATAGTGTTAACATGCTACACAGGTCAATGACTACATTTTTGTTTTACATTTTCATTGTAAGTGGGCTAAAGCAGTTAATTAAAAGTAGTCTAACATAAATGCTGTAATTTGATTATTTTAAGAAACATGTAACTTGGATGGATTGGATGCTGGCGTGACCACAGTGCACACGTCTGCTGTCGCTCACAGTGGTCCAAGGGACGCTCAGGGAGTTTGTGTGTTCGCTCAGACACATGAAACATTAGAGGGAACATTGTTGGTGAAGTCAGCAGAGTTTTTGATGTGATGGGGTGTGTTCCCCACAAGGGGAGCTAGGATGGTGATGAGGTGCTTGGAAATGTTGTAGGTGGCTGAGTTTATGCTGCTACCAATGAATCTATCTATGTGTCTATGGAAGTCCATATATACAGGGTGTAGCATCCACCGGGTAAAGGTGGTGGTATGCAGGGAGCTCAGTGGCTTTTCCCCTTTCAAGCTCTTGTAGGCAGCTGATGACTTTCTTTTTGTAGTTGCTTCTGGGGTTTCACCTTGAAGCTTCATAGGTATTGTTGTCACTGAGTGTAGTAATGTTTATTTGCTCTGCTTCTTCTTGTCAGGGATAAAATACATATCTATACTTTTTGTGTCCCAGCTGAGTAACAGGAGGAGAAGAGTCTGGTGGAGCAGCAGAGGAACAGTTTCAGCCATTTGGACTCAGCTCAGCCACTACAGAGGAAACAATGACTTCAACACAAAAGGTGAGAAAAGTATCACAGTTACATCTATGGCTGCGATATGATGAAATACATATTAGATGAACGATATAAAAACATCTATCGTTTCATATTATACACTATTGTTTGTTTCGTGGTGTCGCAAAATGCGCTGTTTATAGCAGTATTTGTTTTTTCTCTTCTCCCACCTATGGAAGAATCACATGAAAGGGTACAGAGAAAGTTTAGAGGCAAAAAGAGCCATCGAAATAAACCTTAAACTTTAAGTCGACTTGTGTGAAATTCAAAGAATTTACAGAAAATGCACATTTGTGATATATATCGTTATTGTTATGAGAAATGTGTCATATTGGGATATGAGATTTTGGTTATATTGCACAGCCCTAGTTACACTGTTATTGTTATATTAAAAAAAATTAACAGAGTGTAAGATGGACACACACAATATGTGTGCTCACAATTCAGCCCTCAGTTACCCGGCTTTCATTCAAAATCTGTTTGTCGTGAGCACCTACACATTAAACAACTTACAGATTATAAATGGCTTCAAGCTCACACTGAGGCCTGTGGGGCACTATCACCCACTGAGGCACATTTATATGTTTTTATATATGAATATTTCATACTTTAATGATGCCTATTTATTTAAGGGAGATGAGCAATACATTATAATTGTACATAATAATATCACAGATGACAGATTAAATAAATCGATTTTAGGTAGATGCTTGTGTGTTCTTAAAGTCTTATATGTTGAATTGAACTGAATGTGTCATCTGTTCAAAGCCTCCCAGTCAGTGCTGTTCTCCATGCCTGTCTGACTGTACATGATGTTATTAGCACAAACACTTTAGAGGTGATCAATTAGGACTTCAACAATAATACAGACAGCAACGTGGTTAAACATCTTACAGTAGGTGTTATTGGGAATTACCTTTTTCAGTATTTTTGTGTGTTGCATTTTTCTGTTTTAACAAAAGGGAAATAAAGGGGTTTAAATCAACCTACGATGGTTTATTTTAATTTTCACATGGTCTTACTCAGATGATACAAAGTGAAACATGCATTCTTTTTTTACTTGCTGGAAAAGCTTGAAAATGGACCTTGAAAGTGCATAAAAAGTGCTTGAATTTGACCCTGAAAATGGCGTATCAACTCTGAATTGTATCAGCACCCATCGAAACAGCAATATCATCAGTTAAACTCACATTTTTTCGTAAAGTAAGAGATTTTCCCCGGTGATCAGTATTTCTTCAATATAGTGGTCCCTCGCTATAATGCGGTTCACCTTCGCAGATTTTTTTTTTTTTTTTTTTATTTGTGCAATTTTCCTTTTTTTTTTTTTTTTTTTTTTTTTGCAGCCCATTATGTTCCTGATTGGCTGAAGACCATTGTCAATCAATCTTGTGCTGTGTCTCCTGTACAGTACAGAATGCATTCAGCTTGTTAAATTTACATAAATCGTTGATCGCTAGTAGTGTGACTATTAAGTGCTGTATGTTGTGTTTTCTCCCCAACAAACACAACAGTGTCGACGAAACATTTTGCACCACCAAAGGCAGCCGCGGGTGCCTTTGGTGCCTGTGCTGCTCCCCCAGCACACCATGGCATAGAAAAGTACTCCAGTAACCAGCGACTAGTAAAACATCCTCAGAGCTAGAGCAGGGCAATATGACCAAAAATATTTATCACGATATACATTTGAAAATGAGCGATTACGATATAATTGACGACATAATTGACACTAGACAAAATATTTTACAACTCCACAACTTTATTAGTGCAAAAAAAAAACCCTCAATGTATTTTCACTTAAACAAGCAGCTGTTTTTTATGTGCATTAAAATTATATAAAAATGTAACAGTGCAAATGTAAATTCCTCGCTGACAGTTTAACCAAAAGGCATTTCCAGTGGAAACTGGCCGACATATCCTCAGCATAACCATGTATAACATCCACAAAACTTAAAAAGAGGTTAAACACACACAATATGGTAATATTATGTTGAAGCACAGCACGTATCACTCCGCGAGGCTCCGCCTACGATAGCCGTAATGCTCCGACAATCCATCAAGCGGTGCGGCTTCGTAGCTTAGCAAAGTCGTACTGAAACATTTGACAGATTTTCGAGCGCCGTGCACATAAAATCGTTTCCAGGTCAGTAAACACAACCAGAGTTCATACATAAGGCACACGGGATTATAAGGGGCTCTGTCGACTTTCAGAAAAATCAAAGGATTGATTTTAAGTGTGCCGTATTTTCCAAACAACACGGTAATAACGACGGCCCGCTAGCATGCGCTACCAAAAATAGTGCTTTGTTGTGTATCTGACAGACGAAAGCTAAACTAGTTCCACACCAGTGAAGTTGCAGCATTTTTACAAACCAGTTCTGCTTCATCGTTTCATTCAACGATCCGCTTTCACTCTTCTCATTCTGCGTTGCCGCCATGTGCGTATGCAAACAAACGCACTGCGCATGCGCGTTTTACCCATATTCTATCACGATATTTCATTTTCCTATCGTTGCCCAAAATTACACCGGTATTACCGTGAACGGTATGATATAGCCCAGCCCTACTCAGAGCTTCCTGCAGATGTTAAAGGGAACCCCGGCTATTAAGACATGTTTGCGCTAAAATATGTATTGTGCTTTCAATAACATATATGTCTTATTAAAATACGCCAAATGTTTTCCTTTTAAGCACATTTTATATAAAACCGATTTACCAGTAGGCCGCCATTGTTATTTACTTCTCAATGCACTCTGGGTAGGGACGTCATACAGTTGCACCGCATCCAGTTTGCAGCGCACTGGAAATGGCTTCTGTTCAACCTTTCCAGTTCACACCAGAGCAAACCGAGTGAGATAATGAAAATAGTCAACCAGCACTTAGTTTAGATGAAGATGAAAACAATCTGTCACACGAGGACGAGAGAGTGAGGGAAAACTACTGGTTTCTATGCGCCTACTGCTTGCCAATGGCAACGGCGACTGAGAAGGTTTGTTGTAAAGCACCAAAACTTTGAAGCCGTATGTCTTAATCCAGATGTTCTCTGGGAAGCCCTTGTTAGCCTCCATGACCAGTATCCAGTCTTTAAGTGATAATGTGATGAATCCTGCTTCCCGCCCAAAGTATTCTGCATTTAATAAGGCTGCTGTGTTTTTTAACATGTTTAAATGCTTTGCATCTTGTTATATTTAATCTCAACAAGCCCTTAAAAACAGTCAGTGATCACTGTCGCCTTCTCACGGTTTTTATTACCACTGTTCATTTTAAAGTTTTTAAACATTTACGATGTAGCTACAGCCCAGCGCACGCAGCAGTATATTAATGCCTAACCTCGTGTAGTGGATGCATTATCTCAGTTGTTCTCCTTCCTGACGTTTGGTCCGTTTACAGCATCCTGCCATGCGATTGCATTTACTCCTAACCATTGGGAACCCTCACATTAACTTCTGTCGAGTGGAAAAAAGTCCACCGCTTATTAGTGTTCGTCCTCAAGCTTTACTGCTTATGTTATGCTAACATAGCTTGTTGCACTAGTGATCACATAGCAAATCATTATAAACCAGCTAGCCCAACTTCAGTAACCCAACAAACGTCACTGCTGTTTACTGTCCTGTCTTCATTTATGTTTGAAGTGGTAGCAGAGCTGTACGTTTTAATTTGTTTAATAAATCTCTGTCAGAACATGGTATGTTGTATTTAGATAGAAGCTAGCGAGCTAGCTCTTTGCTAACTTCTAACTCGGTTAAATGTCTCAGCTGACTGCAGGTTTACAACATTGGGAAAACCACAGAACAGAATCAACTTTTGGAGATTTACTTTCATGGATGATTGAGCATGCATCAAGACATTACAGTTTTTTAACTCTCAGTAATACTGCAGTGATCATTTGTTCCACGACTGCATTTTACTCACTGCTTCTGTTTGTATCTCTGTCACTGCAGGAACAACATGGGTTCAGAGGTCAGCGCTCCCAGGAGGCCGACAAACCGCAGAGAACAAAGGGAGAGAAAAGATACAGCTGTGATGTGTGTGGGAAGGAGTTTGCTCACAGTAGCAACTTAGGACATCATCAAGTTGTCCACTCTGGAGTTAAGGCGTACAGCTGTGATGAGTGTGGAAAGTCTTTTACCCAGGCTGGAAGCTTAAAAACACACAAACTCATCCACAGTGGAGTTAAACCGTACAGCTGTGATCAGTGTGGTAAAGCTTTTGCTCGCAGTAGTAACTTACAACGTCATCAAGTTACCCACTCTGGAGTTAAGGCGTACAGCTGTGATCAGTGTGGAAAGTCTTTCACCCTGGCTGCAAGCTTAAAAACACACAAAGTCATCCACAGTGGAGTTAAACCGTACAGCTGTGATCAGTGTGGTAAAGCTTTTGCTGACAGTAGAAGCTTACAGAGTCATAAAGTTACCCACTCTGGAATTAAGGCATACAGCTGTGATCAGTGCGGTAAAGCTTTTGCTCACAGCAGCGGCTTAAGGGGTCATAAAGTTACCCACTCTGGAATTAAGGCGTACAGCTGTGATCAGTGCGGTAAAGCTTTTGTTCACAGCAGCGGCTTAAGGGGTCATAAAGTTACCCACTCTGAAATTAATGCGTACAGCTGCGACATTTGTGGAAAAACCTTTCGTCGGCTACTCAGCCGAAATATTCACCAACGCATTCACACCAAAAATGATTTTTGCTTCTGTGATCAGTGTGGCAAAACCTTTGTGGCATACAAATATTTACAACGCCACATGTTTACCCACACTGAGGAGAGACCTTATAAATGTGACCAGTGTGAGAAGACTTTTAAAACTCAACGTTACCTGAGAGTCCACAAACAGATTCACACCAGAAAGAAACTCTACAAGTGCACTTACTGTGAGGTATGTATTTTTCTTTTTGCACTTGCACTTTTGTTGAAGTATTTTGTAAATTAAGTTTCATTTCAAACTTAAACGAGACAGGAAAGTCAATCTAAGAATATTTGGAAAATCTGAAATAGATCTCCCAAAACTATCCTGATGTTGGAAAAAAGTAAAGTTTTAAAAGTTTCTCCCCTTTCTATCCATCTAACATTCACACTCCGATGGATGCATTGGAGAGCAGCTTGGGGGTTAGTATCGTGTGACCAACATTGGTCACACAAAATGTATTCCGCTACAGATTACAAAATACATGCACGAATAACGTAACATGACTTAAATGAGCTGTGGGCCACTGCTGGCACTGTCATCTCATTGAAGGGCCACTTTAGTGGTCAAGTAGTACAAAAAAATGCAAGAAAACACCCACAAATATTATCAAAAATGTAGTGTTTTTTTTCTTGTTTAGTTTTTTTATTCAAATATTGTATACCAAGACAAAATTGCAAGCATGAACCCAATTTCTTTCCCCTCACTGTAATATTTTATTCATTCATATATATATATATATATATATATATATATATATATACACACACACACACACACACACACACACATATATTAGGGGTGCAACGATACACAAAATTCACGGTTCGATATTTTTTCGATACAAAAAAAGTTCATGCTTTTTTAATTTGTCATTTATTAAAATTATAAATATATATTTTAACTCAAAAGTACAGTTTTTAAATTTAATGTTGCTGAAACAATAAAATCATAAATATCTGATCGAGGAATCCCTCCTCTTTGGAAAAGAGAGTTTATTACAGAGAAATGTCTCTTTCCAAAATAAAAGCTATACTATACGCTTCTTCTGGGCTATATTCTCAGCAGCATATTAAACATATCAGGTCCCCATAAGGAGAATCCTGTGCTAACGGCTGTCTAAATGACTCGGGTAAAGTTTGTAGCATGCGTGCTTGTTGTTTTGTCTGCTTCCACTTGTCTTTGCACTAGGATGATGTCGGAGTAAATGTGCAGTCATATTCGTTGTGTTCCCACTAGTGCTGTCAGCGTTAATCTGAAATGACGTTAACGCCACAACACGGCAAATCTCCGTTAACGAGCTACCGCGGATCGCCCCGTGCGTGGGGCTGGACAGCGTCAACACGTTAATGAGCAAACTGCGCTAACCACTAGTTCCCACCAATGTAATTGAGCATTGCGTGGCACATCCGACATACTGGTTTACTTTAGTCCATGACGCACTTACCTTCAGGGTCATACGTCACATGAAAACCAAAATAGTTTCAAACGCCAGATCTGAATGAGGGTGGGGGAGGTTCAATTTGCCATGTTGCAAGGAGAGCTTAACTTCTGTCTCGCTAGCTTGCCCTGCGCTCAGTGAATCTGCGTTCGACTACTCCGCCTAGGCTGCACTGTCGAGCGCAGATCCACTGAGCTCTCAACACAGACAGCATCGTCAGAAGGAAAGTTGATAAAGTAAAATTTTGTATTGTTCGATACATATGCGTACCGAACCAAAAGCACTGTATCGATCGGTTCAATATCGATACGAGTATCGTTGCACCCCTAATATACACACACACACACACACACACACACACACACACACACACACACACACAAAAAGCCCCTTTTTCAGGCGACATTCAGGATGTTGAAGGAATTCCCTGACTTCCACTGTCTTTGTGTCTTTGTTTAGAAGCAGAGCGACACAGATGGATCCACTTCTCAACCCTGTCACCGCTGTGGTGGTGGGAAAGAGTTTCGCTGTGACCTTTGTGGAAAAACGTTCATTCATCAGCGAAGCCTAGAACTACATCAACGCAGACACACTGGAGAAAAAATGAACTACTGCAGAGAATGTGGGAGAGGATTCCCCACATCAAGTGAATTAAAAAAACACAAACTTTGCCACAGTGGGGTTAAAAACCACGTCTGTGACCAGTGTGGGTCATCTTTCTTCACTGCAGGTCATCTTACAGCACACAAACAAGACCACACGGGAGAGAAACCATATCAGTGCAGACACTGTGACAAACGCTTCTCACATTCAAGTCGTTGTAATGAACATGAAGATACACACATTGAAGGGAACTTCAGCTGTGACCAGTGTGACAAGAGCTTCAAGAATCTCAGTTCATACTCCAAACACAAACGATCCCACGCTGTAAATAAACTGTTTCACTGTTACCAATGTGCAAAAACATTCACTTCATTATCTGCTCTGCGCAAACATCAGCGTGATCATGCAGAACTGAAATCGCTGGATCATAATGAATCTGACGAGACAGAAAAATCCTCTTCTGGTTTCAGGGTCAGACTTAAACACCTTGAGATCAGGCTCCACAGAGTTCAGGTGGAGTCTCCTGTAGAGAGTGTCAGCTGATGTCATGCTTGGATCTGATGAGGTAGCTCTGCTTTCTGCACCTGCAGTGAATAATCCTGGATGTTAAACTAAGGAAGTTGCAAGTATAGATGTGTACATCAATTGTTTTCTTTTTTCTTTGAGAGATTTTCATTCTGTAAAAGAAACTTTAATGTTGAAAATGTTTGTCCTATAGAAAATAAGAGAGGAGAGTTGTTGATTCTTGTTTAACTCTTATCTGAATAGCACTTACCTGATTGCCTTGCCACCTGTTAGCCTACTTCCTAGGCCTTATTCCTTGAAGAAAAGACTTCTCTGAAGAAGCACTTATACCTGAGTCAAGTCATTGTTTAATCACTCACCTTCACACGTTCTTTATTGTCAGATGTCTGCATATTGCTGATTAAACCTACTAAACATTTTGAACTGTGCCCTGTTAATGAGTCCTCCAGGTGTAACCTTGCAACTGCTAAGACGTCTCTGATGGTACAGGGCCATTGAGGGAAAGATTATCTGCCTTGTAAGTGATGCTGCAAAATATATGACAACCACTGCCAGACATGTATCCATAAGGCATGTTGTGTGCATTGCACATGCACTAACACCTGGCCTAGAGGAACTGCACAGAAAGTGGTGGCCTATTTTAGATCAAGCATGACTGCTGACCTAAAACAGGCACTAGAACAGCATCTTCTTGATGCTACAGCAATCATATGATGAGAGGCAGACAGTTGGAGAAGTTCTGGCATCACTCAGAACAGAAGTCAATCCACTTCTAAGGACCATGAAAAAAACAGCACTGGCTTCACAGTGATCAACCCATTTTAAATGGCAACAGTGGAAATGTCCCAGGAGAAGAAAGTCATGGGGTCAATGTTCATTCCATTCATAAAAATATTGCTTCATACGACTCAGGAAATACTGGGCAATACCGCCAATGTGACAGCAAACCAACTGGGAAAGAACATGTCTGCAACCCTTTGACAAGACCCTACACCCTAGAGAGCTCAGCTGTCACTGTCCACACTGCTTAATCCAAGATTTAAAACCATTAGTTTCCTCAGTGAGGGCAAAGCACAAAATGCAGTGTGACGACTGACTGCTGAATGTGCAGCTCATGAGGCACACACTGGAGAGATCTACTGATCACCCATCGACATCACCTGCACCTCAACGAGTAGCACCAAATGAACAAAATCCATCCTCCACAGGTAATGTCACGAATAGTTTATTATTAATATGAAGGAGAAAATTAGTTCAATTTCAGTTTAATTGTATTTATATAACCCCAAATCACAACAACAGTTACCTCGAGGTCATTTATATGGTAAGGTAAAGACAAAAAACACCAAATAAGTAAAAACATAAAAATTAAAACCTTTCAGTACACATTGGTGTGATGTTACTCAGTCTTTCAGCTTTTAACCATTGGAAAAATCTTGATGAACAAGATACTAAGATGTCAGTAGCCAAAAAGACAGGGAGTCCCTTCAAAACCCTTAGACTAGCCAGGGGATGTAACAGGGGTAATCCTCAAAATGTGGATTTTATTGTACCCCAAAAAAGACAAGGTTACTTCAAAAATACACAATCACGAAAATAAGTTGTTTTAAGAATTAAGTGGGACCGTACACAGGATTCTACAATGTATAAAATATAACTCAACAAAGTGACCTGCACAAATGAGAGACAGCTCAACCTATATAGCAACTTTAAACATCAAAGGTGGAAACCACAGAGACAATAGCTAAACATAATACAAGAATAATCCCCCGTCTAATTTGGTAAATTAACTGAATGCAAAAAATTAGACAGAAGCGTAGACATGAATCAATATTACCAAATTATTTCAGTTGTGTGGTTGTGGAAAATCATCACTTATGAGAAGAGTACACAGGAAATCAGATTCTTTTCAGCCATGGCTCTAATCGATCTGGAGGAGTTGCAATTTGTTTCAATAAATTCCCAGGGGGAATTATAAAACCGATGAAGATCATTGGTTAACTCAGTGGTTCCCAAACATTTTTCACTTGGCCTCCCTTTGTTTTCCAAAAGCCCGCACGCCCCCCCTGCACAATTATGCAAATAAAAGTAAAATGCAATAATGTGGTCCTGTTGCTGAGGTTGGGGTGATCCTGTAATCTCTTATGGACTACCTCCAATGCTTGATAGCAGCACAAACAAAATATTTTGCAGCACAAACGTAGCACAAATGGTTGATATCAATTTTGTTTGATTTGGGTTTGGGGGCTGGTTAACCTTTTGACCTTTACATTTTCATTAATATCTTTAAGCAGAAGCAGCACAAACGACAATTTTAGCAGCACAAACCAGCACAAACATAGCACAGTTGATTAACACCAGTTTTGTTTGATTTAATTAATGTGGGGCGGCTGGTTGTCCTCCGATGACCTCTAGAAATTTCCTTTAATATCTTTAAAATGATAGCAGCACAAACTAATTTTTTTTGCAGCACAAACCAGCACAAATGTAGCACAAACGTTTTATACCACTTTTATTGGATTTGAAGAAGGTGGGGGAGGCAACTTCCCTCACATCGCTGAAACACGTAAATGACAAGAAAGCCCCTAAACTTATATTTCTATTCAATAAGTTCTATTTATGTTAAAAGGAGGCCTCCTCTCTATCTGAGATGTGGATCATGATTTCCCTTTCTGTTCACACTGTTTGTGTCTCTGTTCTCACATTCTGCATCTTTTTCTTTCTTTCTTTTGTTTTTTTCTCTTGCTTTTCTTTTTATGTCTTTTTCTCTTGTTGTAATGCTCAACCGTTTATATTTAGAAGCATGGATAAATAATGGTGCCTTATATGTTTATATTGTTGTTGACAAATAAAGGTTATTTAAAAAAAAAACATCGGCCATCTTTTTCGAGTCACGTGTCCAAACAGCATCGAATCACAGCAGATCAGGAAGAAGGGGGCGGAGCAAAGAGTGTGCAGGAGAGGAGTCGAGCAGAGAGAGCTGCTTTTTCATGAAACGGGAGTAAAGTAGTGGACTTAGAGGAGAGAAACAAACGAAAGTATCGATCATATACCACTACCAACGTCCTGATCGATATCTGCATCGATCTGCCCACCCTTGTCTCCTGGATCGTAGCTGCGATCAGCGTGAACCACGTGGGTCTCTGCTCCCTGATCTGTTTCCTGTGTTTGGAAAGAGTTCCGGCTTCATCGCGGAGTTTCTCTCGGTTTGTGGGCTCATCTAAAGGTAAGCACCGAGCTAACTTTACTGTGAGTTCAGTTCATGTTGAGTTTAGCTCCTGAATGAGGTCTTCTGCTGCTCTCCTCGGTGTCTGTTCACAGTTTATTGTGAACACGTCGAGAGAAGAGTGAGAGAGTGTTTGGAGAAAAACACCAACTAATCATTAGCTCAGCATGCTGGGAGAAGTTGAGCGTTTGCTGGCAGAAAGTTGGAGCAGAAAAGTCTTTTCATTGTCCCTGCAGCTGTTTTTCTGCCTGCACCAAACCTCTACAGCCTCATTTCTATTTGAAGTGATAACAGGAAATCAGAGCGATCTGCTGCAGTATCAGGGTCACAATAACTTTATTGTCCAGCTGCTGTGGATGAACACATGACAGGAAGTGAACTCCTACAAAGTCTCATTTTAATGAGTCTGGCTGCTGTAAAGTGATGCACAGGAAGATGTTAACAAAAACTAATGAAACAGATGAAAGTAAACAGTGTTCATATTTGAAAGCACAGAGAATAAAAATATATTGTGGTGGTTAATGTGCAGCTCTTGTGATTTGGGAGATGAAGAATGTTTTTAATCATGTTGTGGATTGAATGTTGGATTTTATTTATTTATTTTTGTCCACCTGTGGTTTATGATGGAGACTCTGATTCTCGTCCACCTGCTTTACCAAACCGTGATTTGTTTATGTAGCACTTTAAAAACAACATGTTGCTTTGTGGGAGTAAGAGTCACGATTGTCGTGTACCTGTCGTGTATGGAGAGAACCCAAGGAGGGTGGAGAGACTGTGATCACGTTTTGTTGGTAGAATCCACAGCAGGAGCTGTTCAGCTGTGAATTGTTGGTGCAGTGGGGTCTTTAGGTTTGTGGTTGGTTCACCATCTGATTGTTTTCCAGACAGAAGCAGAGTCATTAGCTGAAAACAGGTTTTGGAGTTTAGCCTCACTAAAGCTGAACTTTGCAACTGTCTCTGTCCCCACTCTGAAACACGTCCTGCCATGAAGTTATGATGAAGCACCAAACTGCAGTTACTCAGTCAGTGGAGGTTCAGTAGTGCAGTTTCTCACCACTGTTGTTAACTGGAGGCTGACTATGGCGTTATTTTTGTGCCTCTATTCTGAGCGCACGTAAAAAAAAAGTTTGCTGGTGCAAGTGTTGCATTTTGAGGAGAAATTTATTTTGAGCGAAGAAAAGCTTAATTTGAGTGAACAAAATTCATTCCTGCGTGCATTTTATTTTAACATTATTTTTTCTAGGCATTGAAGCCATTAAACTAAACCAAAGAGGTGGTAATATTAATTTTATCCAGGAAAAAAAGAGAAGCATTTTGGATATTCCACTTTAAGAGTCAGCACCCCAGAGGTCTGAATGAGGATTTTTCTATCAATGAGTTTTTCTGAACTGAGCCTTTTTTATTTTTTGTTTTTATTCTAATTTTATCAGTTACATTATTCTCGCATGGGTAATGCGAGATGGCATGTTTATGGGTAATGTTTATTTAATTAATTTTATTCATTTTTTCAGCCAAAGAAGGAGTTGGATTCTAGACAGCTTATCGTAAGTCTACATTTTAGAGATTTTACATTTTAGAGACATAAATTAGGACCTTTTTCACAAATCTGTTCCCGTGTGACGATGTCCTCTTGTTTTTTAATTCAACTGCTGGACCAACCTCCTTTTATTATTAAATACTGCCCTTTGTCCCTTTTTTTGTATATATTCATAGTATTCTTATGTATTTCACACGTGTTATTTTGAGACAGGTGGGGATTATGTCTCCTCCCCCCTGTCATCATCATTAATGATCTAGTCCAGTATTTACTTAAGCGTGACTTAACCCAGAGCTTCCCAAAGTGTGGGGCCCGCCCCCAATTAACCAATACCTACCTGTTATATGTCAGTTGATCTATCTATGAAGTTTTGATTGGTTTGATTGATTTAAGCAATTTTCTACAATGTTTTACTATGACCCTGATGAAGGCCACAAGCCGAAACGCGTTGGTTAATTATTAAAGTTGTTCATCTTCCCTTAAGTATTGCTGGAGTTCTTGCATTGTGGACTCCCAGGTATTTAAACCCTCGTGGGGGTTGTCCCCTGAAAGGGTCGTCGACCCACTGTTGACCATTGATTTATCAAAAGAGCAAATGTGTGTGTCATTATCAGCAGGTCCTGAGTGAAACCATTGTGAGACCCTGTTTCACTCTATCATGTGGCTCGGTGCTGTCCCTGTTAAAGAGCCAAGAGCCTTTCTTTCCACTTCCTCCATGTAAAGTTTGGCTACAATGGGACACACTGGGGAGCTCCCAGCACATCCATGTTTGTGTCTGTAGAAACCCTCGTTGTATTTAAAATATGTGGTGGTAAGGCAGAGGTCTAACAGTGTGCAGACCTGATCAGGGTGAAGCTGGTTCTGGTTTGTAAAGAGCTGTCTTGATGTAGTTGTTTCCTGACAGTCTCCACTGCCTCGGTTGGAGGTATACAAGTGAAAAGTGAGACCACATCAAAGGACACTCCGGTTTCATCTGGATCAAGTGTAAGTTTGTGGACCTTGTTGGTGAAGTCAGCAGTTTTTGATGTGATGGGGTGTGTTCCCCACAAGGGGAGCTAGGATGGTGATGAGGTGCTTGGAAATGTTGTAGGTGGCTGAGTTTATGCTGTTACCAATGAGTCTGAGTGGGACTCCTTCTTCGTGTATATATGGAATTCAATTCAATTCAATTCAATTCAATTCAATTCAATTCAATTTTATTTATATAGCGCCAAATCACAACAAAAGTCGCCTCAAGGCGCTTCATAGATACAGAGAAAAACAAAATAACAAAAATATGGAAGTCCATATATACAGGGTGCAGCATCCACCGGGTAAAGGTGGTGGTATGCAGGGAGCTCAGTGGCTTTTTCCCTTTCAAGTTCTTGTAGGCAGCTGATGACTTTCTTTTTGTAGTTGCTTCTGGGGTTTCACCTTGAAGCTTCATAGGTATTGTTGTCACTGAGTGTAGTAATGTTTATTTGCTCTGCTTCTTCTTGTCAGGGATAAAATACATATCTATACTTTTTGTGTCCCAGCTGAGTAACAGGAGGAGAAGAGTCTGGTGGAGCAGCAGAGGAACAGTTTCAGCCATTTGGACTCAGCTCAGCCACTACAGAGGAAACAATGACTTCAACACAGGAGGTGAGAAAAATATCTCAGTTACATCTATGGCTGTGCAACATGATGAAATATATATCGAATGACGATATCTATCTTTTATATTATGGGCTATCATTTGTTTCGTGGTGTTGCAATATACACCGTTTACAGCAATATTTATTTTTTTCTCTTTTATCACCTATTCAAGAATCACATGAAAGAGTACGGAGAGAGTTTACGGATGAGAAGAAAAAAAGAGCCGTCAAAATAAACCTTAGACTCAAACATGCTTTCCCCCGCAAGCAGCCATCTAATAAATACTCACGAAGAAGACGGCGGCCGTTACAACTTGTGTCTAAAAATTTATAGCTTCATGCATCATCAAAACACTCGACTCCAGCTACAGTGTCTTCAGCTGGACGACTTGTGTGAAATTCAGAGAATTTACAGAAAATGGATCATTTTGTGATCTACAGGGTGGGCCATTTATATGGATACACCATAATAACATGGGCATGGTTGGTGATATTAAAGTCCTGTTCCGTGATGTCTTTTGACATTGCCAGCCAAAAGATGAAACTTCTAGCTCTGTACTTAGTTGCTTCAATGCCTAGATGACCTTTGTGGACAATATTGGTGTATTCTTTGTGCAGGGATTGGGGAATATTAAATTCCATTCTTTTCTGAATTTTATAATATAAAAATTTAATATAAAGACTTCAGACTTTACGTTTCCCAGTTTTTGCTTTAAGTTATTTTGTTATTTACATAATAATGTAGATAACCTAATAATGATCCTTATTGCTGTTTTAGAGGAGCGGTGCTTCAAAGGATAGCTGCAGATTTCTGTCAGAATCTGCAGATTATACAGTACAAATAAAATGTTCACGTTGTCTTCCCAACAGTTTCACTGACATCTACACTGGATGGCCAGGAAGCGTTCACGATGTCTTCTCGGGTGCTTCTCCGGCGCTGATAATTGGCGTCTGTCTTGTGCCAGCATGGTTATATATATATATTTCCGCTGCACGTCAGATACCCTAAGTTTCGATCAAAACACTCTGCTTCGTTTCACTTTCTGTCTGCAGAATTACCACAGCAACTCAAACTGCAGAAAATGTTAAAGTGGAAAAAAAAAATATCAATCTGGGTAATTTTGTCCCCAGTTATGTTTTCTTTTCCACAATCAAAAGAAAAATGGCATTCAGTAAATCTCTTAAATATTAAAAGCTATGACAAAATATTTAATATACAAAATATTACAAACAAGGAACAACAACATATATTTATAAACTTTTAAACAGTAGAACTTTTACTCAGCAAGAAAACAGCACTTATTTTTGGGGACATTTCAATCTGGAAGAGTCATTGCGTCTCCTTTTGGCAGAGTTTTTTTTCAGCACTTGTATTTTGTTAGACCGTTATTTGTCTTCCAGTCCCATGAGCACCTTCTGGAAGAACTCAAATGTGTAGCGAAGTGGCTTTGGGTAACTCAGATTGAGGCAGTAAATTAGCCCAAACAAAAGTGCACACCCGCTCGCCACGTCGTGAAGATCCTGCAAGACGGTGCATCTCTCGATAATGATGCCAACATCTTCAAGGGAGTCATCAGACTGTGCTCCTTTGTGGGTTATTTTATAAACACCAAAAATCCATCCTCTCGAGCTCTTCAGCTTCCATCACGTTGAAATCCTAAAAAGGACAGAAATATTTTAAATCCGTTGTATTTTGGTCATCGCATCATCTGTCTATTCACTCCATTTTAGATAAATGGTCCACACTACCCTGATTACACAGATCCCTGAATGAAACTGAGGAGAACAGACCAAAGAAAAGTGTGGATTTAAGACTATCACCAAATAAAGACCAAGAAAAAGAGAAATGAAACATGGAGAGAGGGCAGAAGGAGCATGCAGCGGTGCACACCGTTAAGCCCGGTTCACACGGCAGGAGTTTCAAACGGTCGAGAGAGTTCCAGACCGCACACGTATCGAATGACAAAAACAAAACTAAAAAATGGACACTTGTGGGTGCCCCTACCATGTGTGGTGTATGGCCACACAACGCTAACGAAACACCCTATGAGCACATTTTTCTTGCGAACATTCCCAGGGCAAACAGGAAGTCTCATACCCTCTTGAGATAAAATGTGACTTTGGAGTAAATAACCAAGTTGGCCAAGGAGGAGGCATTTCCAATAGTTGTGTGAGTTGTAACGGAAAGGACGACAAAAACAATAAAATGGCTGTAAGATGAAGGGTTGGAGTCCAGCAGCAGCTGGATGCTACCTGCTACACAACAGGTGGTGAATATTTTCCCCTCTACACTGACGGAAGAGTTGATTTACACCTCACTCAGATGGATCGGTGCCAAATTTATAATATTATTAATAATATTATTGTTAATAATAATAATAATATTATTATTATTATTATTATTATTATTATTATTATTATTATTATTAATATTCTGCTGAACAGGGTTATTTTCTTTAGTTTAGCATAAAACAATGTAAGTGAATGGAAACAAAATCCTAGTAGTTCCCATGCACTTTATTGTTGTAAGCTAATTTAAAGAAAACTGATTGCTGCCAGATCAGGAGAATGCCTGGGCTTGTTTAGAAAATAAATTTTTCAACTTACAAAACTGTGGGAATTATGACAGTCAAAATTTTACTGAGGGGTGGAATATCCCTTTAAAAATAAACGTATCATGTACTCTTTGATGAGATTTTGAGGGTTCTCATTCAGGTATATAATCAAAGCTTTAAGGATGCATTCACGCTTCGATTCGCGAACTCTAAACAAAACAACACATGCATGGCAATTACTTTTTTGATGTTTGTAGAGGCCCCCACAGAACTTAAAGTCAATTTTTATTGTTGTTTAACCAATTCATAATTGTTCCTAAGTAGTTTTAAACATGCTTTTCCCCATAAAGATGAATTTCTAATCCTCATTTCACAACTTGCAGGGAGAAACAATGTCACAGTAATGTAACATAGCCTGCTAGTTGAAAATCTAGATGTATGGTTTTTAACTGGATGCACAGCAGACACCTACTTTCACAAATGTCTGCTTTTCCAAAATATACTAAAGGGCAAAGCAGCTTTTATTCCAATATTTTAAGTGACAGTGTGTAGTTTTCTGCCATTGGGAGTCCAATTACACTGATTCCGATACATCAGGTCGTGGAATACGCTGCTTTAGCGTGGTGTACCACCCAAAAGTAGGAAGAAAAGTGTAGTTGCATAGGAGTGTTGTTCAAAGGAATCAAAAACATTTCAATGGATATTTCCAGAAATTAATGACAAAAACTACACACTGTCACATTAATAGGTATGTGGGCTACCACCACATTTGCAGTATTTATACCAAGTTTGAGTGAAAAAAAAAAAAAATCTATTGTGTCACTGAGTTGTGGCAAAATGTGAAATGTTGTCTGCCTTTTGTCTTTTCTCAGTGTAGTTAATTATTCCTTTAGGCAATTAAAGAGTAACAAAAAAAAAAGAAGATAAAAAGGCTACAATGCCAGCAGCGGCACTTATGGCATGAGTTACTTAGTTCTGCTTTATGTCAGGACCAAGTCCAGAATGTAACACAAAACCAAGATGAGAAGTATAGCCCAGGATAGAACAAGCGTAAAATAACCTAAGAAAGTTATAAACACAGGTTCATAACCAGACCTGAGATCAACCTGCAATTAATCTATTAGTTACAGAACATTTTAACAAGACAGAATACCTGTGAAATCGCAGACAACGCTGCTGTGATCCGCCGCGCTGTTTCCCCTCCTTTTTTTCATAGAATCTTCATCAACTGCCCAGAGTACTGGTCAAGACTGCTCATGAATGTGGACAGCAGTGGAACTGTGGTGATTAAGGGTTAACTCCGCATTGATCTACAAAGTTCAAAAATAAAAAATTTAAATAGTTAAGTTAAAAACAGGACTAAATCCAGACCAAACCTGATCTAATCCCAAACAAAAACTCATGGTGCTGTCCAGGTTTAATGTAAAGAAAAAAATGGGGGAAAACAAATCGATTAATCAGATGGGAATGTGTAAAATCAATTACGATAAAAAAAAAAAAACGATTTTTAAATCGGACAGAAAAGTTATTCCAACATGGCACCTAAAACATTTATAGATGGACTGGCAGAATCAGGTGGCTGCGAAAGAGTGCCTCACCCATGCAGTACGAAAATCACAAAATGCACAAATTTTGCACTTTAGTTGTAAAAGGAAACTCTGACGTGTATCATGTTAGCAACGTCCTGTTTTCCCCAAACTTTTCGTTCCATTGGTGCTGCCCTTCTCACAACACAATTTAGCTGCACTAAGCTGAAAAGACATCAGCTCGATGCAGCTTCACAGATGGACCACGAAGGAAATCCCCTTTATCCCACCCCAAAGCAGCACGAAAATGGCCCAAAATAGGTCAAAACATGCCACAAAATGCTCGTAAGCACAGGGAGCGTGCTTGACGCACGTGACGTCATCGCAAAAAAAATTAAACATTAATAACTGGAAAACCGTAGCAGCACAAATGTTAATTTTACCGGCACAAACAAGTACTAACTAAGCAGAAGATTTTGTGGCATGTTTTGGCCTATTTTGGGCCGTTTTTGTGTTGCTTGAGGGGCTGGTGAACTCTGAATGACCTATGAAATAAAAGTGTAATCACTTTGACACCATAGCGATACAAACGACGATTTTACCAGCACAAACCGACACAAACTAACCACCCAGTATACTTGATTTTATTTTGGGGGGCATGTGGGGGTCACCTTCAGAGGTCTCTTTGAGACTCGCTGTGTGAAGATAGGCAAACTACGCAGCTCGCGGTTCTCTTCAGTGAAACAGCGAGTATGGACTCGTCAACCATCACTGCACATGTATCCCAATTCTTGTTCGCTTTTACTCATAAAATCTTCAGTTCACTTAGCTTCACCGGTATGACACATTCACACAGGCGAAGCTAAGCAAGCAGTGGATAGCTAACGTTCTGCTAACTTGATACTGCAATAAAACAAATAAAATAAGTGTGCCATTTGGAGTTCTAATGAAATTTTAAACACAGATTGGGGAATATTCAGATGTGCAGTAACGTCGAATATGCAAACAAATGTTTCCAATGCTAGCAAAATGCTAAAACCTACAGAACACATACGGCCCATGTATTTACCGGAAAAATATAAAGCCTATATTTTTATCGGAAAAATATACCCCATATATTATCACAAAGTACTAGTTAAATTATATTCTATTAAAAATACGAAGAAATTACCTTAACTCCAATGGATGAATCCCTCTTTCCAGACACGTGGCCAAAGCACACTGTGGCGTAGATGAAGAAGGTCAATGCGTATGCGCGAAGATTTTTTTCATTCTCTGCGCATGCTCAGAAAGGATGTGGAAAGGGCTCTTTGGATTTAATTAAATGTGTTCAATGAATTGGAAATATCACTATTATTTAACATTAAAACGGTTTACAATTGATTAAATCAAATGTAAAAATATTAATTACAGCCATAAGATGAACAATTTTAAGTATATTGAACATAAAACCATACATACAGAATCTACATTCACACAGAAAAGCCACAGAAGTTACAAGAAAATACAGCAAACATTTAAATAACAATAAAAGCAGTTGAAGAGTTTCTGCAGTGATCAATATTTCTAACAATAGAATTTTCAGAGTTTGCAGGGGTGCTTGAAAGCCTTGAAAATCCTTGGATTTTAATGGTCCTTTCAAGGTGTGGAAAGGGCTTGAACTTTAGATGTGGTGCTTAAAACGGGTTGAAATTGTAACTGTATTTTATTCACCACAAATAACTATCTGATTGAATATTTTTCTTAACAGAGAAATAAAATGAGTCGCAAAGTCTAGAAACAAAAGTTCTGCTCCTGATCTGCCTTGCACCTCTGCATGTCTGGAACAAGGATTTGCACCTTTTCACAATGGGGAAGTTTACGTGAGTCCTAGAAAATAATTTTTGACTACGTGTATATAACACATGCAAATTTTTGCATTGCATGCTCCCATGGACACAGTGAAGCGATATGCTGATATGGAGAAGGAGCTTTTAGCCATGGTATTCGCCTGCACAAAATTTAAAGATTCTGTCTATGGAAAGGCGACAATTGTCAAAGCAATTGACCACCAACCCCTGGTGACCGAAATGAAAAAGCCCATCCATGTCGCCCCTGCCTGGCTCCAGGGGATGTTACTCCGACTACAGAGTTATGACATCAGCCTAGTCTAAAAGGAAAGCACATGTATCTTGCTGACACCCTTTTCTAGAGCTCCACTCGCTCCGTTGTCACAAAGCCGAGTTGAACACACTGATTGTGAAGTGATGTCAGTGAGTGATGTGCTACAAGCCCTCAGCACAGTCATCCAGCGAGGATAGCCCATCAGAGAGAGCCAAGTCAAGCCCGCTCTAGCCCCTTTTTTTCCCATACAGGGATGAGCTCAGCATGGAGGATTCCCCAATCCCTGCACAAAGAATACACCAATATTGTCCACAAAGGTCATCTAGGCATTGAAGCAACTAAGTGCAGAGCTAGAAGTTTCATCTTTTGGCTGGCAATGTCAAAAGACATCACGGAAGAGCTGCACTCTTGCACAGTGTGCAGCAGCACTAAGGCGCATCAGCAGACAGAACCTCTACAGACCTCCCGAAATTTTCACCTGGCATGTAAAACAATACCAGGTCCATGTAGATTCCTGTTCAAGATGGATTGAGATCAACCTTCTCCGTCACTCAACCACAGCAGCGGTGCACCACACACGCTCATTACTGACAATGGCAGACAGTACACAAGTCAGCAGTTCAACGATTTTGCGAAGCAACTGGACTTCACTCATTCGACCAGTAGTCCAGAGTTTCCACAGTCAAATGGTCTTTCTGAGAGAGCAGTACATAGTGAGAAACAACTCATGGAGAAATCACAGAGAAATTGGACTGACTTTTTCTTGACTTCTTAAACCTTAGAAACATTCCCTGCAACACTAGGCTCCCCTGACAAACGTCTCATGTCTCATCAGACATGCGCAGGGATTACTGTGTGCAGCAAGCTTTTAGAGCTCGTCACAAAGGATCTCGGGGCAGATCAGTGACCGACTTTGTGTCAAAAGTCTCACACTAAAATGTCATGGGACAGGTCCAGCTGCACACTACAGCCATTGCAAGAAGGACAAGTGGTCTGAATGCAGACAGAAAAAGGCTATGACAAGCTAGGAACTGTAGGAAGGAAGAGCAACGAGCCACGATTCTACATCATCCAGATCGACAGAAGAACCTACAGGAGGAATCGCTGCCACATCCTCCCAATGGCAGAGCCGCCGCCGCCATAGCTCCATGACTATGACCCTGAGTGCCAGGACACCAACCATTCTGGATAGTTCTACACTCGCACTGCAAACACCACAGCACCACACACGCTCAAATGAAGACTCACAGAGCGCATCATCTCCCAAGCCTGGGCAAATACCCGACCAAGAGATTGTAAACATTACATATGCAGGTCACATCTGCAGACCTAACCCAAGATAAACACAATGGCATCACATGTATGTATAATCAGTCTAAAGTCAATATGTTGAGAAATGATGTTGACTGGGTGTTTGCATTTCTAATGATTGGTGCTGTACTGAGGTATGGGGTTCGTCCAACCATAAACACTGTTAGGTTAAAATTCACTTTAAAAAAATAACGTCTAGATAGACTTGTAACAGTGTAAATGTTTTCTTGCAGGGGCAACTTAGTTTTGTCAGGTGCTGAAAGCTAAACGGAAAGGATGTAGATCATTTGGTTAAATTATCATTTTGCATCATTTGTCTGTTATGAGCCACCGTACCTGTGTGGGCTAATCCAATTGGAACAGTATGTGGGGGTTACATGCATGCAATACACATACATGTGGTTATTGACTTACACCACCTCACAAGACAACCACAGTGCCGTTTTCTTGTTTTGTGGGGTTGGGGTGTTTTTTTTCAACGTGACATGAATATCTCAACATGTTGATTTGTTCACATTTGCACATCTTCATTTTTAACTGAAATGTGTGTTTTGAGTTCATACACTATATACATACAAGACGACCTTTTCCCTTTGCAGTATTTTTGTGTGGTGCGTTTTTGTAAGTTTTAACAAAAAGGGAACAAAAGCGTTTAAGTCAACCAAGGATGATTTATTTTAATATTCACATGGTCTTACCAGGGTTGATGTGACGTGAAACATACATTGTTATTTTTATGTTTAGTGTTGTGCTGAAAGGGCTTCAAAATGGACCTTGAAAGTGCTTAAAGTGGTGTTGGCCAGAGGGGCCGATGGCGCGATATGGCAGCCTCGCTTCTGTCAGTCTGCCCCAGGGCAGCTGTGGCTACAACTGTAGCTGCCTCCACCAGTGTGTGAATGTGAGAGTGAATGAATAGTGGAATTGTAAAGCGCTTTGAGGGCCCCGAAAAGTGCTATATAAATGCAATCCATTATTATTATTATTATTATTATTATTATTAGTGTTTAAATTTTACTCTAAAAAGGCGTATGAACCCTGCATTTTAAGTACAACTCTCATTGTAGCATCTGATTATAATGTGATACTATCACCAAGAATGTGTTGGTAACACACCTACAATGTTTTTGTTAACATCTTTGATTCAACTAATGGAGGGAGTTGGAAAGTTCAGTTTGTTCCACGACTGCATTTTACTCACTGCCTGTTTGTATCTCTGTCACCTCAGGACGAACATGGAGCAAGAAGTCAGGACTCTCAGGAGGCCGATGAACTTCAAAGACAAAAAAGAGAAAAGAAATACACCTGTGAGGAGTGTGGGAAGGATTTTAGCCGTTCTGGCAACTTAAAAACACACCAATTCGTCCACAGTGGACTTAAACCGTACATCTGTGATCAGTGTGGTAAAGCTTTTAATCACAGAAGCCACTTACGACGTCATCAAGTTACTCACTCTGGAATGAAAGCGCACAGCTGTGAGTTGTGTGGCAAAGCTTTTGCTGACAATGGAAGTTTACAGAGTCATCTAGTTACCCACTCTGGAGTTAAACCATACAGCTGTGATCAGTGTGGTAAAGCTTTTGCTCATAGTAGAAGCTTAAAGAGTCATAAAGTTACCCACTCTGGAATTAAGGCATACAGCTGTGATCAGTGTGGTAAAGCTTTTGCTCGCAGTAGGTACTTACAAAGTCATCTAGTTACGCACTCTGGAATTAAGGCGTACAGCTGCGACATTTGTGGAAAAACCTTCCGCTGGCCACTCAGCCGTAATATTCACCGACGCATTCACACCAAAAAGGATTTTTGCTTCTGTGATCAGTGTGGCAAAACCTTTGTGGCATACAAATATTTACAGCAGCACATGTTTACCCACACTGAGGAGAGACCTTATAAATGTGACCTGTGTGAGAAGACCTTTAAAGAGCCACGTTCCCTGAGACAACATCAACACATTCACACCAGAAAGAAACTCTACAAGTGCAGTTACTGTGAGGTATGTATTTTTCTTTGTACAGTCACACTTATTTTGAAGTATTTTGTGAATTGATTTTAATTTCAAAGCTAAATGAGACATGAAAACTTCATGTACAGAATATTCAGTCAAATCTGAGACAAATCTCCTGAAATTATCCTGATGTTGGAAAAAACGTAAAGTTTTAAGTTTCTCACCTTTCTGTCTATCTAACATTCACACTCCAATGGATGCATCGGAGAGCAGCTTGAGAGTTAATATCTTGTGACCAGTGTTGTTTTCCACTACAGATTACAGAATACATGCCCCAAAAAGTAGTTTGTAACGTATTCCATTACATTACTCATTTAGAGTAATGTAACGTAACTTAAATGTGCTGTGGGCCATCATCTCACTGGAGGGCCACTTCAGTGTTCAAGCAGTACAAAAAAGCAATTAAAAACACCCACAAATATTTCCAGAAAATGTGAAGGGCTTTTTTAAAAATTCAAATATTGTATTCATCACCACCCGCATTCTCCTTGACCTTATAGCAGCTTTTGATACTATCTCTCACCATATCCTTCGTCATAGATTAGCATCTACTGCCACCATAGTAGATCATATCATATCATCATCATATCTTTGTTTTGAGGCCAGAACTGGTTTGGCGCAGTGGGCTGCACAGCTGCTGTGGCAAGGGTTCGAGTACTACATGAGACAGATGCTGCACATCTTCCCTGCTTGCATGTAATCTGCTTTCTTGACACTCTTCAGTGTAGTCTTTCAAATAAAGCAGTTTTCAGCAGAGTTCAGCTTCTACACAGTGTTTTCAGATTCCACTACACGGCATTCACACTGCATTTTCGCAGGAAATGCAACTTTTTCTAGTTCAGTTTTGAGTTCCCTTCCCACATGCCTTAACGCCGACTCACACCCTGGGCCATCTGACCTCAGGAAATCACATGATAGGGTGGGGCTAGGTTTCACAATGAGCTCACCCAAAACCCTGGCTGATTGTGACCCACACCCGTTTTCACACTGTACTCATGATTAGGTAGAAGATCATCAGGGGGTCCTTTTATCCCTCTTTGGGGGGAAACTCCCACGGGGTTTAAATCTGGGACTCTCCACCATTTGACACTAGAACTGAAGAAGCTTCTTGGATGAGAGGTGAAACGTCTTCAAGCAACCTAAAGAAGTCCGGACGCTTTTCTTTCCAAGCTCCTTAGACAACAGGATTTTGAACTTTATCGTGACAGGTTTATGTGGAAAATAAACAAGCTGATGGCGGAGTCACACAATGGTTTCACTAACGGTGGTTTTGCTAACGAAAGTATGCATAAAAACATTCATTTGTCCATCCATAGTGTGGTTATTTTAATCTCATACAACCTGGACATCACAATTTCGATTGTTTACACCAAAATTAAAAAAACATTTGCTCTACAAAGGCCTGATATCAACTTAAAGTACACTATACTGCCACTTTTCTATCACATGTCCTGTTATGTGGATGTCATTTTTCTCAGAAACAAAAGTCAGATAAAAGAAATAATTAGGTAATTCTTTGTTTTTACATTCTTTAGGTCCCAATCAGCACAAATAGCAAAGAGAAATTGAAAATGTATGCCATGAAAGGTTTTCTTAGGAGGTTAAATAAAACAGCAAGAGAGAACTTCAAGAGATTGATATAGCCTCTACAGCGACCATCAAATCAATTAAAAAATATTGCCATGAACAGCTGGTTTTGCATACAATATGAAACAATAGATGTTTTAATATCATCATAACTTACACTGTCTTTGTGTCTTTGTTTAGAAGCAGAGCGACACAGATGGATCCACTTCTCAACCCTGTCGTCGCTGTGGTGGTGGGAAAGCGTTTCATTGTGACCTTTGTGGAAAAACTTTCAATCACCCAGATAGCGTAAAACTACATCAACGTAGACACACTGGAGACAACATGAATTACTGCAAAGAGTGTGGGAGAGGCTTCCCCACATCAAGTGAATTAAAAAAACATTATCTTTATCACAGTGGCGTTAAAAAGCACATCTGTGACCAGTGTGGTTCATCTTTCTTCACTGCAAATCAGCTTAAAGACCATAAAAGAGTCCACACAGGAGAGAAACCATATAAGTGCAGACACTGTGACAAAAGCTTCTCAAGTTCAGGCCATCGTAATGTTCATGAAGGTACACACATTGAAGGGAACTTCAGCTGTGACCAGTGTGACAAGACCTTCAAGAATCTCAGTTCATACTCCGCACACAAACGAGCCCACGCTGCAAATAAACTGTTTCACTGTTACCAATGTGCAAAAACGTTCACTTCATTATCTGCTCTGTGCAAACATCAGCGTGATCATGCATGACTAAAATCAATGGATCACAATGAATCTGAAGAAAAAGAAAGATCCTCTTCTGGTTTCAGGGTCAGACTTAAAAACCTCGAGATCAAGCTCCACAGAGTTCAGCTGGAATCTCCTATAAAAAGTGTGTCAGCTGATGTCACACTTGGATCTGATGAGGTTGCTCTGATTTGGACCTGCAGTGAATAATCCTGAATCTTAAATTTAGAAGTTGGAATTATGGATATATAGATCAACTTAATTTTTCTTTGATAAATGTTGATGCTCTGTTTTAAAACCCACCTTGTTTTATTGTAATTTTATGTGTTATCTTTTTAAACTTTAATCTTAAATCCCTTTCTCCCAAAACCACAAATAATTTCACACTAGTTGCTCTTACAGCACCCAATACAAACTAAATTGTCAACCAGCTTTGAAACAAAAGCTGCTTAATGTCCACAAAAAAGAATCTCAAGCTAAACTGGCAATGGGCTGTACTTCCATGTAGTACCAGTTTGTACCAGAAGATTGAGCAGTGAGTGTAATCTTTATTTAATCAGGCAAAGAACACATTCTTATTCACAGTGGCAGCAAAGAATTGTTAAGGTTAGCTGATGTGCAGCACATATCAGGACCACTGAAACGATCACAAAGACTACTTTTACTTAATTCAAATTCTATCAAACCTCTGCTTTTGGGTCCTCCTTTCACTTTAGTGTATTTACTGTATCCTTTAAATCCACGTGTTGTTTAGTGAATGCATTTTGAGCTGCATGTTTTGCAGCTGTTTTCTTGTTGGGTTTAAGTTTGTATTGTGAAACAGTGATACTGTTAAAGCATTAGTTATATTTGATTAACTCCGTGTAAAGTTTATTTCATAAAACAGTTTGATGTGAAAAATAAAGAAATGGTCTGACAACAAGTAGTTTGGGCCATGATTTCATGTTCAGATCAACTGTTGGTACAGGTGGAGGTTTATCAGAGGAGGAGACTTGGGGGTTCCTGCAATTTACTAAAAATTCCGAAATGAGCATCAAGGAAAATAAGGACAAAAGTTTACAGAGGGTGTCTTAACGGTTAACAAAAAAAGTGGCAGCTACAGGCTTTTTCCTTTCTGTGAAAGAGGAACATTAGTTTCTCAGTTTATTTAATAGATGGTCAATGTGTGGCTTAAAGGAAAGATTGTCATCAATCACAATACATAGGTATTTGTATGAGGCCACAGTTTCTATACAAATACCTTGAGCAGATACAAGAGAAGGAAGCACTGCAGGCACTCTCTTTCTGTTTGAGACGACATAAATAATAATAATGGATTGCATTTGTATAGCGATTTTCAAGACACTCAAAGTGCTTTACAATTCCACTATTCATTCACTCTCACATTCACACACTGGTGGAGGCAGCTACAGATGTAACCACAGCTGCCCTGGAGCAGACTGACAGAAGCAAGGCTGCCATATCGCGCCATCTGGCAACACCAGTAGGCGGTAGGTGAAGTGTCTTGCCCAAGGACACAACGACAGAGACTGTCTGAGCCGGGGCTCGAACCGGCAACCTTCCGATTAAGACGAACTGCCAACTCTTGAGCCACGATCTACCACATGACTTTTCTGCATTTAAAACCAGTCTGAATTGACCAAGCTGAGACTGAATACTGTGAAAAGCTTGCTGTAATTGTTTGAAAAACATGTTGATGGTACAATCACAACAATAAATAATTGTATCATCTGCATACAAATGAACAGATGCATCTACATTTTGTCCCACACGTCCCATTAATAGTAATGTCCCCCCCCCCCCCCCCCCCTTTTGTCAGTGTGGGCACTTCCTCTCCTTGCTCTTTACATGCTTTGCTTCTTTTATTGATTTTTATTGATTTTTATGCTGATTTTTTCCGTATGAGCTTACCTGCGATAGCTTCTGGACACTTATAGATCATTAGGACTAAAGTGTTCTTAACAGAAACAGCAACATTTTTATAGTTACCGTATCTTCAGCGTTGTGTGTGTCTGTGGCCTACACACAGCTGAAACCTGATTTATAGCGTCTGGGCACCAAGCGGCCTCAATAGCCTGGAAAGGTGCTAACCACCAGGCTAACTAGCAACAAGATCCTTTCCCTCTCCACAGATGACTACCACAGCCTCCTGCAGAAGATTACAGTACTGGAGACAAAAATTCATCGCTTAGAAGTAAACGTGGAGGTAAATGGACTGTGTGGAAATGAAACAACCTTGCCTTTGATTCAAAACAATGGCGATGAGCAAGCTAGTACACAGCTAAGGAGCACAGATAACATGACCAAGAAAGTAGACTCTGTGCATTATTATAAATCCTCAAGCGATAATCCCCCCTAGGACTGTCTTGGTGCAAAACCAAGACATAAATCATGTCTCCTGGAAGGGGGAGGATGTATCACAGGCAGGGCACAGCGAGCTGAAATCTCTGAAACCAACTGGCCTTCACTTCCTACGCGACAGAGA
Organism: Perissodus microlepis; assembly: GCF_051167445.1. Lineage (NCBI taxonomy): Eukaryota > Metazoa > Chordata > Actinopteri > Cichliformes > Cichlidae > Perissodus > Perissodus microlepis. The sequence continues at coordinate 31,251,287 of NC_140469.1, forward strand.
AGCTCTTCTACCCCTGTATACGGGAGGAAACAGGACTGGACAACCGTGAATAGGAAGGTTAACAACAAACCTCCAAAACAACTGAATGTGAAACTGCAGAACAGATTTGCTCCACTATCAAAGGACCCTGGATCTCTATCGGAAACCATCGATCTAAAAGTAGCGAAGTAGGGACAGAAAATCTGTTGAAAAGTAAAAGGCCACAGGGAAAGCTAAAGGCTAAGCCTGAAACTCTGATTGTGGGTGACTCTGCCATAAAGGATGTACAAAGGATGTGCGGTAAGAACACTAAAGTCCTCTGCTTTCCTAATGCTGGGCTTACACCGTGCAATTTTTGGCCCATTTGTGAGCTTGTTGAGTTGTTCGATCGTTTTGATGATCGGCCCGATTTTTGCCTTCATCGTGCGTCGCGCATCGTGTAGTATACGTGGGGTAACAAGAAGCGATTAACACCTCACGACCAGCTCCCGATCATCAATCGCTTGGTCGTGAGGATTTC
>NC_140469.1:31256785-31394285 GCF_051167445.1 Perissodus microlepis
GGGTGCCCCCGGCCTCTCGGCCTGGGGCTCGGTCACTCAGGCACAGCTGGCTGCCGGCGGAGCTCACGGGCACGTCACTGCAACCCCCCTGGCTTCTGCTCCGCGGCTGCTGAGTGACCCCTCATCTGGGACTCTCCTAAGCTCTTTCTGGGATAGTGGCGCAGCTGCCCCTCTGTTGGTCTTCCTTGGTCTCTTGTGTTCTGGGGGCCTCTGGATGTCTGGAGTTTTGATCTCCTCCATACCTGCTTCATGCCCTGGAGGACAGGGCTGTGGCCCCCTCACACCCTCTAGCAGATCATTACATGAAGGAACCTTTTAAAAAACAAGCGCGTCCATGCTCACAGGTGCACACACGGGTGCTCACACACACAAACTACACCTTTTTTGGCTCCTACCTCAAAGCACACTGTGTGCTGACGATCTTACGTGCTGCACAATGTTTAATATTTAGTATTTACTGTCATATTCACATATATCATTGTGATGTTGTTTATTCTATTACTCTTGTTTTCTTCTGCTTGTTTTCTTTTTTCTTTCTCAACAGGTGATCCAGGTGATCGATATATGTATTTTTTTTTTGTCTGCTTATTCTGTTGGTTTTTGTTTTTTGCCCTTCTCCCCCGTCCCTCTTCTCAGCAGTTTTTCTTTCCCTCTTTCTTTCTCCCAGTCAAGTCTGTCCCGTATTCAGCAAGTGAAAATAAAATAAACAATAAAAGGTGAATCAAATGGACCATTACGGCAAGGCTGGGATGGTCAATTTGGTAAAGTAAATCCGTTGGGCATCTTTATTCGCCTTTAAACAATAATTCTGATGGCAAAAGAGCCAAACAGGACAGGCAAAAAAAAAAAAAAAAAAAAATGCAGTATATGAATCACTAACCTCGTATTGTGGATGGATTATCTCAGTTGTTCTCCTGGCTGAAGTTTGGTCCTTTTACAGCATCCTGCCATGCGATTACATTTGTTCCTGACCACCGAGAACACTCATGTTAACTTTTATTGAGTGGAAAAAAAAGTTAGCTTGTTTATATCATGCTAACATAGCTGTGTCGCTAGCTACAGCTTGCCAAACTCCAGTAACCCTACAAACGTCACTGCTGTTTAGTTTTCTGTCTTCATTTATGTTGGAAGTGATAACAGAGCTGTACGTTTTAATTTGTTTCCAAAACCCCTCAGTCAGGACATGCTATATTGTATTTAGATGGAAGCTAGCGAGCTAACTTCCTGCTAACCTCCAACTCCGTTAAATATCATAAATTCCGTTTTCATGGATGCCTGGATGTTAAACTCAATTGTTACACCTGGTAGAGCAGAACACTGATAATTTTATTAAAGATGAATGACTTTAGACAGTTTTTCAACTCTCAGTAATGCCATAGTGATCGTTTGATATATGGACCTTCAGCGGAGTTTAGGCCCAGACACAGCTAGTGACATCAGACTTAACAACCGGATGGTAAGTATATAAAGGTTATGTACACTTTGTAACTATAAAGTGTAATCGCTGTCAGATGTGATTTAAATACATAACGACGGCATGTTGATTATACACACAAGCACTTGCATACACATTTAAGACATGAGACATGCTAATTCCATCTCTTAAAATGTGTCTATGGGTGAGACGCTTTGCCTTGATTGGAGGGACCACACTGCAGGTGCAAGTCCGCCGTGTAATGGCTTATGCCATTACAAACGAGCTGGCCTCGGTACTCAACTGGGCAGGGAAAAAAAACAAGGACCAGACAAAGCAAAAAAGGGCATTTAAAGATACAGCGCTGTGCAGATGCATGTTTGGTAAGTTTTACCTTTTGTTGTAGTTTTATGAGCCTAAAGTGAACAATAAAGAGATCAATTGATCTGCTGGGTGTGTTTCACACTTCCTATGTCCGGTTTTGCTATATTACTTTGTCTTTCTTAATAACAAGACTTTCGTGTCTGGTTAATCTGGAGATGGAGTCTTTGGCCTTCAGCTTGTTTAGTCCGAGGACCCCATGTTTATTTTGTTTTCAAATGCAGCAGTTTGCAGATTTACGCCTGGTAACTTTCATGTTTATCAGCCTAAGAGTTTACATACTTTCTCCCCGCTGAAGACAGTTAACAAGAGCTTGTTCATGTGCTCTAATTCACTTTTTTTTTGTGTGTGTGTTTATTTTTGTCCTAGATGGCCTGACGCAGCAGTTAGGGGCGAACTCTATGTCCGAGTTTGTCAGTCCAGCAGTCCAGAAATGGCTCCGATACGCCCCAGATCGTATGGGTGGTGCATCGGAGCCATTTCTGGACTGCCATCCATCCCCATCCCAGAGTAAAAATTACAAACTTATGTGAAACATAGAAATGTAAATAGGAAACTGTCTTTTAATAAAGTATTTAGCAAACGAAACATGTCTATTGACCTTTTTTTGTTTAGTTTTTTTTCTCTGTTACACCACATGCAATGCTTTCTTATTTTAGGATATTAATATTTCCATGATACATTGTGAAACAGTGGAAAATCAACACCATAGCTCAACAGTGTTTTAATATCAGAATCTGACATTGTTTCAATGTCAACAGTATTAGAAAATATAACGTCGAATCAATGTCAGGTTTCAACATTGATTCAGTATCAAAACCTGACGTTGTTTCAATATTAAAAAAGGGTGCAAGAGTGACGTTAGGTCAACGTCACACCTCAACGTTGATTCAATGACATATCGCCTGATATTGACAAAACATTGTTTCAATGTTTCCTTGCTATCTGGGCCAGCTGATCAAATCCATAATTCTTTAGGTTTTAGAAAACAAGACTGAGGCTGTGTCCCAATTCAGGGTCTGCACGCTTGAAGTATGCGCACTACGCGTACTACGTATGGTGCGTACTATAATTACGAGAAGTGCGGAAGTGAGAGGCTTGTGAAATGGGACGGTATATGCTTCGTCGCGCTGTTCAGGTTGCCTAGCAACCATGATACTAACCGCGAGACACGTTACATACAGCATTGTTTGACAGAAATGAAGGAGAAAAATGTTTTGTTAGTCATTCATTTTTGTCATGACATCACTTTGATGGCTGAGACCACGGGACTGTAAAACATGATTGTTGGGCTTCAATTTTGTGCTGAACAGTCATTTAAGATTAGTTAGTAAATAACAATTAGTTAATGTTGTTCATGAGACTAAAGTCATCTCACTGTGGTAATGTAAATATAATATGGCCAATATTATAGTATTGTCAGATTATTATGATATATATATATATATACACACACACACATATATGTATACACACATATATGTATATACATATACATACATATATATATACACACATATACATATATCACCGACTTTCAGCTTGTTGTGTTTGTGGATATATGACTGACTTTAATTATTAAACATTCGCACATAAATAAGTGACGTCATATTCAGTACTTTTGACAGTTCACTCTTCGGCCGCTCCATCTTATTAGGGAAATTCCATATACATCAATGTAAATTTCAAAACTCAACCCCATCATTTAATTTGTTTTTGATTGAAATTGAATATTACTTAAACTCTCTTAAATTAACTTCCAATAAAAAAGGTTTATCATTGATTGAAATTCATTCAGAAATGTTTAACGAATGAGCTGTCACAACTTTCAAGTACAAAGTTGTTATGAAGTCTGTCACATTCCCCCCCTTTTTTTCTTTTCTTTTTTCTCCTTTATTTATTTATCCTTCTTATTTCATTGTACTGTATATTGTTACTCTTATTTGCCTTGTATGTCTACTGTACAAACTGAACTGGAATGACTGACTGTTCGCTTTATAAGTTCAATAAAGTTTGGGGAAAAAAAACAAAAACCTATTCGGCCGCTCCCTTCTGCCGTATTTTGCGGCAAAATTATCCACACCCACCGCCGCGCTATGTATTGTGGGATATATGGGACCACAAAGCGTGCACCGGACCACGCTTGATATTTGGGGAAATCGACGGCGCATTTGGAGTATGCATTTGAAGTACACTTCGAATTGGGACAGCCGTCGTCGCGTGGCGGTGACGTAACCGCACTTGAAATGCGTACTTCAAGCGTGCAGACCCTGAATTGGGACACAGCCTGAGAAACATCTCTGCGGGTTAGAGGTAGAATAGACAAAGACATGAGAAGCCAGGCAGGGAAAGAAAAGGGAAAGGACTGCCTCCGTCAAAAGTGCCTTCAAGTGTGACAACTCGAATCTTAAAATCAATATGACACTTTACAGGGAGACAGTGTAAGTTTGCTAAAACTGGAGTTATGTGTTCATACATTCTAAGACCTGTTAAAAGACGTGCAGCAGCATAACTGCAAGCGATGGAGAGATGAGTGTTGGAGACCCAAATAGAGGGAACTGCACCTATTAACGTTTGTTTGAAACGGTTATCAACCTTAACAGACTGAACTGGACTTAGTAACAGGAGTGCATATAATTTTAGTAAATTATTCTGGTGAGTATCAGCTGCGCTGGGTATGTAAATCGGGCCATCCAGCTGCGGTGCTGATCGTACGCCACTCGTGCCAAAAATCCGGACAAATGTCACTTGATCAAGGAGCAGATGTGCATCAGATGAGATCAGCTGACTTTGCGTTTGCTTGCGCTGTGCACAGCGGTGTGAAAAACGCACATAAGAAAGCGGTGCTCAAAAGCAGGGTAGTGACAGAATTTATGCACATTATTGATATTTGAAGCATGTGTACCTGCACATGCATGCTTATTAACACACGGGTACTGTGGAATATATTTTTTACTCACCGAAAGCGCTCATGCTTTCGTCCACTCCCTGCAAAAAAATTTGCGGCTGTGCGGTGTCTGTGGCATCGGTGCGCTCATCGCTTGCGATGGAGTAAAAATCAAAAGCGCAGCTTTATCAGACAGTTGCAGTTTAATGTTGGCTGACGAGTCTTCAATGCGTCGCACAACTGGATTTCTGGACATGCTGACGTTGTTGTCCTGCACTTTTTCCGGGCACATTATTTCGGTGACTTTAACAGGGCAGTGTTTTATGAGGTCTCCATCTGAAAAAGGCTCGCCATGTCTTGCCCAATATTGACTTGGGCGACCTCATAGCTGGCTATTGGAGCCTTTTCCTGGACAATTCGAGCACGAAAAAAAAAAAAAGTACTGTTGCTGACCCTGCAGGATAGCTACCATTTGCTTTAATTTCTGCTCTCACTCAGCACCAGTGTAGGATGCAAAGGCCTGATGTTTGGTTTCACAATGACGTCGTACATTATACTCTGTCATAACTGCCACAGTTTCAGTGCAGATCCAACAGACACACTTCCCCTTGAATTCTTTGAAGAAATATTCACTCTCCCACCGTGTCTGAAATTTTCTGCACTCACTTTCTACCTTTTGCTTCTTTGGATCTGCCATGTTTAGTAACTTGGGGGTAAATTTCTTCTGTGATTGTCCTTTTTGGTGGAGCAACTGCCTTGATCAACAGCAGCCCCCCCCCCGGTGTTAAAACTAAGAAGTGCAATACATTCAAGCAAAAGTTGAAGTGCAGCCATATTCTATTCCAGCGGTCCCCAACCCCTGGGCCTCGGACTGGTACCGGTCCGTGAGTCGTTTGGTACCGGGCCGCGAGAGTTGAGGCTCAGGTGTGAAATGTATAGTTTTCAGGGTTTTTATCGGTTTTCAGCGTTATTTTGTTATCGTTTTTATCGTTAATTCGGTTTTCCTGGGTCTTTTCACGTGTGTTATGAATAAATCTTTTTTTCGGTACCGGTACTAGTTTTATTTTGTTGTATTTATCCGCGACACCTTAAAGGCCGGTCCGTGAAAATATTGTCGGGCATAAACCGGTCCGTGGCGCAAAAAAGGTTGGAGACCGCTGTTCTATTCTATTTATAAAATTATTTGCGGTGGGCCGCAGTTTGGACACCACTGACTAACAGGAAACTCCACTGGCTGCATGATTATTAGCATTATATAATGTGTGAAATTCATTATAAAAAAAAAGAAAGAAGTAACGAGTCGAATATTGCCAAATGTAGCGGAGTGAAAGTACTGTTTCTTCTTCACAAATGTACTCAAGTACAAGTAAAAAGTATGGCGCTTTAAAGGTATTTAAAAAGTACTTTATGTTTTTTCAAAAACTTTCTCAAGTAAATGTAACAGAGTAAATGTAACTCGTTACTACCCACCTTTGTCGGTATCACCACACAAAATATCACACTATTTCAATGTGTCTATATATTCTTACATCCCTAGTTATGAGGAATTTTTCTGCTACTTGTTAAATCTGTGCCATTAAGACTTCAGATGGTTCAGACAATGGCAATTTTATTTATATCACACATTTCATTAAATCTAAACTAGATATGCTAAACACAGAAGATGATGACATAAAACCTGTTGAGGTTTACAACACTTTAGGGCAGTGAAAACAGCAAAAAGAACTAAACCTAACAACACCACCAATGAAAAAACATTTTCATTGGTGGTGTTGTATACATTTTTTAAAATGTATACAAAGATGTAACTGATCTCAAGTCAGCAGTGTGAGAGCAAAGTGCTCTAATGGGGTGATATGGTACTATAAGGTTATTAAGATAAGACGGGGCCTGATTATTCAAGACCTTGTATGTTAGGAGCCGGAATTTAGATTCGATATTGGATTTAACAGGGAGCCAATGAAAGGAAGCCAATGTTTTTAAGCTGAGCTTAAAAGCTTATTGACTATTTACAGCTTGAAAGCCTGTGATACATAACCAATTAATAGATCAGTCAGACATTTAATTATACTACTTCTACTACTATTATTAGAAAAACTGGGCGAAACCTGATGTATAACAGATGAGGAATTCCAGCAGAAATTACAGCAGCTTTCACGTCAAACTTCTCAAACGTAACAGAACTGTCTGTCTGAGTCATTATGATCCAACGATAACAATGATTTCACCATTGTCATGATCACGCCGATGTTTGCACAGAGCAGATAATGAAGTGAATGTTTTTGCACACTGGTAACAGTGAAACAGTTTATTTGCAGCGTGGGCTCGTTTGTGTGCAGAGTATGAACTGAGATTCTTGAAGCTCTTGTCACACTGGTCACAGCTGAAGTTCCCTTCAATGTGTGTAAGTTCATGTTTGTTACGATAACCTGGCAATAAGAAACTTTTGTCACAGAGTCTGCACTTGTATGGTTTCTCTCCTGTGTGCACTACCTTATGCTTTTTAAGATCACCTGCAGTGGTGAAAGATGACCCACACTGGTCACAGACGTGCTTTTTAACCCCACTGTGGAAGAGCTCATGATTTTTTAATTCACTTGATGTTGGAAAGCCTTTCCCACATTCTTTGCAGTAGTTCATTTTGTCTCCAGTGTGTCTGCGTTGATGTACTTTTAGGTTCTCTTGATGATTGAAAGTTTTTCCACAAAGGTCACAGTGAAACGTTTTCCCACCACCACAGTGACGACAGGGTCGAGAACTGGATCCATCTGTGTCGCTCTGCTTCTAAACAAAGACACAAAGACAGTGTAAGTCAGGGAATTCCTTCAACATCTTTATCCTGAACGTCGCCTGAAATAAAGAGCAGCTCTGCCAAGGTCCACATTTTACTTTTTACACTATAACACTCAGCTTACTGGGCGAAAACGACTTCTCATTTGTAGGTAATCTAGTTAATGGGAAGATTGGTGGTTGGCGTATGCGCCAACCAGCGTGCAGCCTGTTACAGTCGCTCCTGCTTTTTCTCTTAGTTTAGCTCTTTTTTCTTACGTATTCTTTTTTTTCTGACTTGTATCTTCATCCGTTTATTATCTTTACTCAATCATGTGGATTGAGAGAGTTTTTGTTCTTCTGGTGGCCGTGGAACTGTTACTTTTATCAAGGAACGGGACCGCGGCACATCTCCTACACTCACGGACTGTTTACTGCAGAGATCAGCTGATGGCCCTGATGCCGGCCGGCTCGCTGGCCAGGCCCGCAGAAGTACCAGTTGAAATTTGAAGGAAAACACATCGGGGATGCAGAGGTCAAGGACAGAAGAGAAGAAAGAAGGAGACGGTGAGACAGCGGAGGCTCAAAGCGAGGAGGAGGTATAAACCGTGTCTATCGTAATGGGAAATGTGCAATCGTTGGCAAATAAAATCGACGAGCTCTCAGCTCGGCACCCATATGTATGTTCCTATGTTCCTCCCTCTGCTAACCCCACAGCTGCATGTGACACTATCCACTCTGCCATAGCCCGGTTACAGACTCAGCACCCGAGTGCCTTTATTGTGATCTCGAGTGACTTCAACCATGTATCACTGGACAATACACTAACAACATTCAGACAATATGTGGACTGTCCCACCAGGGGAGAGAAAATTCTAGACCTACTGTATGCTAATGTCAAGGATGCATACAGCTCCTCCTCCCTCCCCCCACTTGGTAGGTCAGATCATAACCTGATTCACCTCACCCCCCACTATGTGCCAATCGTGAGGAGGGAACCTGTGACCACGAGGAGCGTTAGGAGGTGGTCAGAGGAGGCCTTAGTGGAACTACAGGGCTGTTTCGAGGTGACCAACTGGGAAACACTCTGTGAGCCTCACGCCGAGGACATCAATGGGCTTACTGAGTGTATCACAGACTACATAACTTTCTGCACCGACTCCATTGTTCCAGCTCAGACTGTTCATTGTTACCCAAACAACAAGCCGTGGGTGACTAAGGACATCAAAGCCCTCCTCAACGACAAGAAGAGGGCTTTCAGAGGGGGCAATAAAGAGGAGGTGAGGAAGGTCCAGGTGTTACTAAAGGACAAGATCAGAGAGGCTAAGGACAATTACAGGAGGAAGCTGGAGTGGAAACTCCAGCAGAACAGCATGAGAGAGGTGTGGAGGGGCATGAAGACCATCACTGGATTCAGGCCAACCAACAGCAGGGGAGCTGAGGGAGGTGAGAATAGAGCTAACGAGTTGAATCTGTTTTTCAATAGATTCGACACCACAGTGTCTGCTCCCACCCCCACAACCTCACCTGTAGTCAGCCTGGAATCCAGAGCCACACCACTGTGCCAGCCTCTCTCTTCACATGGCGCTGTTGCCTCCTGTGAGATTCCTGACACCCCTCCCACACCCATCACCTTCACTCAATACCAGGTTGAGATGCAAATGAGGAGACTTCACTCAGGCAAGTCTGCTGGACCAGGCGGAGTGAGTCCCCTCGTCCTCAAGACCTGTGCCCCCCAGCTGTGTGGAGTCTTTCATAAACTGTTTATGCTGAGTCTGAGTCTGCAGAGGGTCCCAGTGATGTGGAAGACATCATGCCACGTCCCTGTACCAAAGACGCCATGTCCCAGTGGCCCCCAGGATTACAGGCCCGTGGCACTGACCTCCCACATCATGAAGACCCTGGAGAGGCTCATCCTGGACCAGCTGCGACCCATAGTAAGACCACATCTGGATCCCCTTCAGTTCGCTTATCAGCCTCGTCTCGGAACTGAGGACGCCATCATCTACCTGCTCAATCGTGTCTACACCCATCTGGACCAGCCGGCGAGCACTGTGAGGGTCATGTTTTTTTACTTTTCTAGTGCTTTCAACACCATCAGGCCGACCCTCCTGGGTGATAAGTTAGCAGCGATGCAGGTGGATGCTTCTCTGGTGTCCTGGATTGTTGATTACCTGACAGGAAGACCACAATATGTACGTCTCCCACAGTGTGTGTCTGACAAGGTGATCAGCAACACAGGGGCACCACAGGGGACTGTCCTCTCCCCCTTCCTCTTCACCCTCTACACCACAGACTTCAGCCACTGCACAGAGACCTCCATCTTCAGAAGTTTCCTGATGACTGGTGGTTGGATGCATCAGCAGGGATGATGAGACAGAGTACCGGGCTGTGGTCGACTCCTTTGTCACGTGGTGTGAGCAGAATCATCTGCAGCTCAACGTGGCAAAGACCAAGGAACTGATCGTGGACTTCAGGAAGACCAGGAAACACTTGACCCCTGTTTCAATCCAGGGGGTCAGTGCTGACATTGTGGAGGACTATAAATACCTTGGAGTTCACATTGACAATAAACTGGACTGGGCTAAAAACACCACAGCACTTTACAGGAAGGGCCAGAGTCGTCTCTATTTTTTGAGGCGACTGAGGTCCTTCAACATCTGCCAGAAAATGCTGAGGATTTTCTACGAGTCTGTTGTGGCCAGTGTGATCCTCTATGCTGTTGCATGCTGGGGGAGCAGGCTGAGGGTAGCAGATGCCAACAGACTTAATAAACTAATGCGTAAGGCCAGTAATGTTGTGGGGATGGAGCTGGACTCCCTCAAGGTGGTGTCGGAGAGGCGGATGCTGTCCAAGATAAAGACAATGTTGGATAACACCTCCCACCCACTCCATGACATGCTGGTCAGTCACAGGAGCTCGTTCAGTGAGAGACTGAGATTACCGAAAAGCACCACTGAACGACACAGGAAATCTTTCCTGCCTGTGGCTCCCTGTACAACTCATCCACTTAACACACTGGTTACTGCTACAACTACACGTTTCTTTTCCAGCTATTTATTAATGAGTGACTTATATATATATATATATATATAGATATATATATATAGATATATATATATAGATATATATATATAGATATATATAGTACTATTCTTAGCGTATTGTCTGTCTTGTCTTAATGTTGGTTTATGTTGGTTTATAATGGAGCACTGTAACAAAAAATAATTTCCCCCAGGGATCAATAAAGTATTCTGATTCTGATTCTAAACCCCTGGATGCTCTACTCTGCATGCCAAAAGATGCTAACCCCAAGCTGCTCTCTGATGCATCCATTGGAGTGTGAATGGAATGGCTGGAAATGGAAAACTTTTTTCCAACATCAGGAAAGTTTGATGAGATCTGTAGCAGCTTTGACCCAATATTCCGCACATGAAGTTTTCATGTCTCACATAATACTTCAAAATAACTGAAAGTGTAAAAATATAAATACATACCTCACAGTAACTGCACTTGTAGAGTCTCTTTCCACTGTGGATCTGTTGGTGTGCTCTCAAGGAACGTGGATCTTTAAAAGCCTTTTCACACAGGTCACATTTGCAAGGTCTCTCCTCAGTGTGGGTTAACATGTGCCGCTGTAAGTCTTTGTATGTCACAAAACGTTTGTCACACTGATCACAGAGCCAAACATCATTGCCAGTGTGAATGCGTTGGTGGATATTTCTGCTGACTAGCCAGCGGAAAGTTTTCCCACAAATGTCGCAGCTGTACGCCTTAGTTTCAGAGTGGGTAACTTGATGACGCCGTAAGCTGCCTCTGACAGCAAAAGCTTTACCACACCGATCACAGCTGTACGCTTTAACTCCACTGTGGGTGAGTTGGTGTGGTTTTAAGCTTCCAGCGTGGGTAAAAGACTTTCCACACAACTCACAGCTGTACGCTTTAATTCCAGAGTGAGTAACTTGATGACGTCGTAAGTTGCTACTGTGATTAAAATTCTTCCCACACTCCTCACAGCTGTATGCTTTAACTCCACTGTGGATGAGTTGATGACGTTTCAGGTCCGACTTCCTTGTAAAATCCTTCCCACACTCATCACAGCTGTATTTTTTCTCTCCCTTTCTTCTGTGAGGTTTGTCGGCCTCCTGAGAGCGCTGACTTCTCGCTCCATGTTGGTCCTGCAGTGACAGAGATACAAACAGAGGCAGTGAGTGAAACACAGTCGTGGAACAAACTGAACCTGCCTCCATTAGTGGGATCAAAGATGTGAACAAACATGTTGTAGGTGTGTTACCACCAGTAATGGGAATAAGGGCATTACAAGTAACGGCGTTACTTTTTGCAGTAACGAGTAATCTAACTAATTACTATTCCTATCATTACAACGCCGTTACCGTTACTAACAAGAAAATGCGTTACTATTTTTCAACAAACAGACGGTTGAAGCTGTGTTCAGCTTACAGTATCTTATATCAGTTGCAGGGAGTAGCTGTAAGTAATCTGGACGCTACAGCTTTAAGCAGCTGCGCTCCCGCGGACGGTGATCAGTGTCTAGCACAACAGCTGGAGCTCAGGGGGCAAAACAATCACGTTACTGCTGCTGTTTGACTGAGGAAGAATAAAGGAGTCGTGGTCAATCACATGACCACTTAAAGACAAAGCAACAAGGTGACATATACCAGTTTATAAACTGTGTTGATAGGCCAGTAAAACCAGAGTCATGATAAACAATATATACGCGCGTTTGTTCCTCAATAGTTTCATGTTTACTGTCTAAGGACAGCAGCGAGACCTCTCTGCTTATGAGAGAGAGAAAAAAGGGAAGTTTTAGGAGAGAGAGAGCAGAAAAAGAGAGAGAGCGAGTTTTGAGTCGTGAGAGATTTGTGACGTTTAGCGTGTTTGGAGTGTGTAGTTAATTTGTTGTCTTGTGTAGTTAGTGTGTAGTGTTGTGGATAGTTTTGTGTTGTGTGTCAGAACAATGAGGCGACTGCTGTCTCCAGGTAGAAACAGGAGTGACACACCTGCTGCTGTCAGACCTGCAGGTATCAGGCTGTGATGTTTCCTTTATAGTGGACAGAAATATTTGGAGTGGCACAAATAATTTGTGGCATCTTATTGAAGAACAGCTGATTGTTCTGTAAACAGTTTGAAATGGTTATTTTAAAAAAAGGGTAAAAGGTAAATGGATGCAAATAACTTTGTTGTTTGCAAAACTTGTGCGTATGATTGTAACATTCACAATTTATATTTGCATTTAGAGTTATGAAATATGATCATTAAACAGGTTTGTGGTTGTTACAGTAAAAATATAACTTTTTCTACTCTGATTTGATGTTTGTTGTCTGATTTTAGATCAATTGTGTTAACACAGTTTGTCAAAATGAAAACATGACTGTAAATTCAGACACATGAAGTTGTGCTGAAAAGGATGAGACCAAACAAGGCAAATAAACAGTTTTTAAAGGTGAAATGTGGAGCGAAAATCAAACGTAGAGAAAAATGGCCAATTATACCCTGGAGCCCAGAGGGTTAAACATTGTTTTAAAGTAACGCAATAGTTACTTTTCAATTAATTAATTACTTATATAATATTGTAACTCAGTTACTTTTTTGAAGAAGTAACTAGTAACTATAATTAATTACTTTTTCAAAGTAATTGCCCAACACTGGAGTAATTGCCCAACACTGGTTACCACCACGTTCTGGTGATAGTTTCACATTACAATGATGTGCTACAATGAGAGTTGCAATGAAAATGACATAATTGAAGAAATATTGGTCACAAGTGAAAAACTTTTACTTCATGAAAACCTGAGTTCAACTGATGATATGGTTGTTTAAATGTGTACTGATAAAATATGATCTTTATATTTTCTTGTAACTTCTGTGGTTTTTGTTTGTGACGTACATTCTGCATGTATGGAGGAGCCCAGGACGGAAAAGATAAAGCTGCTGTTAACATCCAGCTGTGCACACAGTTTCAATAACAGTGTAACTGAGATATTTTTCTCACCTCCTGTGTTGAAGTCATTGTTTCCTCTGTAGTGGCTGAGCTGAGTCCAAATGGCTGAAACTGTTCCTCTGCTGCTCCACCAGACTCTTCTCCTCCTGTTACTCAGCTGGGACACAAAAAGTATAGATATGTATTTTATCCCTGACAAGAAGAAGCAGAGCAAATAAACATTACTACTCTCCTCAGTGACAACAATACCTATGAAGCTTCAAGGTGAAACCCCAGAAGCAAAAAGAAAGTCATCAGCTGTCTACAAGAACTTGAAAAAAGCCACTGAGCGCCCTGCATACCACCACCTTTACCCAGGGGATGCTACACATATATATATGTGTGTATATGTGTGTGTGTGTATATATATATATATATATATATATGGTATTCTCCCCACTCATGTATTGACCCATGTGCCTGTTCATCTTAGCCGATATGATGCCTGACAGGAGCTTCCATGTAGTACTGAGGCAGGTTATTGGTCGGTAGTTGGATGGGGTCCTTCTTGGGGTCCTTGGGGATCAGGACCGTTCGACCTTCGGTTAACTAGCAGCTGGTTCATTTGTGCTGCCAGACGCTCGTGGAGTGCAGTCAGCTTCTTCAGCCAGTAGGCGTGAACCATGTCGGGCCCTGGTGCTGTCCAACTCTTCATACTGGAGACCCTTTCTTGAATATCTGCCACTGTGATGGTTACTGGTCCCTGTTCAGGGAGGTCGCTATGGTCTGCCCTCAGATCCACTAGCCACTGAGCATTGCCGTTATGGGTTGCGTCCTTCTCCCATATGCTCTTCCAGTATTGCTCCGTCTCCAGCCTTGGTGGTGCTGTTCTCTTATTGTTCCCTTGCCACTGAGAGTACACCTTTGCTGGTTCTGTGGAGAACAGCTGGTTTATTCTCCTGCCTTCTATCTCTCTGGTGTACCTCCTCAAGCGGCTGGCCAAGGCTGTGAGTCTTTGCTTGGCAGTTTCCAAGGCCTCAGGTATAGACAGTTTGCTGTATTTCTTATGCACCTTCTTTGCCGCACCTTTCTGCAACTCCGTTAGTTGGCTAACCTCCCTCCGTGCTGCTTTGATCTTGCTCTCTAGCCTCCTTCTCCATGGAGGGTACTGCCCCTTGTGGCTGTTCAGCTTGTAGCCAAGCATCTCACTGATCACTGCTGCCGTATTGTAGATCAGTTTGTTAGTGTCGGTAATCGTGGTTGTAGGTATGTGCATTAACATCATCTAGCAGACCTTCTGAGGGTACTTCACGTAATCTTGGTAACCGGCTACGGGGGATCCAGGTTTCAAGCTTGGCCATGATCCTATTTCTCAGGTCAGTTCCTCTCGCACTCAACGATCCTTCTCCTATCGCACTTGGGGCTATGTACCCAATCTCGGGTGGGGGTGATGATATCTCCCCCCTGACCTGGCGTCCTGACTCCTCCTTGCCGTAGCATTTATGTTGTACCTCGTCAATCTCTAGCTGTGATAGCAGTCCCTTCTTTCGAATGTTGGAACACTGAGCTACTAGTTGTTTCGCCGTCATTGTGGATGTTGGGTATCGAAGAATCCATAGGTCCCTCATCCTATTCATGTAGCCCCTTCCGCCAGGGTTACTTGTGTAGTAGCATTCCAACAACGCCCTGTTTTCGTCTCTTGCCCACCGATGCCTTCTTGTTCCAGTAGCCCACTTGTCGTCAGGGTGCCCTGGTTCCTCAACACCTGACGCGGACTTTGTTGATCCGGGCGACGTCCGAGCCGGCATGCCTTCATATTTATCTGTCTCGCTAGCATAGGGGGTCTAGCCTTAGGACCCTTACTGGATACAGACACCCCAGGCAGGAATCGAACTTGCGATCCTCTGCTCCAAAGGCGTGTAGTCTAACCACTACGCACAACTTCCTGCTAGTTTCTAACTCAGTTAAGTGGTAATAAATTGTGTTTTCATGGATGCCTGGATGTTAAACTTCATAGTTACACCTGGTAAAGCAGCAATGCTGATCATTTTATTACAGATGAAAGAATTTAGACAGTTTTAAACTCTCAGTGATGCTGCAGTAAGCATATTACATATGGGTGCCGACTGGCACAAGTGTCTTCAAGATACTGGTATTTTTCACAATTTTGTTTCTTAATCCACTACGAGTTTTGAAAAATTAGCTATATAAATATATTATGGTATGGTAAAGTAGCTGAATCAGACTCCATCATAAACCACAAGTGAACAAAACTTCTGTTCTCGTCAAAGAAAACCAAAAATAAATCCAACATTCAATCCACAAAATGATTAAAAACATTCTTCTTTTGCCACAGCAGATGGACAATAAAGTTATAGTGACCCTGATACTGCAGCAGATCGCTCTGATTTCCTGTTATCACTTCAAATAGAAATGAGGCTGTAGAGGTTTGGTGCAGGCAGAAAAACAGCTGCAGGGACAATGAAAAGACTTTTCTGCTCCAACTTCTCCCAACATGCTGAGCTAATGATTAGTTGGTGTTTTTCTCCAAACACTCTCTCACTCTTCTCTCAACGTGTTCACAATAAACTGTGAACAGACACCGAGGAGAGCAGCAGAAGACCTCATTCAGGAGCTAAACTCAACATGAACTGAACTCACAGTAAAGTTAGCTCGGTGCTTACCTTTAGATGAGCCCACAAACCGAGAGAAACTCCGTGATGAAGCTGGAACTCTTTCCAAACACAGGAAACAGATCAGGGAGCAGAGACCCACGTGGTTCACGCTGATCGCAGCTACGATCCAGGAGACAAGGGTGGGCAGATCGATGCAGATATCGATCAGGACGTTGGTAGTGGTTTATGATCGATACTTTAGTTCGTTTCTCTCCTCTAAGTTCACTACTTTACTCCCGTTTCATGAAGCAGCAGCTCTCTCTGCTCGACTCCTCTCCTGCACATACACTTTGCTCCGCCCTCTTTCCCTGCTCTGCTGTAGTTTGTTGCTTTGTATCACGTGACCGAGAACACTTGGCATGCACGAGAAGACTGAGGCTGTGTCCCAATTCAGGGTCTGCACGCTTGAAGTACGCGCACTACGCGTACTACGTACGGTGCGTACTATAAGTACGAGAAGTGCGGAAGTGAGAGGCTTGTGAAATGGGACGGTATACGCTTCGTTGCGCTGTTCAGGTTGCCTAGCAACCATGATACTAATCGCGAGACACGTTACATACAGCATTGTTTGACAGAAATGAAGGAGAAAAATGTTTTGTTGGTCATTCAATTTTGTCATGACATCACTTTGATTAGTTGAGTATATATATATATATATATATATATATATATATATATATATATATATATATATATATATATATATATATATAGTTGTGTTTATAGATTAATTTCCAGTAGAGAAGGACCTGCTGATGGAAAGCTGAGAGTTTAACAGGTAACGAACTGCAATCAAAGTCACAACGTAACAAAAAGTCTATTCCACCCATTTTGCCAATAATCACACTGGGAATAATGTTCCAAAAGGAATTTTTGTTCCTAATGAAAGATCTTAACCATTTCAATTTTAGTACACCATTCATAACATCAAAGTCAATGGCATTAGCCCCACCCTCTTCATAATTCTTAATCATATCATTTTTCTTTATATAATGACATTTGTTCCTCCATATGAACCTAAAATTAAGATTATTTATAGTTTTAATTAGTTTTGGAGATATGGGCAGAGAAAAGGCTGGAGAGATTAGTCTGGACAGACTGTCCATTTTGGTTAGCAAGATTCTCCCAAACAGAGTTATGTCCCTCTGCAGCCACCTGTTTAAAACTTACACTTTTCTATATTGGCACAGATATTCTTATTTTCTGTTGATGTCTTATCCTTGCAAATGACAATGCCCAGATACTTCACCTCCTTTTTTATCTGTATATTACTTATTGCCTGCAGGGGACACTCAGAGCTAGAATCTCACATTTATTAATATTCAGCTGTAGGCCAGAAGCTTTGGAGAAGTGGTTGATCACCTGTAAGGCTGAAGGAATCTGGTCCTCATTTTTTAAAAACAGGGTGGTATCATCTGCCAGCTGACTGATTATTATCTGTTCACCCATCACAGTTAACCCATCAATGTGACTGTTTTTAATCAAAATAGACAAGAGCTCAGCAACCATGATGAACAGAAGTGGTGAGCTGCTACATCCCTGCCGTATCCCTCTATTAACCTCAAACCTTGAACATGTACCATGTTCTAGCAAAACAGAGCTGTTCATGTCATTATATAGCATCTCTATAACATTATAAATTCCTGTCCAAAACCAAAAGACTGCAGAGTTTTTAATATGAACGTATGTTCAACTCAGTCAAATGCTTTGTAAAAATCCAAGAACAGGATGTACCCTCTCTCTTGGATTATTTCACTGTACTGAGATCCCAAACCAGCCTAATATTGTTATGAATTAGTTTTCCTTTCAAAAAACCTGATTGTGTTTCACTGATAATGTTTGAGATGCCTTTCTTTAGCCTCTCAGCCCTTTGCCAGACAGGAGAAGCCAAACACCAGCTAACTCAAACAAAGAAAATGTATGAATATAACAGAACTTTGACCTTGCAGTGTTAATATGGGTTAATATTTATATGCACGCCACATAAACATTTGAAGGTGTGATGGAAAAATAAATACATTTAATAAAGAAACAATATTGAACAATAAGTAGAATATATTAATGACTGCAATGTAAGCTAAAGTGAATCAACTGGTGGTGAGGTGTGGAGCTTACCATGTGTGCCTTGCCATCACACATGTAAATTGGTCAATAAAAAAATCAATAACACTGCTTTTGAATATCGATTCAGTATCATAAAACAAAATATTGTGATTTTCGATCTATATTTTTCTTACATCCCTAGTTATGAGCAATGATTCTGTAACTTGTTAAATCTCTGTCATGAAGAATTAAGACGCTTCTGAAAATGGCAATTTTATTTATATCACACATTTTATTACATGTTAACTAAATATTCTTAACACAAAAGATAAAGACATAAAAACCTGTTTAGGTTTACAATACTGTAAGGCAGTGAAAACAGCAAACAGAACTAAACTAAACCTAACAACACCACCAATGAAAAAAAGGTCTGGAGTCTGTTTTTAATGTATGCAAAGATGTAACTGATCTCAAGTCAGCAGGTGACAGGACCACAGTAACAGAAAGCATCTTTGGACTGTACCACAATTAAAATAGAGGACTGAAGGCTCTGCCTCCCATTCTACTTTTAAATACTCTAGGAACAACAAGTAGGCCTGCAGAGCGAGAGCGAAGTGCTCTAATAGGGTGATATGGTACTACAAGGTCATTAAGATAAGATGGGGCCTGATTATTTAAGACCTTGTATGTGAGGAGCAGGATTTTGAATTCTGGATTTAACAGGAAGCCAAAACAGGAGAAATCTGCTCTCTCTTTCTAGTCCCTGTCAGGACTCTTGCTGCAGCATTTTGGATTAACTGAAGGCTTTTCAGGGAGTTTTTCGTTTTCAAGCTGAGTCCTGGGATGACTTTTTAAGTAATGATATAACTATTTACAGCTTGAATGCCTGTGATACATAGACAATTAAGAGATCAGTGAGACATTTCTTTGATTATAGTACTATTATTATTACTACTACTAAATACTACTGTTTCCAAGTGGAGGAAAAATGATCATGTAATAAGGAGAACATTTTTAGAATTAAAATTCAAATAAACATTAAAGGAAAAATTAAGAGAAACCTGATGTATAACAGATGAGGGTATTTCAGCAGAAATTACAGCAGCTTTCACATCAAACTTCTCAAATGCAACAGAACTGTCTGTCTCTTCAGATTATTTATTTCTATTTTTTTGCCTGTCCCATTTGGTTCTTTAGCCGTCAGAATTGTTGTCTGAAGACCAACAAGGAGACCCAATGGATTTACTTTGCCAAATGGATCATCACTGCCTTGCCATATTGGTCCATTTGATCAACCTTTGTTGTTATTATTTATCTTATTTTCAGTTGTTACAGACGGGACAGACATGGCTGAGGGATAGGGAAGGGAGAAAGAAAGATGAAGGGAAAGAAAAACAGAAGGGAAGAGGGACAGTGAGAAAGGGCACTTAAAAAGAGAAAGAAGAGAAAAAAAAATCTCCTGGATCACCTGAAGGCATCAGTTACCGGCAGGGAGTGTGGTGAGGGGAGATAGGCCTTTGGAGGGCCTGGGAGTTCCCAGAGAGGTGGAGTGTAAGACCCGACCTGACATATGGACACAGACAAACAGGCACACAGACACAAACATGCATTCCCACCCTCATGCACACATATACAAACACTCAGCACTCACCCAACGTAGGGATAGACATACATGGACACTGTACACACAATCACACTCCCCAAACAAACTCTATACCCCGGGTCCAGGTACCCTCGCCCCTGGAGGGGGAAACGGCACCTAGACCCAGGAGATGTTACCCTTTCCCCCGGGGTGGAGGCAAGCAGACCGCCCCAGGCTCCGCAGCAGCAGGGAGGCCCCGCATCCCAGATCCCAATCAGACGGCCAACGCCTCCTCCCAGCCCCCCCGCCCCGATGGCCAGCAGAGAACAGGGGTGTGTGAAGACCCCAAACCTCCCTCCTCTCGCTCATGTGTATCGTTGCTGCGTGTTGTTCTAAGGTGCATTTAAAACACAGGAGAGCATGGTGCTGCTGCCAGAGAGCAGCAGGTGTTAGCACGGCCCCTCCCGAGAACCCTCAATGTGTACATGGATTTAAAATTGAGAGGTGGGCACCGGTGCCAGAGGTGGGGTTGAACACACAGACCGTCCACTGGACGCCGTTAACGTGCCCACCCTCAAGGCCCTATATGTATGTGTTATGACAGTGTGAGTAATGTGGATGTCTAAGTTGTGGAATAAAATTGAGGCACAGGTGGCCAGAAGGGGACAGGGGGTGGGGGGGATGCCTCCCCTGCACCCTGGTGACACACCCGCACCCAAAGGCCCTACTTGTGTGGGTGTGTTGGAGCGGGAAGAGGGAGGCAGCCGGGGATGGGGAGGAAAAGAAGGGAGGAGCAAGATGCCCCTCCCTGGGGCCAGCTCCCCCACCCTAACATTCAATCATCTCCAAGACTGCACAAGACAGTAGACACCCAGGTTAAGTTTATTCTCACCTCTCCCCCACCTGCAGAGTGGACTCCTGCAAGGATGGAACAAGCTCCCTGTCAGTTGAAGGGTTCATTATGATCCAATGATAGGAATGATTTCAGCCATTGTCATGATCACGCTGATGTTTGCACAGAGCAGATAATGAAGTGAATGTTTTTGCACATTGGTAACAGTGAAACAGTAGATTTGGGGGAAAAAGCAAAAAAAAGCAGTTAAAATGAAATGTAAAAAAATAATGTTTCTATGCACATCTGCAGTTTAGAAACATATCAGTTTGGTAATATAAAATAAATGTATTCCTATAACTTCTATATCCTAAGAGAACAAAGATTAAAATGTAACAGGGATAACATTTTAGAATATTAAAATCCCTCAAAGGAAAAAAAACTTGATGTGCACATCTATACTTGCAGCTTCCTAAATGTAACATCCAGGTTTATTTACTGCAGGTCCAGAAAGCAAATCAGATCCAAGTGTGACATCAGCTGCACTCTTTACAGGAGACTCCATCTGAACTCTGTGGAGCCTGATCTCAAGGTTTTTAAGTCTGACCCTGAAACCAGGAGAGGATCTTTCTGTCTCTGCAGATCCATTGTGATCCAGTGATCACAGTCCTGCATGATCACGCCGATGGTTGTGCAGAGCAGATAATGAAGTGAATGTTTTTGCACATTGGTAACAGTGAAAAAGTTTGTTAACAGCGTGGGATAGTTTGTGTTTGGAGTATGAACTGAGATTCTTGAAGCTCTTGTCACACAGGTCACAGCTGTAGTTCCCTTCAATGTGTGTAAGTTCATGATTGTTACGACTCCCTGAGTACGAGAAGCTTTTGTCACAGTGTCTGCACTTGTATGGTTTCTCTCCTGTGTGGACTCGTTTATGCACTTTAAGATGATCTGCAGTGGTGAAGGATGACCCACACTGGTCACACACGTGCTTTTTAACCCCACTGTGATAGATTTCATGTTCTTTTAATGCACTTGGTGTGGGGAAGCCTCTCCCACATTCTTTGCAGTAGTTCATTTTTTCTCCAGTGTGTCTGCGTTGATGTAGCTTTAGGTTCTTTTCATTATTGAAAGTTTTTCCACAAAGGTCACAACGCAACGCTTTCCCACCACCACAGTGACGACAGGGTTGAGAAGTGGATCCATCTGTGTCGCTCTGCTTCTAAACAAAGACAGTGTAAGTCAGCGAATTCCTTCAACATTTTTATCCAAAGCATCATCCAAAGGAGATGTTGCAACACTTTGAAAACCTGAGAAAAGAAAGAAATCTGCTTCTACTTTTGACTACTTCTCTTTCTATACCTCCATGTGGTGTTGTCTGAGTGGTGATACCTATTGCTCAGGACAAAACTGTAGCAGCTTCCTGCACCCTAATGGTGTCATAAATAAAACTGACTGTGATGATGTTGAAGCGGGCAAAGCGACCAGTGAGGAGGGTATACTGGTGGCATCTGCCATCTGTTGTCTTTAGCATAGCAGGTAGCAGACTGAAGTTAGATGTTAATGAGTAATTACTGCAGGTTGAACAGGTCATGGAACATTAAGGTTCACAAAACATCACACATGGAGGACTGGGCGAGTTGCTGACTTTACAGAGCAGCAGGAAAACCAGCTGAACCGAGCAAAGAGTCCAGAGTGTGGAGAACTAAGCTGAGCAATGAAATAAGAGCTGAAACTCACGCAGCGCTGCCTTTACATGCAGGAGAATTGCCAACATACTAACACAACTGAATGAGCAGAGTTGTTCCGAACAGTCAGCTGAAAATGACAAGATAAAAATATAAATACAAACCTCACAGTAACTGCACTTGTAGAGTTTCTTTCTGCTGTGGATCTGTTCGTGTCTTCTCAGGGAATGTGGCTCTTTAAAAGTCTTCTCACACAGGTCACATTTATAAGGTCTCTCCTCAGTGTGGGTAAGCATGTGCTGCTGTAATTCATAGTATGTCACAAACGGTTTCCCACACTGATCGCAGCAGTAAACATCTTGTCTGGTGTGGATGCGTAGGTGAGTATTTCGGTATGTTAGATGAGTGAAAGTTTTCCCACAAATGTCGCAGCTGTACGCCTTAGTTTCAGAGTGGGTAACTTGATGACGCCGTAAGTTGCCTCTGACAGTAAAAGCTTTGCCACACTGATCACAGCTGTACGCTTTAACTCCACTGTGGGTGACTTGGTGTTTTTTTAAGTTTGCAGGCTGTCTAAAAGACTTTCCACACAAGTCACAGATGAATGGTCTCTCCCCAGTGTGGATGAACTGATGATGTTTTAGCTCAGACTTCTGAGTAAAATCCTTCCCACACTCTTCACAGCTGTATTTTTTCTCTCCCTTTCTTCTGTGAGGTTTGTCGGTCTCCTGAGAGCGCTGACTTCTCGCTCCATGTTGGTCCTGCAGTGACAGAGATACAAACAGAGACAGTGAGTGAAATGCAGTCGTGGAACAAACTGAAACTGCCACTGTAATCAAAATGACAATTAGGAAATTGTTTTGCTCATTGGGAAAAAATATACCATCTGAAAAAATTATAAGTGCAGCTGATTATATTTTATTTCAGTGTCCTGATAAAATATGATCTTTGTATTTTCTTGTAACTTCTGTGGTTTTTGTTTGTGAATGTAGCTTCTGTATGTATGGAGGAGCCCAGGATGGAAAAGATAAAGCTGCTGTTAACAACCAGCTGTACACACAGTTTCAATAACAGTGTAACTGTGATATTTTTCTCACCGTCTGTGTTGAGCTCATTGTTTCCTCTGTAGTGGCTGAGCTGAGTCCAAATGGCTGAAAATGTTCCTCCGTCAGATTCTCCTCCTGCTGATCAGCTGGGACACAAAAGAATATATTTATATGTATTTGATCTCTGACAAAAAGAAGCAGAGCAAACACAAACCAGAGAAAGCAACATTTAGAAGATTCATTTGTTCCAGCAGCTGCAGGATGGTTTCTACAGGCTGAAGAACAACAGTCACTGCAGGAATCAACATCTGCACATTGATTTTCTGTTAGAGGAACAAAGTGAATGCAGACACACACACAGACAGACTCTCTCCAAACCCTCAGAACAAAAGCTGTCCAGCTTTGTGTGTCTGTCAAAATGCTTTTTACAAATCCTGCTGGAATCAGTGTTGTTACAGCTGCAGTCAAAGCAAGATGGAAATAATGAAGAAGGAAAGTTCAAATCTACTCAGACTAAATGTCAGACTTGATCCCTGCAAGCAGGCACAAACTAAAACTCTCTTTTGTGAAAACCAGTGTTGGTCAAATTACTTGAAAAAAGTAATCAGTAAATAATTAATGATTACTTCCCACCAAAAGTAATCCCGTTACTTTACTGATTACTTATTTTTTGAAAGTAATTAGTGTAAGAATGTTTAGCTGATTTTAGAAATCTGTTAACATAGAATGTAGAATTATTGTAGAGACACTAACACTGCCCTCAATGTAATAAAGGCCTGATTGTGTCATGAACTTAGGAGTAGAGTATAGGAGACCCTCCCCAGTTGAACTGTGAAAGTAAAACAGAGAGGAGTTAATGCTGAGTGGAAATTCCCCAGAGAATGTTTGGGTGGGGGTCTCAACATTTGTAACTGGATAACTGTGGTCTGGAAGGGAGATGGGTTTTATGACTGGCAGGGAGTCACGTACATAGAGACACACACCCACAGTGCTTTAACTGTCACGCACACACATCCACACGCACACTCACTCATGTGCGCTCACATAGGCATTCATGTGCTCGTGCACATAGACACAAACACAGTTTGCAGCACACCGTGGGGGTTTTATGATAGGGTCGCCCCTACAAAACTGTGTTTCACAGACAAAGGAGTGAAGATTTGCAGAGGGACACACCGGCCTCGTCTTCCCTTCTAGAAGTGCATGCTTAAATAAAGATGAATAAAGGTTTTGTGAAATGACTACTGAGTTCCGGTGGCGTCTCTGGAAGTTTCCACGAATAAAAGAACCGGGGTGAAACTGATTTCGTAACATTAGTTAATTAGTTACTTTTTAAAAACATGATTTACACCCTGAATAGGTAATAAAGCGACAGTGAGTCCATCATATATAATGTAATCAAGTGGAAAGTCTCTTTTTAAAATTTGTTTTATTAGTTTTAATCTTTTAACTTTATGCATCAAGCAAAATTTAATTATATGCAACATTCTCTGACTGGAAGAAATTTGTTTAACATTTAAAATAACTTTACTCGCTACTTGAAAAAAAGTTATCGGATTACAGTAACGCATTACTTGTAACTGCCCATCTCTGGTGAAGACACTGAAGCAGTGGACTGATGCAACTGTCTGTAAAGGCTGCTGATATTCGACCTCGCCCTACTTACTCCCTCATTCCTGCATGCTGCCTTCCACAATGTCTGTATAAACAACTCTCACCCATGTCAATCTATAACTTTTCTTATTTCATTTTATCGCTCACTTCCTCTCATGTGTTCATCCACAGCAGCAGGACAATAAAGTTATTGTGACCCTGATACTGCAGCAGATCGCTCTGATTTCCTGTTATCACTTCAAATAGAAATGAGGCTGTAGAGGTTTGGTGCAGGCAGAAAAACAGCTGCAGGGACAATGAAAAGACTTTTCTGCTCCAACTTTCTGCCAGCAAACGCTCAACTTCTCCCAGCATGCTGAGCTAATGATTAGTTGGTGTTTTTCTCCAAACACTCTCTCACTCTTCTCTCGACGTGTTCACAATAAACTGTGAACAGACACCGAGGAGAGCAGCAGAAGACCTCATTCAGGAGCTAAACTCAACATGAACTGAACTCACAGTAAAGTTAGCTCGGTGCTTACCTTTAGATGAGCCCACAAACCGAGAGAAACTCCGTGATGAAGCCGGAACTCTTTCCAAACACAGGAAACAGATCAGGGAGCAGAGACCCACGTGGTTCACGCTGATCTCAGCTACGATCCAGGAGACAAGGGTGGGCAGATCGATGCAGATATCGATCAGGACGTTGGTAGTGGTTTATGATCGATACTTTAGTTTGTTTCTCTCGTCTAAGTTCACTACTTTATTCCCGTTTCATGAAAAAGCAGCTCTCTCTGCTCGACTCCTCTCCTGCGCACACACTTTGCTCCGCCCCCTTCTTCCTGATCTGCTTTGATTCGGTCCGGTGCGATCACGTGACTCAGCTGCCCTGAAGAAAATACATTTTGGCTGCAGAGAGTGAGAAAGAGGAGCATCATGTGGAGATATTTCACAGCTGTAAATAAAAACAGCCATGTGTGTGTGAAGAAAAGTTTCTACTGTGGCAACACCACCAATTTATAAAGACACAAAGAAGAGCAGCAAAAGAAACTCAGTGAGGAGGGAAATCCCTCAGACAGACCCCTCACAGAGGTCAGAGGTCACTGACAGAGTCCTTTCGGAAAGGCACAGAACATCCAGGTCGCTCATTTAGTGCTGAGAGTAAAGTTTCATTTCAAAGTGTTCGTCGTCATCATTGTTGTTACTTGAGCAGATTGATTACTTATAAACTAAATGCAGACATTAAAAATAACACATTCATCCCACTGAAGTGTTACATTAATTATTTTATTGGAGGCATGGATTCTCTTTTTTTTTTGCCGATGCCCGTGATGCCGCCCCCCATCATGATGCCGCCCCGGGCAACCGCCCATGTCGCCCGTATCAAAAACCGCTACTGATTGTATGTACAGTTCATTGTAACCGATGTAACTTTCTATAAAGTGGTTTCAATAAAACAGAAAAGACAAATAAAAAGACAAAATAAACTACTGCATAACTAAATGAGCAAATACAATAATGTAATTTAAAGGAATTTAATAATGTAGATTTCTGTAGGGCTTTCTGTGGCCTAAAGGCATTAATTTTTCCATTATTTTTGCAGCAAAATGAAAATTTCCCTTGCCAAAAAATTTAACAGGGTTATAATCGGGTGTGTAAGAAAGTGGGGAGGGTTTTCATGGCTTACAATCTATAAAAAATAATAATAATAAAATAAAGATCTGGTTTCTACTATGCAGATTTTCACCAATCACAGGGGTCCCAGAATGTAACCTCTGAGATAATCTAAGGAATACCATGTGAAAATTGCTTCCATACGTAGTGCTTTGACACATATTAATGTCAGCAGGCTAACGTCTTGATGCATTCCCAATCATCCAGGAAAGTAAATCTCCAAAAGTTGATTCTGTTCATCTGGACGCAGCGTTTTCAGGGGGAGAAACGTTTCGTCATTCATCCAAGTGACTTCTTCAGTCTCAGCTGACTGCAGGTTTTCCCAAATCTTATAATGACTATAATGACTATGCATAATGATTGGTTTCAGTCATTATGCAAATGTACTGTTTATAAGATTTGGGGAAACCTGCAGTCAGCTGAGACTAAAGAAGTCACTTGGATGAATGACGAAACGTTTCTCCCACTGAAAACGCTACGTCCAGATGAACAGAATCAACTTTTGGAGGTCAGCAGGCTAACACACTTTGAATGGTGATACATTTTTCCGTGAGTGTATTTCTGGTGGTTCCAATGCCATAATAGTTCACACATCAGAAGATCACTGTTTCCACTGAGGAAAGAGACAAATGCCTTTGGATGTGCTTCAGGGAGAGCATCTGGCATTAAAAATAAAAGCTACCCAAAGAAATCTGTGGAACAAGGGAACAGCCAAAAGCAGCTACTGTAGTTTAAGCATGTTAGTGTGGCAATATTAGTACAGCTGAGACTCCCATCCCACCAGGATTTTCTGC
The DNA here is from genome assembly GCF_051167445.1 of Perissodus microlepis. Classification (NCBI taxonomy): domain Eukaryota; kingdom Metazoa; phylum Chordata; class Actinopteri; order Cichliformes; family Cichlidae; genus Perissodus; species Perissodus microlepis. The sequence goes on from NC_140469.1 coordinate 31,284,105, forward strand.
TCTCCAGACTTCTCATTTAATGATTATTAAATCAACCTAAAAAGTTATTTCAAAGCCTTATTTGGACATCCAGATTAAATTAAAGCAGTCAAGATGTGATGAAATGGATATCCCAATGAAAGAAGGCGGTCCCTGAGATGTGTAATATCCAACTTGAAGTTTGTGTCAAAAATTGTACTTTACAGTAGAACTGGAGTCCAGGGAAATACCATTCAGAGTAATAATCTGTGGTGTTTCCTACAAAATCAGATCTTGTTTGTGTTTTTCATCACATGGACCAACAAAAGGGCAACTGCCAATAGCTACAATCCAGGAGAAAATGAGTGAAGCTGGACAGTGCTGATTACAGCAGGCTTGTCCCGATAGCACAAATACAAAAAAATACCAAGACCCAGGAAAATAAAATGTTTGAAATACCACAAATGAAAAAAAAAACTTGCAACTTGGACAGCCACTGGTACAGCCTTCCCAGGAACAACATCACCGATCTCTGAACAGCCAAGATACTGCACAGGACCCTCAAAGAACAGACCACACGCAGGGGCGGGGTAATTATGTATGTATGTACGTGTGTGTGCATATATATGTGTGTGTGTGTGTGTGTGTGTGTGTGTGTTGTGTGAAGTTTGTCCATTTCGGTGCTTTGTACTTGTGACGTGCAATGAAAATAAAGTTGAATTCTATTCTATTCATGTTACAACCAGATGAACATGGGAAGCTTTTGTCACAGTATCTGTACTTGTATGTTTTCTCTACTGTGTGGATTCATTTATGTTTTTTAAGATGACCGAGGATGACCCACACTGGTCACAGAGGTGCTTTTTAACCTCACTGTGACGGAGTTCATGTTGTTTTAATTCACTTGGGGTGGGGAAGCCTCTCTCACATTCATTACAGTAGTTTGTTTTATCTCCAGTGTGAACACATTTTAATTGCACGTTTGAAGGAAACCTCATCCTTTTAGCATTGTGGAGTGGAGTGGAATGGAGAACAGCCAAATCTCCTTCTCTGAATAAACCTCCACCTGTGCCACTGAAAACAGTTAAAATAGTTTGAATCTAAAATCATGACTCCAGCTATTTGTTGTGAGACCAGTTCTTTATTTTCACACCGAACTGTTTAATAACAAGAACTTTACACAGAATTAATCAAATTTAACGAATGCTTTGACAATACAAACTTAAAATCAACAAGCAGAAATCAACAGCTCCTGAACATGTGGATCATAAAACAACATTTGGACTTCAAGGATACAGTAAATACACTAAAATGAAAGGAGGAGCCAAAAGTAGAAGTTAAATAGAATTTGAATTAACTTTTAAAAAAAAAGAAGTAATCTGTAATCTTTTAAAATGGTCCTGATGTCTGCTGCTGTTTTTTTACTTTTAACAATTCTTTGCTGCAACTGTGAATAGGGCTTTGGAGTGTGATGTCACGGGAGGGGGCGTGGCCACGATCTTGGGTTGAGCCGCCATGTTAGTAGGCCAAACAAAGGGCTACAGGAGCAACAGCACATGGAAACATCAGCTATGGCTCGCACTTGCTGTGTTGTCGGTTGCAATGTTATATTGCACGATTGGGAAGGGAATAAGGAATAATCTTTTTATCGTTTCCCCTGCTGGAAGCAACGCGAGGGATCTCATGTATGTTACCAAACGAAGACGTCAGGCTTGGATAGCAGCGGTGAGACGAGCTGATATTGAGTTCTCTGCCATTATTTTTTGTTGGTGTGCTCCCGACATTTTCATTTCAGTATGTTCATATTGCTCTTTATAGGCTCAAACATCCTAATGTGTGATCCAGCAGAATTATGTTCTGTTTATGGAGTAGCTCATCGGTGACAACTCCTCCAGACTAGCAGGTGGAATTTGCCTTTTTTGCGGACGGCTCCTTTTGCCTTTCAGTGCAGGCGGTGTGTTTATGTTCTCATCTAGAGCAATTTTTGGGGCAGCTGCTGAGGAGAAGTCAATGTTATGTGCGACCTCTGGCTGTATCTTGGTCATATAGTCAACCTACTCACAACGTGGAGGCTTAAAAACGGCCAAATCTTGTACCCAACCGTCTGTGAATTAGATGTGCACCTCCAGGGATTTATAATTCCAAAAATGATTTGCAGTGTATGCGCTGACTCCACAGACAAGGTACGATAAGGTATTAGGGTAGGACAATGGTGGAAGGTCTCCAGGGTTTCTACTCCACTGCCGTATTTTATACGGGTCCACAACCGATGCATGCTATTGTTTCCAAGTACAGTCTCTTGGCGTCCGGGCTCAATCGCTCTCGATACAGTCCTTTGACTTTTGAGCTGATTTTAAGCATGGTTCTGGCAGTCGTCCTTCCAACACAGTGTGTTTGTTTTGATTCGTGGCCTTCTCAAATGGCGCCGCGCTCCCACAATGCATTGCGGCATTACGTCAACTCCAAAGCCCTATAAGAATGTGTTCTTTGACTGATTAAATAATGGTTACACTGACTCACTGCTCCACCTTCTGGTACAAACTGGTATTACATGGAAGTACAGCCCAGCACCAGTTTAGCTTGAGTTTCTTTTTTCTGGACACAAAGTCACAGCGGTTGTTGTTGCCTCAGAAAACAAGTTAGATTTGGGGAAAAAAGCAAGAAGTTAAAATGAAATGTAAAAAAATAATGTTTCTATGCACATCTGCAGTTTAGAAACATATCAGTTTGGTAATATAAAATAAAATGTATTCCTATAACTTCTATAATACAGTAAAAAGTACAGCACTACTATATCCTAAGAGAACAAAGATTAAAATGTAACAGGGATAACATTTTAGAATATTAAAATCCCTCAAAGGGAAAAAAAAAACTTGATGTGCATATCTATACTTGCAGCTTCCTAAATGTAACATCCAGGATTATTCACTGCAGGTCCAGAAAGCAGAGCTACCTCATCAGATCCAAGTGTGACATCAGCTGCACTCTTTACAGGAGATTCCAGCTGAACTCTGTGGAGCCTGATCTCAAGGTTTTTAAGTCTGATCCTGAAACCAGAAGAGGATCTTTCTGTCTCTTCAGATCCATTGTGATCCAGTGATCACAGTCCTGCATGATCACGCCGATGGCTGTGCAGAGCAGATAATGAAGTGAATGTTTTTGCACATTGGTAACAGTGAAAAAGTTTATTTACAGCGTGGGATCGTTTGTGTTTGGAGTATGAACTGAGATTCATGAAGCTTTTGTCACACTGGTCACAGCTGAAGTTCCCTTTAACGTGTGTACGTTCATGAAGGTTACGACAACTTGATTGTGAAAAGCTCTTGTCACAGTGTCTGCACTTGTATGGTTTCTCTCCTGTGTGGACTCGTTTATGCTTTCTAAGGTCACATGCAGTGGTGAAGGATGACCCACACTGGTCACAGAGGTGCTTTTTAACCCCACTGTGACAGAGTTCATGTATTTTTAATTCACTCGGTGTGGGGAAGCCTTTCCCACATTCTTTGCAGTAGTTCATTTTATCTCCAGTGTGTCTACGCTGATGTAATTTTAGGCACCGCTGCTGATTGAAAGTTTTTCCACAAAGGTCACAACGAAACGCTTTCCCACCACCACAGCGATGACAGGGTTGAGAAGTGGATCCATCTGCGTCGCTCTGCTTCTAAACAAAGACACAAAGACAGTGTAAGTTAGGGAACTCCTTCAACATTTTTGCAAGAATTAATAAATAGCACATTAGAATTTGATGAACTGCCCAGCACTACCGTTATATGCAGTATAATCCCTAACAGGCAAACAGTTTATTTTAAAGAATTTTCTCAAAACAGTTTCCTGTTCGTCATATCCTTGTTTTCTTTCTGTCCTGTCAATTGAGGTCAAAATAAATAAACGAGGAAAAATACATACCTCACAGTAACTGCACTTGTAGAGTTTCTTTCTGGTGTGGATCTGTTGGTGTTTTTTCAGGAACCGTAGAGTTGTAAAAGCCTTATTACACAGGTCACATTTATAAGGTCTCTCCATAGTGTGTGTAAACACGTGGTGGTGCAATTCTGTGTCTGTTGCGCACTTTTTGCCACATTGATCACAGTAGTAATCACCATGTAGAGTGTGAGTGGGTAGTTGTATATTTTGGTATCCTAACTGGCTGAAAGTTTTTCCACACATGTCACAGTCCTCCACCTTAATTCCAGGGTGGGTAACTTGATACATCGGTGAGCTGCTACACTGAGTGAAAACTCTGCCGCACTGATTGCAGCTGAGCGCTTTAACTTTGCAGTGTATGAGTTGGTGTGTTTGTAAGTGTTCAGGCTTAGTAAAAGATTTTTCACACAAGTCACAGCTAAATTGTCTCTCTTCAGTGTGGATGAGTTGATGACATTTCAGGTTAGACTGCCCAATAAAATCCTTCCCACACTCGTCACAGCTGTATGTTTTCTCCGCCTTATTTCTGTGAAGTTTGCCGGCCTCTTGAGAGCACTGACTTCTCTCTCCATGTTGGTCCTGCAGTGACAGAGATACAGAGGCAGTGAGTGAAATGCAGTCCTCAAACAAACTGTAGCTCCCTCCATTAACACTTTCACTGTCGAAGAAATATGTTGAAGATGCCAACTGCCACTAGAATTTTAGATGATTCCCTAAAATATTTGTTATAAATACAGAAACAGTGACTAGATCAAAAGAAAGAGGACAATATGTCTGTGAAGGCTCTCAGAAAGAAAAGCGCCTGGACTTTCACCTCTAATCCGAGAAGCTTCTTCAGTTCTAAGAGCAACTGGTGGAGAGTCCCAGATTTTAAGCCCTATGGGAGTGTTCCCATGGACCCTGTATTGATACTCTATGTATCAATACAGGGGTCACACCTTCACCAAAACCTTGGCTGATTGTGACCCATGACCTTTTACGATTAGGTAGAGAATCAAAAGGGTGTCCATGGATCTGATTTCACTTTAATTAACATATATATTCCACATGGCAGTACCTTTTTCTTCTTACAAGAAGATAATAGAGTTAATGATGTGTCCGTCTAAAGCAGTGGTTCCCAAACTTTTTTTTTGCTAGGCCCCCCCTTTGTTTGACAAGAAAAATCTTCACAAAAAAAACAAAACAAAAAAAACCCCCACATCCTCCAACCACACACACCCATATTTTGTTTTCAAACTTCATTCATGAATTTCTACAATGGCAGATAGAGACAAAATACTGTTAATCTGACTATCTTCAGGTTTTACACACTCACATATACACACACAGTTACTGTCCCTCCATGTAGAAAGGCAGAAGCGTCACTGTGTAATTATCTTACATGTAGTTGTTTTTTTCCTATGTAATAACATTCAACATAGTTATCAATACATTTTTCAAAAATGCCTCTCTGTGCAAAATGGGTTCAAAACATAAACAACTGTGGGATACTGTTTGTCCGTGATTTGGACAGGGGGAACAATGATGAAAAATATTGCTGTAAACAGTTTATTTTGCGACACCACGAAACAAACGATAGTGTAAAATGAAACGATAGATGTTTTTATATCGTCATCCAATATATATCGTTATATCCAACAGCCCTACTTACAGGAAAACAAAAGAGATATAATATGGAGATTTAACCCCAGCCTACTTAACAATGCTCGTTTTAGGAAAGAAATGGAATGGAATTCAAATGTACATGAAAGAAAATGATAATGAAGAGGTGTCCCCACCGATACTGTGGGATGCAGGAAAGGCAGTATTAAGAGGAAAAATTTTTGCAGCTGCCTCAAGGAAAAAGAAACTTTACCAGGAAAAATTACAGGATTCATAAAAAAAAACAGCTGAGGCAGCTAGAAAGCAGTCATGCATAAAACCAAACTCCACCTACACTAGAACAAATTAAGAAACTAAGAAATGAAATTTACTTAATATACACTCAGATAATTGAAAAAAAAAAATGCTATTTTCTAGACAAAGATATTACAAAAACGGCTCTAAATTTACAAAATTATTGGCATGGAAACTTTAGAAACATCCAGCAGACAATACAATATACAAAATAAGTGATCCCCAGAAAAAACATAATAGATAGTAAGCAGGACAAGATCCAGTCTGTCTTTGAAACCTTTTATAAACAACTCTTTTCTAAAACTACGGATGTCAGAATTGATCAAATGGACATATTTCTTGAAACTCTCAATTTACCTGTCATGAATGAAGACCAGAATAAACAACTAGCCTCTGAAATAATGGTAAAGGAGTTAGAAAATGCCATGAGAAACCTGAAAGCTAATAAATCGCCAGGAAGTCATGGGTTCACATCTGAATTCTATGAAGCATTCAAAGAGGATCTTATCCCTATACTGAGAAAAACATGTAATTGGGCACTTGAAAAGGCACAAATCCCACCTACCTGGAAAGAAGCAATTATATCTCTCATACCGAAGAAGGCCAAGGATAAGAAAGAATGTGGGTCCTAAGGCCAATTTCTGTACTTAATGTAGATTACTGTATCTATACATCCATTGTGACAAAACGAATGGAAAAAATACTAACCTGATACATAATGATCAAGCTGTCTTTATACATAAACGTCAAACCCAGGGTAACGCAAGACGCACTTTACACATAATGAACTAAATACAACAACATACAGAACAGGCAGTTCAATTCAGGAGAAAGCCTTGACGCTGAAGAGGCATTTGACTCGGCTTGTTGGCAATAACTATATAGAGTTTTGCATAAATTTGTTTTTAATGAGCTGGTGATGAACAATGTACTGGCGTTATATGAAATCTAACTGCAAGGCTTAGGATTAGTGGTCACCTAACTCAACCTCTAACATTAGAGAGAGGAGTGAGAGCTGCGCCCGGTCTCCTCTTTTCTTTGCTATATTTCTGGAGCCGCTAGCCCAGTATATAAGGCAAAACTGAAAAATTACAGGTGTTACAAAAAAATTATGTGGAACACAAAATAGCATGCTATGCCAATGATGTACTTTTATACCTAAAAACACCTGAGGAGTTTCTGCCGGAAGTAATGAACCGTCTTAAAAACATTGGCCCAATGACAGGATATAAAATGAATCTAAGTAAAACTGATGCCCTTATTTATAATTATAGTCCATCTGAAAAACTCAAACAAGCACAACCACTGAAATGGAACAGGCTCAATTAAATACCTGGGGGTAACACTTACTAAAGATACAAAAAGACTATTTGACGAAACTTACAACCATTTATATCAGAGAGTCAAAGAGGAACTTAAATTCTAGAGCATAAGCTCTAGAATAGAAACCAACAAAATTAATGTTTTACCAAGATTTCTATAATTGTTTCAGACTCTAGCATGCCAGATTAACCAAAAAGATATTATTGAATGGGATAAAGCAATCTCTAGATTTATATGGCAAATGAAACAACCCAGAATTCAATACAAACCATTACAACTGCCCAGAGAGAATGGTGGCTGGGGCTTACCATGTTTAAGAAAATACTATTGTGGGGATTATATCATTTCATATCATTTTATATCAGGTTGATTCTTTTACATCTTTTTATTTAGCTTTGAGCAGTGTCATTTGATGAAACATTTATTCCATTTATTAAACATACAGTTTCAATCAGGTTATTACACACATTGCATTTGTGCTTATGATAGAGTTGAGCATATAGTCTAAGGAAGGTTAAAAGCGTCATTCAGCGCTATGTCTGAACTGATATATTGATGAAATGACCTGTATGCTGTGAATGAAGGCCTAACACGCTTACATACACATAAACATGAAGTATAATTTCTAGGGTAAAAGGTGAAAGACATCTAGCTTTGTCTCTGCTTAGCAACTAGTGATCCGGGGTCCACAGGAAACATCTGGGGGGGCCAGACAACCATATAAGGAGAAAATGCTGTTGAACACGGAAACTTGTTGAACTGTCGTTAATTATAACCTATACATGTGATGTTTTTTCTGACGCGAGAAGGGGCGTTAACCCTGACATAATAAAACCATGCTGAAAGTATGTTTTGACGGAAGATCTGTATTGACAATATAGAGCTGTATCTTTCCAGACATGTGTTTAATAAGATCATTGTTTTGATGCACTTGGACCAGTAGTCGTTTGTCTCACACCTCAATCACAAATCGGGACACTATATAAAGCCAAACAATAACATGTTTAAGTTATGTAAGTGATTTATATGTCATGTTTAACCTGAGTAGCGAAAGACTGCAGAGAGTTTGAAAACGATATGCCGGGAGTTCGCTCTTCTCGCCGGCTTTAGTGAGCCTCGAACGCCTTGCTAGCTATCAAGCTGGAAGGTAACAAACGTCTCCGAAAGTCGGAGCACTTTTGCAAATATGTGATGTCTTGATAAACCGAGGAGAGTATTTGAAGTTTACACAGCTACATTTTCGCCTGAAAATATCCCAAAAGTTTATTTCGTGACCCAGAAAGAGTAATATAAAAAAATAAAAAGCTGCTGCCATTGTTCGAAATTGGAATTGGCTGGGCCAATTCCGGGATAGGTTGTGCCACAAAGGATACACCCGACCCATCCTTCAAATATGGGGAAAAGCAGGACACATTTGTCGGCCGCATTTGGAGGAGTCTTCGAATTTGGACAGCCTTTGTTGAGTCATGTCAAGTAATAAGCCTACAAATGCGGCCTCCGAAGGATGTGGCTCCTGGATTTGGACACAGCTACGATACCGGAGACTGCTTCTTCTTCTTCTGTGTTTCATAACAGTTGGCATCCTTGTAGATGCATTGCTGCCATCTTCTGTTTACACTCTTAAATCCTACTACTTATTCCTGTGTCTTTCAGGAGCTTACAAAGTTTCAAATGATGCATCGACTATTAAATTAGTCGTCAACAATTTTGATAGCCGATGTAATCGTGACTAGTCGACTAATCGTGGCAGCCCTAGACCCAATCCATGAAAAAATAGCCAGGAAATTCTGATTTGCTGGAACTGAGATCTTTATTAACCCTTCTAACAAAATCCACAAAAATGTTTTTGGGATATCATGCTGTTTATGATATGTGTTTTGTATCGCATTTGATACATTGGGCATTTTTGGCAACTTTTTGTTAACAACAATATTAATTTTAGACAAAAAAGGAGACATTTGTCCAAAACATTTTGAAATTATAGAATGTGTTTTACAGTTTTTCCTCTCAGGAACTCATGTATCAAATATGACACAAATGGCATTATAGGGTTAAGGGTGGGGGCCCCCTGTCTCCTGGAGATAGGCAGCAATCTCAGTGATCTTGCTGTGGCTGTGCATGGTTCTTCCTCCTTCTTCTGAGGTCCCTCAGAACAGTGTTCTGTTTGTTAAATATATTAACTGTTAAATTTATCCAGATCTTGTTTCTTCAGACTTCAGTCCTCCGATAAACAGCACAGAAGAAGTTTGGCAAAGGTTTGGAAATTCTTTCATGTTACTAAGCAACATACTCAACTCTGCTGCTCAACCAAATGCATTTTCTTCCATTTAAGGGGAAATAAACAGGATTTATTGCCCAGAAGCATTGTTACCCCAAAGACATAATGCACCAAACACAAATTCCCTTACTTTGTGCTATGTAAGGTTGGGCAATATGTAAAATTTTTCCAGCTGACATTCGTCAGTCCAACAAAATGACATTAAGCGATATATTTGCGCAGGGAATATTTTACCTTCTTTTCTTGTTTTATTACTATTAATATAGCTACTTTTGGGATTATTCATTAATTTAGTTATTTATTTTAGATGTGCCAAATCGCACAAAAGATGTAACATTGGATGTGAGATTTTTTTAATGTTCGCTGAAAGAGACATTTTGATTTTCAACTTGTTTATTTTTGTATTTGTTGTTTGGTCATGTAAGATGGATAAACACTGTAACGGCCCGTAAACACGGTTATAGTGGGGGGAAAAAGGCAGTTTCTCTTTGTTTCCCTCTCAACCATTGTGGGTTTTTAAAAAAATTTAATAAAATGTTTTTGTTTTTTTCTGAACATAGGCTACTGCCTTTGTGATTCGCTGATTTGAGGTGGCGCACTCTGAAGAGGGAGCATTTGCTCGCAACTGGAAGAGGTTGCCGTTAAAACAGCGCTATTATTTATTTCTGTTGACTGCTTCTCTTATCTTCAACCAACATTATTGCCAAACTTACCCATGGGCAAATAAATAAATCGCTCTTGTAAAAACGATCAGTGAAAGGATCATCCTATTGTCGATGGTCGTTAAACTTGCCCAACCTTAGTGCTATGTTAATATTTTAGCTTAAAACCTTTGCTGGCTCCTTTGTACTCATTACATTGAAATAACACACGCTCCACTGTTTCCTGTTGTTGCCCTGTATCATGTGTGATGGAAATTTATTTTATGTATTGATCACATGTTTTAACAATATCACTTTAGTAATAGTAATATCACTTTTAATCACTTAGTTACATACATATGGGAGAGTATCACAAGTGTGTTTTTTTGCTGTATCACATATCTGTTCCAGACACGCACAGTGAGGCCGTTGTAAGTCAGATACATTCAGGCGCTGCGTGTTAGGAAGAGGTCAATCGTTAGGCGATGGCTAAGTGAAAAACAGTTGTAATTGTCTGACCGTAGGGGAGGTTTCAAGGATAAGCTGAAGGTATAGAGTAACGTGATATGCTGTGGAATGTCTCTGTCTCAGTGTTTCTGTGTGTGTTTATAAGACATGAGGGCATATTTACAGACTACTTTGGCATTTCACTAGAGAGCTCTCTCCATGCTGCAGCATGTGATTTAACCAAAATACACTCATCAAGTATTTTCAGTTTATTTAAAAACTTATACGGCATATGCTTTCCTATAAGTTACATGGCTGATTTTAACCCTGTATTGCCTAATCGAATCCTAGATAATTTGACTTAATTTCTTCCAGTTGCCTTTCTTTGCCCCACTATTTCCTGTACACTGTCTTTCCTTTGACCCATGTGTCCCACTTGTACTGACACTTCTTTTTCTTGCCTTTCTCAATTTTATGCCGATGACATCCAGCTGTGCACGTCTTTAAAGGCTCATCAGATAAATGAGCTTCTAGCCTAGTTGAGGGAATAGCGACGGGCTCTCCAGTAATTTCTTTGTTTTAAACTCTTGCAAGTCTGAGTGTAATGTCTTGTAAAGTAATGCACAGGAATGTGAGATGTGAGAACCACAATGAAAATGACATTACAGAAGAAAATTGTGTATTGGAAAATTTCTTATATTAAGAATTGTGGCTTTAATATAAAACTGATTAACAGAACATTTGTTTCAGTGTTCTGTAAAAAACTTCTCATTTAAAAAATCTTTACAAGTCTTGTTGTTTGAATTTCAGTAATGCATGCAGGAACAAGGCTAAATCTGGTGCCAGTTATAATCCTAATCACACAGCAGCAGCTGATAAAGTCCACACAGTTTCTTCCTCACCTTTTGTGTTGAATCCATCGTGACTGAGCTGAGTCCAAGTGGCTGAAAATGTTCCTCTGCTGCTCAGCGGTGATCAGCTGGGACACAAAACAGATCTTTATTAGGATTCCAGTAGAGCTGCAGCGATTCATCAAGTAACTTGTTCATAAAAAAATTTGCTTCCATGACTACTTTAACTCTGTGGCTCTCAGTTGTCGACATGTAAGCGTTTCGTTGCGGAAATTTAGTGCATTAAATGAAACAAGTCACACTGCTGGAGCGCTGTACAAGCAGGATACTTCATTCACTGGCAGTCTCCTACATGCCTTCACTTCTGCTACATGCAGGGGTCGCGGGGTTAACATAAGGGCATAACATATGCATAGGACAAGGAAGGGTGTATGTTAGCATACAATGAAAAAAATTCTTCTACAGTTTCATGACTGTTTTACTCATATTTGTGACTAAATACAGACAGAAACAGATCTACTAGCACATGATAATAAAATTTTACATTAAACCCATGCAGTCCCCACTTTTTCTACAGGAGTGATGATGATGATGTCATACTACGTTATATAACGTATTTCTTCATCTTAATAATCTACAGAAGTCAAAATGATGTTTATGCGCAAGTTCAATGAGGAAGATCTGCAATCAGTCATCTGTTTGGTGACCTAGGTGTTCAGCTGCTTTTCTATAAGGATCTCTCCTTATTGAAATAAAGTTTGCAGATGAATTGTTAACTTGGTTTGATAGTGTTTAAATCAGGAGGCTTGCTGAAGGCTGACAACAGCAGCCCTACATTATATGACAGTGATGCCTTTGAACATCAGGGGTGAATCTAAAGGGGGGCTTGGGGTGCATTACACCACATTTGTTTCAGGACTTTAGTAGTGTTAGTATAATTGTATTAAATAATTACATATTTAAAAAAAGTAAAAATATACACTACTGGTCAGTAATTCCTACAGGTGTTTCAACTTTTCTGGATCATTTCAGCCCCCTGTGTCTGCATAAAAGCAGTGTTGGAACACACTGTGGTACCATACCCCCATGAGCACCAGCTGAACAGTATTTTACTGCAGAAAGTAGTGTGTTGCAACAAAAATTCCAAGAAAAGGGAATCAACAATGGAAGAGAGACAGACCAAGATAAGACTTCAATCCTTGAGCTAAGATAAGTACTGCCTGGGCCATGAAGCACCGCCATCATTCTCCTAGTTATTAATAATCTCTGGTTCTCTGTCACAGCATGTCTTTGTCATGTCTTTCTCAGTTCCTCACCCCAACAGGTCTCTGCAGAAGGCTGCCCCTCTCTGAGCTTGGTTTGCTGGAGATTTCTTCTTGTTAAAAGGGAGTTTTTCCTTTCCACTGTCACCAATGCACTTGCTCATAGGGGTCATCTGGTGTAGGGTCTTTATCTCATAATATAAAACACCTTGAGGCAACTGTTGTTGTGATTTGGTGCTACATAAATAAAATCAAATTGAATGGAAACTTCTTCATTCAGCTGAAAATCTTCTGTAAACAAAGTAAAATAAAACCCAACATTCAATCCACAACATGATTAAAAACATTCTTCTTCTCCCAAATCAAGAGCTGCACATTAACCACCACAATATATTTGTCTTATTATACTCTATGCTTTTAAATATTCTGCTTCTGCTCTCAGAGGAGGCGGCTGCATCTTTCACCCTCTCCTTATCTTCCCTGCTGCTGCTTCTATGTCCTTGTCTGGTCTCATCTGACTCTAACCCTGAGAGCCTCTCATTCTTGCTCTTGTTCTCTAAAACCTAAAGAAGAAGAACTATGGATTTGATCAACTGGTCCCTTAATGCAATTGACACTGTATTCTCGATGAGAAGCCTGGGTTCGGGAGAGCCCGAGTGTCCTGGAGGGACGTTCCCTGCCGGGACGTTCCCTGCCGGATACATGATGGACGGTTGGCAAAAGTGGCACGTTGTGTGCCTAGCGGGACTGTCTATTGAGGACATTGAAGACCCATTCGGAACCATGATAACGGGGCTCTTGCTGTTTGGAGCTGGCTTGGCCCTGGTTTATCTGAAATGGAAGAAAGCGGTGACTGCTGTTCAAAAACCCACAAGGCTTGCCGCTTTGACCGGAAATGTGGGAAGAGCTGTGAGTAATCAGTCTGTTCTTACTGAACCCAAGATGGGAAAGAGCTTGGAGGAGCTGATGAATCTTAAACGGGAGATACACCTGAAGACCAGTGATGGACGCTAAGAACAACTGTAAAATTGATGCAGCATGTTTGTTCTAAAACAACATATCCATCATTTTTCACGTGGCCACCCCACCACCCCCGACAGCGCCAACTGAATGCTTGAAGGCCGAGGCTGACGATGCTTGAAGGTTGACGCCAACGAGAACAACAACAATTCTTCCACGAGATACAATAACGGGAACGAACTGACTCTCCTGCCCGATCCCTCAAGGCCACCCGCGTAGGCTGGGGACTGTTGATCGTCACCTAACAGGCGAAAGGACACTTTCTCAGGCTGAACTCAAGACACGCATCCCGACACGCTCGCACACATTTACAATGATACCGATACGCCCTCACCATCACCCTCCCTTCCTCGAATCCAACACCTCCTCCCATCAGATGTGGACAGCGGCTCATGAGGACGTGCGGTCGCAAGATTGCAGCATCCCAGATGCAGCTGTGTACATTGGCATACCCCCCATGCTGCTTGTGTTGTGTTTCATAGTGTTATGGTGTGATGATATCTGTGCTTTTAAGTGCTGGAGTTTCTGTCTTCTCCTCATGCTGAGTCCTTTTGGGGATCAGTAGGGGCAGAAATTCTTTTTTTCTCCTGATCTGCCCTTCTGTGTTACACATTTCATTATTTTTGCTACCTAGCCTGACCTGTCTCCCCAATATGAAGTTTGTGTATTGTATGAACGGTCGGCAAGGTTTGTCATCTCAGTTGCAGGAAACTGCAACCAACAAACAAAGGCATCCATTCATCAATTAACATTGTTTGCTTTCATCTCTGTTTCATTAGATTTTGTTAACATTTTCCTGTTCATCACTTTACAGCAGCCACACTCATTACAATGAGACTTTGTAAGAGTTCAGTTCCTCTCATGTGCTCATCCACAGCAGCTGGACATTAAACTTTATTGTAATCCCACAAAGGAAAAATTCACTTGTTGCAGCAGCACAATGGAAAGGAAGAAAAGAGGAACTTGAGATGTATGAGAAAACAATAAAACAAAATACATGAATGATATACATGATAATACATGAAAATAAATGAAGAAGAAAAATTAGCCGTGTTTATGCAGGTGTTCAGCCTCATTAACAGCTGCTTTCTAAACAGGAAACAAGTTCATCTGAGCTTTGGTCTCACTCTGAGAGTACACAGATCTGCCAGTAGGGTGGTCTAAAAGATATTTCTACACTGCACATGATTTAGAGATACATAAATATTTCTATCTGGAGTACAAACCACTTCATGTCAAATCTAACGTTGTTAAGTGACTTTTGCAACAGTCTGTTGATTTACTCCTGAGGCTGACCTTCTAGCAGCACAGGCTTATTGTCTGAGAAAAGCTGCCGATGAGCCAAAAAAAACCTTCAACTCTGAAAAGTCAGCAAAGAAAAAGAGAGAGAGAGAGCTGGCATCAAGGTTAGAGACACTATCTCACAGGAACAAAAGAGAGAGAGAACACCAGAGGGATTTGCTGCTTATCTCTTTAGAAAACGGGTCCAGGGCCACATGTTCACCTGGAAAATAAAGTTTTTTATGACCCTGATACTGCAGCAGATCGCTCTGATTTCCTGTTATCACTTCAAATAGAAATGAGGCTGTAGAGGTTTGGTGCATGCAGAAAAACAGCTGCAGGGACAATGAAAAGACTTTCCTGCTCCAACTTTCTGCCAGCAAACGCTCAACTTCTCCCAGCATGCTGAGCTAATGATTAGTTGGTGTTTTTCTACAAACACTCTCTCACTCTTCTCTCAACGTGTTCACAATAAACTGTGAACAGACACCGAGGAGAGCAGCAGAAGACCTCATTCAGGAGCTAAACTCAACATGAACTGAACTCACAGTAAAGTTAGCTCGGTGCTTACCTTTAGATGAGCCCACAAACCGAGAGAAACTCCGTGATGAAGCCGGAACTCTTTCCAAACACAGGAAACAGATCAGGGAGCAGAGACCCACGTGGTTCACGCTGATCTCAGCTACGATCCAGGAGACGAGGGTGGGCAGATCGATGCAGATATCGATCAGGACGTTGGTAGTGGTTTATGATCGATACTTTAGTTTGTTTCTCTCCTCTAAGTTCACTACTTTACTCCCGTTTCATGAAAAAGCAGCTCTCTCTGCTCGACTCCTCTCCTGCACACACTCTTTGCTCCGCCCCCTTCTTCCTGATCTGCTTTGATTCGATGCTGTTTGGACACGTGACGCGAAAAAGACGGCCGATCCTATGTTTTTTTTAAATAACTTTTATTTTTCCAAAACAATATAAACATACAAGGCACCATCAGTTATCCATCTAAATACACACGGTTGAGCATTACAACAAGAGAAAAAACAAAAGAAAGAAAAAGATGCAGAATGTGAGAACATAGACAGAAACAGTGTGAACAGAAAGGGAAATCATGATCCACATCTCAGATAGAGAGGAGGCCTCCTTTTAACATAAATAGAACTTATTGAATAGAAATATAAGTTTAGGGGCTTTCTTGTCATTTACGTGTTTCAGCGACTTACTCGAGAGTTTAAAATCATTCAGCCATCTGTTTATACATGGTTTAGCTTGAAATGTCTGCATTTGTGAATAAAACATTTCCCAGTAACAAAACAGTCCCAATCACCAAGTCTAAATTTGGGTTCTCAGCAACCATCCCAAATTTACCTACAGTCAAATGTGGTAACTGAATTCCCCTGGACTGTAGCCAGCTCCACATGTCAGTCCTGTTGTTGTTCCTCCATATGATATTAAAATGAAGATTATTTATAGATTCAATTAGTTTTGGAGAGGCTGATAGATTAGTCTGGACAGACTGTATATTTAAGTTAGCAAGATTCTCCCAAACAGTGTTTTGTCCCTCTGCAGCCACCTGTTAAAACTGACTTACACTTTTCTATATTAGGACAGATATTCTTATTTTCTTTTAATATCTTATTGTTGCAAACGACACTGCCCAGATATCGCAGCTCCTTTTTAATCTGTATATTGCTGATTGACTGCAGGGGGCACTCATGCAGAGCTAGTATCTCACATTTATTTATATTCAGCTGTAGGCCTGAAGCTTTGGAGAAGTGGTTGATCACCTGTAAGGCTGAAGGGAGCTGGTCCTCATTTCTCAAAAACATGGTGGCATCATCTGCCAGCTGACTGATTATGATCTGTTCACCCATCACAGTTAGTGTGACTGTTTTTAATCAGAATAGATAACAGCTCAGCAACCACGATAAACAGAAGTGGTGAGCTGCTGCATCCCTGCCTTATTCCTCTATGAACCTCAAATCTTGAGCAGGTGCCATGTTCTAGCAAAGCAGAGCATTGGTATCATTATATAACAAGTCTATAACGCTGATAAAATCATCTCCACAGGACTGCAGGTTTCTACTGAGTCAAACGTGGTATAAAATCCAAAACTCTCTTGGATTATTTCACTGTAGTCGAGGATGTCCAAACCAGCCTAATATTATTATGAATGAGTCTTCCTTTCAAAAAACCTGACTGTTTCACTAACTATGTTTGAGATGCCTTTCTTCAGCCTCTCAGCTACAGCTCCTGACAGCATCTTATAATCAGAGTTTACAAGGTGATTAAATTGTCTGAAATTACTTTGTCTAACTCGGCATCAGTTATTTCTTGTCTATAGCTTCTTTTGATGTGCTGAATAGAAAGGCTCTGAAGTCCTTCCAGAAGAACTGATGAAAGTTAGCAGTGACTCCATCTGTCCCTGGAGACGTGTTTAAGGCCATTTTAATGACCACTGAATCCCATCCCTCAATTTTGAATCAAGCAAATCTAAAAGGTTTGTTAGTTCACGTGTGAGATTATGAATCGTACTAAAGAAACCATCAGCATCTACTGCAGAATAATCTGAGGTGTCATGGTCCTGAGTCTGATGACTCAGTGTTTTTGTTTTGATTGATATTACCTTGTGTTTTTGTTTAATCCTGGTTGTCTTGAGATTTTCTAGTTCTTAGGTGTTGGCTCCCGTTTTATTTTAACAGTCCTGTTCTGTGTTCCCTGTCTCGTCTGCCTAATTAGTTCCAGCTGTGTTTCCCTCCTCTCTTCTCCCTTATTTCTTAGATGTGTATTTTAGTCCTCTGTGATCCCTTGCTTATTGTCGTGTCAGCAAAGTACTGTGTACTCAAAGTTTTGTGATTAACATGCTGTTGAAACTAAGATATTTTTTTAAAAAAAAAACTATGGACTGTTCTGTTCAAGCATGAAGATTCCCTTTAAAGACATAAATCAACTGCAGGAGATCGTGGTTTTATTGAAGGCAACATGAGGATCTGTTCTGCAAAACAAATACGAAAACAAGCAGAGTTTGTCGGACAAGATGGTACAGTAAAGCTTCAGAATCCACACCAAGCCTCGGTGGAGCAGGAAATGGATGATAAGCCCTCTCGGGACCCCAAAATTGACGTGGACGTTAAAGAAACGTCAGCTTTGGTAAACTGGAGAGGCCTTGCAGTCCCACCAAAGAAGAGGAAATCATTCCTCTCCACTTGTCCTGAATGGTTCCACTCGGGCTGCGAAAATGAAAAAAGTAAAGCTAGGGCTGTTAAAAAATGGAAATAATCAACAGCCAGTCAAACTTGGCAAAGGACAATACTGTGTCATGAACATCAGTGCCTTTGATGCCTTCTGTCTCAGTATTTGCTGCGCTTTGTGTGACAGTCTCTCTGCTCAAAACACGTTGAATAGCTCAGAGGAGAATAAAGTATTCCAGCTTGTGAAATCCCTTGCTTCAAAGTGGAAAAGTTCAAGGGGGCCGAATACTTTTGCAAGCCACCGTATGTAACCATAGCATCTGAAAACACCAGCATATGTTCTCAAGCTGTGCTCTACACAAAGGAACGATGGCAAGAATTCACGAAAGAAAGTCCTTTTTTATTTTGTGAGTTAGATGATGGAAATAGCTGTTATTTTTCAGTTATTGTATTAAACTTAAGAGGCTCAGACAGTTCTATGCATTTATCTTTTCTAACAGGAAACATGCCTACATTGTTCTGACAGTTTGCATTTTGTTACCAGCAAATGAACATTTTTTTTGAAGTCGACACAACACTTTTAGCACAAAAATGGGGGAATCAGGGTTATCTTGGGTTGATATATCATCTTGTTGCTATGTCATCTTAAATTGGTCATGTGATTGGTTTACCATGACTACTTCATTCTGCCTGAGCCAATCAGCTGCACTTGTGCGATTGTTTCGCTCCTCCCAGCTCCCAGAAAGCTAAAGACAGTTTCAAGCATCTGCGTGTTGAAAAAACCTAAAGCGTCAGCACCACATTGTAGTCTTAATAAGTGTAACACCGTTGTAACGATAGAAATAGTACTTAGATTACTAGTTACTGAAAAAAGTACCGGGGTTAGTATCACAATGTATTGATATTTTCTTACATCCCTAGTTATGAGGAATGTATCTGTAACTTGTTAAATCTGTGCCTTGAAGAATGAAGACGTTCTTGACAATAGCAATTTTATTTATATCACACATTTCATTACATGTAAACTAAATATTCTTAACACAGAAGATAAAGACATAAAAACCTGTTTAGGTTTACAATACTGTAAGGCAGTGAAATCAGCAACAGAACTAAACTAAACCTAACAACACCACCAATGAAAAAAAGGTCTGGAGTCTGTTTTTAATGTATACAAAGATGTAACTGATCTCAAGTCAGCAGGTGACAGGACCACAGTAACAGAAAGCATCTTTGGACTGTACCTTAATTAAATTCCACAAAAAAGTGCCTGAAAACTGAAGGCTCTGCCTCCCATTCTACTTTTAAATAGTCTAGGACAGACCTTCCCAAAGTGTGGGGCCCGCCCCCTAGGGGGGGCGCAGAGCCATTGCAGCGGGGGCGCGGCATGAAAAAGGGGGAAAAAAAACAACAACGCTTGGACACTGCTAGAACGGAGCGCCTCCACAAACGCAAAGCAGGAGATGAAGCATCGCTGAATATGTTTCCAAACCAACTTCATTCTAAGCCAAAGACTAGAAAATACGGTGAAGCAAATCTTCCCTTTGGTTTCACCTGCACAAGTGCCGAGGTAGGTCTCCCTGCAGGATTAGTTTTCCCTTCATCGGGAGCAGCGCTGAGCTGTTCAAATCACAGACAAACAGGATCCCACATTCTTGATTTTTAGTTCACAAACACTTGTTGTAATGACTAACTACTCCTGACATGTTGGAGATGTTAGCTCTTTATACAGTAAAGTTACAGCGGGATACAAATAACATCAGGCTGATCCTGCCACGATTTGTCCCCCCGGTTCAAATCACGGACAAACAGCATCCAACAGTTGTTTATGTTTTTGAACCCATTTTGCAGAGGGATTGAAAAATGTATTGATAGCAATGTTGAACATTATTACACAGGAAAAAAAACAACTACAGTAAAATAATCACATTGTGACGCCTCTGCCTTTGTAAATGGAGGGACAGTAACTGCATGTGTGTATGTAAGCGTGTAAAACCTGCAGATAGTCAAATTAACAGTATTTCGCCTCTATCTGCTTTGACGTTGCGTGACGAACTCTGTATTCCTCGTCCACACGTAAACGCAAAAAAGGAGTTTTAAAAAATCTCCGTTCTCTGTGATTCGAAACGCCGTTTACGTGGACGAAACAGCTGCGCTTTCAAAAATACCCGTGTAGGTGTGGACGCAGCGTAAAAGAGTTAGTAGTTTATTTTATTACTCCCTGTAATTTATTGCAGATTACTTGTATTTGCTTAATTGTTTACTAAATGTTTGAGGTGTGAAATAAACCGCAATGGAGCAAAATATGGGTGTGTGTGGTTGGAGGATGTGTTCGTGCATGCGCGTGCGCACGCGAGGGGGGACGCGAATATTTTTCTTGTAAAACAAAGGGGGGGCCCAGTGACACATTGGAATGTGTCAAAAAGGGGGGGAAGTTGGGTTTTAACATCAAACAAGGGTTATATGAACATTTTTATGACTTCATTTGTGTTTTAATAACTTAGGTATGGTACAGCTTAAGCTAATAGTGACCCAAGAGGTCTCCGGACTTTTTTAGAGAACCAGTGAGAAGCATAAGTCATTATTTCCATTAATCATTGAAATAACTGAATAGCGTTTAGAAGATAAAATGCCTGTGTTCACGAGAAGCTGAGCACCACACTGGAGAGGAAACCGTGGGACAGTAGGCGGAAGGAAACACATGAGTGGTTTTAATAATTTTCTTACACACCTTGCAAACGTGCTTATAAGGAGTTGGCACTTGGTCTTTTGAAGGTCATAAGCTTCGTCCGGCGTGATGGTCCGGACTGATATATTGCAGGTATTGACTTTGAGTGCAGAGGGCTAAATGCAAACACGCTTACACACACATAGGATATGATTAGAATAAGTCCCTGGGACATTCTGAATATTCTAAACCAATTCTGAATCACCAGAAGGTCAGTAGATAACAACAGTAGATTATTAGGGCTAGGCAGAGAGGTGTTTTGGTTTTCTGTCTCTTACAGAGAAAGGAACAGACACCAGACGAGGTCACAGATATACGAGGATCCTTCGCAGCAGAGGCAGACACAGTGACTGCCGAGACACCAACTGGGTCCAAGTGTCATGGCATTTTGGGCTCTGATAAGTCACCTCAAAAGGATGGATCCCATAAACACAGCAATAACCATGAATGGGTTGGCGGAGATCCAGGAACACCAGACCAACGAGGTTCGAGAGGCTCTTGGTCAAAAGGGGGACACGTTCCTGTTCCTTTTTCTGGGGAATACACGGGATACACAGGACCCGAGGATACACAGATTGTTGTTTGACATCGGGGCAGAATAATCCCCTGATCTGTGCAACGACTGAAGGGTTGTCTAACCCCTGAGGTTAAAGAAAGAAGAGCAGAGGATCACCCAACTGGAAGACACTGGTGGCTGCAGCAATAAAATAAAGGCTAAAAGCTCCTCGGACAGAGGTTCTAGTCTGAGTACGTCTGAAGGGTATAAGGTAGCACCAAAATAAAGCTGTGGGAGAACTGGGGAGTGTCATCTGTACCTGCTACTGTTGGAATAATAGTTCTTCTTGCACCTGGACTGCACAAACACGGAGGTCATCTCACATATGGTTCGCCCAACAGGGGGACAAAGGGCCTCAGGCGTATGAAGAAATGAACCCGGCCGCATTGGACTACAGGGTGTAGGTGAGCTCTTTATTCTAAAGAGCACAAAAGGGGGAGTGTCAGATTATAATATTATTTTATGCCATGTTAGACCCTTAATTAAAGATGGTGAATTATTATGTAGTTTTAGTTTGCATTATTCTCCTGAATTAGAAGAAGGTGATAACTATTGCATTTGTTAAGCTGATTTGCATTACATCAGACTGCTGATTGATTGTGAATGAATGATATTGTTTTATGATGCATTATACTGCTGAGTTATGAGAAATACTGTTTGCAGAAAGTCATCGCCTTATTTGTCTGATTAGAAGAGAACAGAACATACTGGAGTTTTCTGCCCCATCTCAGCAGGAGCAGATAAACAGGGAGCCAAGGTCGTAGCTTAGGCACTGTGTGAGAGAAAGAATGTGAATGTTTAGGCTTTTATGATTAGGTGGGGGCCACTAGAGGCTATAAGAGTTTGATCAATGCTCCACCATTTTGAGATCTGATGCTGTCTGCGTACGGTGTCCATCTCCCACGCGTGTGATCATTA
Source organism: Perissodus microlepis (assembly GCF_051167445.1). Classification (NCBI taxonomy): domain Eukaryota; kingdom Metazoa; phylum Chordata; class Actinopteri; order Cichliformes; family Cichlidae; genus Perissodus; species Perissodus microlepis. The sequence continues at coordinate 31,306,370 of NC_140469.1, forward strand.
AAATCATCGTTTGACTCAACCCGGCCGGACCAGTGTTGTTATTTTGGTTTTTCCTCTTGTATCCATCCCCAATATTTGAATCCGTAACAGTGGCAGGAACTCTGCATGCCCATAAAAGGCAACGGCCAGACTGTGTGAATTATGCACCGAGAGAGAGAGAGAGTAAAATCTAGTCAGATGAAGTGAATCAGGATGTTTTTAGAAAAGAAATGGTAAGTGAAGGTTTTCAGAAAAGAAATACTAAGTAAATGTTTTAGTGTGTTAATACAGGTGGATTTCTCCCAACCTGGAAACCTGAGTACAGCGGCAAAAGCATAAACAGAATTGGGACGACAGACAGGCCAAGCTTTGGCTCAAAAGTTTACAGCTTGACCTCACTCTGTCCCCACCCTGAAAAGAAACTTAAAGGACATCTTCTCCTCCAGTTATCAGTTACCATCACTGGAAATTTGCAGGCAAGTTTTTGACTGAATTGTTATTGGCACCATGTGTCCCTGAATCTCACAAGCAAGCTCTAACTCCTGGCTGAAGACATGAAATGCTGTTATTTAAGGTGGGAAATCAAAATTTGGGAAACAAAATAAAAACACACACACAACCAGAGAAATGTATGAGAAAGGCACGTGTTAGAGAAATGCCTCGTTTGAGAAAAAACTTAAATTAACCCACCTCCAAACGCACACACACGCAATGAAGAAACAGCTCACATTCATGAACACGTGAAGATTTTCCAGCAAGGTTAAAGCAGCGAAACTTAACATACACCTGTTGCTGAATGATAAAGTTTATCCACTACTAACAAATAAACTCTCTGGGTTGCAGGACAACAACTTAACTTCAAAGAGAGACACTGGTCTGACCAACCAGTGACGACACGACAAATTTAGTGGTTAGAAGATTCAAATTGTGACATGTTTCCTGCTGATTGATTAATACAAGTGATTACTGAATGAAAGAAAATTCCTTTTATGGGCTTTTAAACATGATCTTAACAATTTTAACATGTACCTGTGTTGTCCTGTCAGCTTGGTGGGTTATGAGTTGATTATATGGTGGACACTGTACTGCTGAACAACAAACAATTATATTGCCATCACTGTTATAATCTTACAGTGACACAAAGTCTCAGATTTAGTTATTCTGAAAATAAGTTTATCAGACCAACTTTTATTTTCAAACACAACAAAGTATAACAGCCAACATACATACATAACTTTGAGAAAAAACAAAAAAAAGGGGGAGAGAAGGCTGACACAGGGCCTGGCCCGGTGTTTCTCGCCTCTCTGAATAACACAGCCAACACAACATCATTTTCCTGTTCGTCTGTTTTTGTTTTTGTTTTTTCTCTTTATGCTTGATTACAGGCTGCTTTGCCGAGGCTGACCTGGACTCCTGCTCTCCCCTCTACCATCTTTGCTCACTCCTCTACCATCTTTGATGTGACCCTGACCAAATGCTACAGCAGCTGGACCCACAACAACAACCTGCAAATGTCAACAGTGCTGCAGGAAACCGATCTCATGCAGCGGAGACGGAGAGCGTTAAATCCAAGGCCCGTTTCACTACACGGGGGAGATCTCCAGACAGCTTCAGCTAACAGAGCTCTGACGAGACGCCCATTAAGCCCAGAGGAAAAGTGAGGCCGAGCAAAAGAATGCTGACCTTAACAACTCTGCATTAAAACTGTGCAGGACAGTGACGGACCAACACGGATGATCGGGCAGCAAAAAGGGCGTGCCAGAGACAGGAGGAGTAACTGAGGTCAGGAGGCACCTCAGAATGGACAAAAGCACCAGAAGAAAATAAGCTGAAGGCACAGGTGTCGGGGCTCGGCCAGGAGCTGACCTCTGAGAAGAGCCGGACAGCAGAGCTGCAGAAGGCCGTGGAGCAAAGCAAGGAAAACATCAATAAACTTCAATCTGACGTGTATGGAAAAGACTCTGAGGTTTCTGCCCTCAGTAAGAGCTCAAGGCATCAGAGCAGAAACTGAGCATGGCTCAGGAGGAGCTGGCTGCTAATCGAACCCATCAGTCAGGCTTGGAGTCCCAGACACAGGACTTGAAACCAGGCCGGAGCTTGCTGGAACAGGAGGTCGCCAAACCTGACAAGAAGCTCCAACAGCAGGAGCAAGCCCTGAAGGAGCTACAGAAGCAAAAGGGTCAAGTTAAGGAGGAGCTGGACAAGGAGAAGATGCAGGACACTGGAGAAAAGGACTGCCTCAATTGGGGCCAGAACCAGTATGGACAGAACTTTGAGCAGCAGCACCAATGGATGCAAACGGACTGAAATGGAGGAGGGCAGGACCCCAGGGCACGCCTCAGGCCGTGGTTTACCCAGAACACCAGAACAGGAAAGTGATGAACACACACACACACACACATCTACATACACTGACTCAGAATGAAGAGAAACACACATATGAACACATATGCACTCGTTGATTCACTGACACACACACACACACACACACACACGCTGAGTCAATTGAGTGAGAAATGACGCACACACACGCACACAAATCGAAATGCTGATTCAGTTCACTGAGAAGTGATCCACACACACACACACACATGCACACGCTTGTGCAATGAAGAGTGATACACACACACACGCTGCTGCAATGAAGAATGCTTTACTAACAAATGCTTATGCTGACACGCAAAATGCTGCACACAAACATCCAAATACAGAATCTGTTACAAATACAGAATCTGTTACACCAACAAGAAGCCATTGATTGTTTATTGGTTAAATGCATTTCATGTCACCCAGAGGGCGTTTGTGTAGATTTAGGGGACAGGGTCTAAGGCAGTTTGGTTATGAAAACAATGTCTGTGCGTGATGTCTGTTTATGGCTCAAGGCCTCGACTGAATTGTTTACTGTCCTTCACACAGCCTGATAAGGAGCAGTGGTACAGAGTGAAAATGATGAATTAACGGTGTGAGCCTTATTTCGGAGCGCCACATTTTTGATTGAGATTCAATTGAAGGAGGAACACACTGAGAAAAATAATAATAATAAAAAAATAGAGAAAAAAAAGAGGGCCAGCCCTTGGATTTACGTAAGCATCTCGCGTGTGTTAACACAATTGCCTCAGGCTTTAAAGCTCTGTACGAAATTCAACAACTCAACTTGTTCTCATTGAGATGACACGATACGATCTAATAAGAGTGGTTAGCTGCTGAACTCACGGAATCCACAACACCGCATAAGATTTCAAACTACAGGAACATCACTGGAGTTATAAGAGGCAGACAGCAACACACACACCACATGCATGCTGTTGCTATTTATTGTGGATTAACCTGTGAAGGGCAAGAACAAAAGAATTCTACATCAAATACCGGAAATCATAGCTTTCCTGTATTTCCTACATTGTTGGCATGCTGGTTGGTGCTGTTGCTCCACATTAAGAAGGTCCTGGGTGCAGGTCCACAGTCTGGCTAGTTTGCAGTGGTTTCTCTCTGGGTGTTCTGGTTTCCTGCCACAGTGAAAAGTCATGCAGCTATTAGAGCTAGGTTAATTGATGATTCTAAATTATCCATGAATGTGAGTGTGAATGGCTGTTTGTTTCTATCTGATAGACTGGTCAGCGGTCCGGGGTGTACCCTGCCTGGTAACCTATCACTTCAGGGTTATTTCCCAGCCCTGCTGCAACCAGGAGAAAGATAGGAGGATGGTAGTTGTTGTAGACCCATTCAATTTTTATGGTAACCAGGATCTAGACTTTGTTGAGCCGTATGCAATATGAAGACAACATGTAGTATTTAAGTGACCAAGTAGAATTTGAATAAAAGTTATTGAATAGTGTTGAAATAAACTGACAGAATTGAAGGATCAAAATATTCCAGGAGCTCAACTTACTCCATCTGAACATGTTTCAATCGTGTTTTATGAACACAAAATGCAGGTTTGCTGAATATGAAAAGGTTGTGTTGATTTAACTCAGTTGTTTGAGTTTCTGTCGGAGCAAAACATTTGTGTGCAACCAGTGTTCACTATTGAATCAAGTAAATCCAACATGCTTTTGTCAGGGCAAAAAGGAGTTACGGTCCCTGTATTCCTACACAATATTGTCCCAGGAGGGAGAAAAACCTTCTGGTGAAGTTTTGGTTGATTTCTGGGTTTTTCTTAACACTAGGTTGATTTCATCAGTGAGGTTTGGATTGTTTTCTTTCTCTAAGAGAGAGAAAGATGGTTTTATGCTTGGACATGTTTGCAATGGGCCCCAGTATTTGTTATTATATGAGTATTTTATTGGTTACGTTTGTTTTTGCTTTTGTTACAGTGCACTGAGATAAGAACATCTGAGAGGTGTGATCCACCGGTGGTGATATTTTGGTATTTTGTGAGTTCCTGATTTAACAAATCAGCTCTTTAATCCAGGCCTGAGAGATTGAACTTTAAAGCGCTATAAAATATTCTTACTGAAAACAGTCGCAAAGTGTTTTTCTCCATGATTATAATGGGCTTGGGAGAAATTCACTTATATGGGACATTGATCACATGAGAAGTCCTGAGCCTAAAAGGATTGCAGCGAGTCAATCCAGTCAAAAAACAAGGAACTGTTTTCCTTTAAAATGATGACGTCATCTTGCTGGTGAGGGAGGCTCGAATAGGTTGCGCGTGAGACTCCATTAACAGCAACTTCTGGTATGAATGTGTGTGGATGTATGCATGTGGCTGGACTGTGATGGACTGACGACTAAAAGTTTTAACTGATTTGATACTGAGACAAAAATGGTGCCGACTTTAGGATTAGTAAATGTCCACAAACAATCCACCCCGCCTGTAAAAGAAGGGTGGATGTTTTGTCTTGCTTTGATTTGTTTTTGCAGGAGCAGAAGGATGACAGAGACTAAAGGGGGAGGCTGTATCTTCACATGAGCGTGAACTGCAGACTGAACCCTTTGGTGGCTAATTTTGAGTTACTGATGTTTGCATTAAGAAAATTGTGTTTTAGTAGCTGTGTTTCGATTAATGTATCACATTATATTGTTGGGAAGGTTAAATGCTAAATTGAAGAAAAGGTTTGATTTCACTCATGACTGAACATGTTATTATTAACCATAGCAGGCCACTGTAAAAAGCCAATTAACTTTTATAGAGGAAAAAAGAAAAGAAAAAAAGCCAAAAAAAACCCCTCTATTGATGTCTGTGAATAACAGGGGAATGATAGGCTTGACACATTCAAAATGGAGATATGTAAGGATAAACACTGGTCCCCATCTTTTAGGTCCTTTCATTGAAATAGTCAATAATTCAGAAAAGTAGAGATATAACCGACAGGGGCATGTGCTGAGAGGTGGTGCTGCACAGGAACAAGAGAAAAATAAAGAAAATTTTTGTGTTTAGCTTTGATAAATTCAAATTAAAATGTACCATTACACTCAGAGGATCAATATGAAATCAAATATATGCTAATTTTGTATGTGAGTACATGACTGGTGACTGTTCTGTCCTGAGCTTTTGTTTTTACAGCACCCACTTGACCACACCAACAGTTTCTCGCCACCAAAAGGGGGTACTTGCAAAGAATAGGGAGGAATATCATCAAAACTGGGAAAGGTAAGCCCCAAAAGGGGGTGATAACACCATAACTTTCACTTATGGTCAAATTCTCAAAATTTGATCCCCGGCTTGAAAAATTCTTCAAAACATTTAGAGACAGAGTGGAGTTTTAGATAAATATAATGTGCCAAACCACATGCGGATGGAGAGTTGGAATCGATAACATGGTGAAATAACACACAGGAAAATATTGACCATGTCGATTATGTTTATTCAAGTGTGCAGAGATTGGCTAATCTGACCAGGAAATGTTATAAAATAAATTGTCGGAACAGTCAGCGTTAAAGTCACCTTTGACAGTCCAGAGCAAGGTTATTATCGTTCATAATTCGGTCTAATCTGCTGCAAGTGAATTGGAAACAAAATTTGAATGAATTTAGGACACTTCATACTTATAACACAAGTGATGGTAAGCCATAACTTGATTAGGTAAAGCTATTAAGATAATTAGGAGCTGCCTTGAAACAAAGAAAGTGGAGTCCTTCACCCTGAAAGGATGGAGTGATGCTCTGCCTCTGTAGTCAAGTTCAGACATAGGCCTTAAGCAATCATGAGCCACTAATAAGCGTGACAGAATTCACAAACTTAAATAAAGCACATTGGGTGAGCGACCCTGACAAAAGAAAATCTATGAGCACGCGATAAAGTGGATTTGTTAGAGCCCGTTTAACATTTGCCTTTCAGAAAAATAAATAAATAAATAAATCGATTTGCATTTACAGACACACACTAAAAAAATCCCATTTGACACTGATAAATCCCTGTTCAAATAGAGTACATGTAAACGAAATAACGAAAACTAGAAGTGAAAGAAAAAACATTTTCATTAACGGAAATAAAAATAAGAACAAAAAAGGAAAATTAACTAAAACTGTAATGAGTGTTCACAAAACTAACTAAAATTAACTGAATTTATAGCAAAAATAGGTTTAGTTTTCATTGAGGTGTGTGTGTCCTACAATAGTCACGGGTCATAATGAAGTTTAGTTTCCAGATTTTCTTCTTGCTGTGTCTCATTATGCCAGCAGGTGGCAGTACGTTAGGCGAGTCGTCTGTGTTGCTGCTCCGTCCACGTGCAGAATCATGTCAGGAAAAGTCGGGAGAAAGCGCCAGAGTCCAATTTGGGATTACTTTGAATATGACTGTGTTTAGTATAAAGCAAGTGTCTTGTAGTGGAAAGAGACAAATTATGAGGGACACTTCTAAGGGGAAAAATCCCACTTTACAAACCTTAAAGTGCACTTGAAAAACTCACACAAGAAGGCTGACCTAGCTTACCTTGAAAAGGTAAGGGGGAGCACACTCCCCCTCCTCAGAGAGCTCCCCCCACTCAACCCTCATCCCCAGAAAACAGAAGCTAACCCCAGGCAAGGCAGTGTGATGCATTCCAAGACAACAGGACTGGGACATCTACATAACTGCGTGAGTCAATTGCCTACAAAAAGATTATCAATTCACTTGAACCAAGATTGCGAACACCCGGTGCTGCAAGAGTTAATAGTCTCAATACCCAAGGATAAGCAGAAGAGCATGACTGATATGATGAAACTGGGATTTTGTTACACTTAATTATTGCAAACACAACTAAAACTATAACTGAAACTGATCAAAACTAAACTGAAACTAAGGATTTTCAAAAAAAATAAATAAAAAACCAGACTGAACTAGCAAACAATTGGTAAAAACTAATTACGACTGACATAAAATTGAAAATCTGAAGTCGAAGCTAAATAAAAATAAAAACTAATGAAAATTGCAAATCTATTAGAACCCTGATCCAGACTAAGATGACGTTGGACATCTTCAGGGCGGAAAAGGGTTGGTGTGACCAAGGTGTGGTTTGGCTTGTTGTGTGTATATTTCGAGATGATATGGCTCTGGATGGACCAGTTACCAGGGCATGGAAGGAGGACTGACTTATTAAATGAGGAGAAGGAATTTTCTAGGATTGGAGATCCTCTGGGTGAGTGGTTGACTAAAAACATGCATAAAATAAAAGCTATTTTTCGTTATTGCTTGGTTATAGATTGATAATTGGCCACATTTACAGCTGTATTGACTTGTTGTGGACGTAGTCTACTTCATGTTTAAGCACTCTAATTAACAGATTGAAAATAGAGACATTAAAGGAAGAATATGCAGCACCACCCTGTCAGACGCCAGTGACGATGGGGCTCAGTGATGAATCAGGTGGGCTGGATTCATGGCTGAATCAAAACAAGGTTTCCCCTGCTGTGGTCAGTGAGGGAAAAACAGGGGGAAATGAAATTCAAAAGAGGCATGGATAAACGTTTATTTGTGAAGTTTATAAACGGGATCAAAGGGGGTGTTTTACTGTTATTTTAGCATCAGCATTATTATTGCATCAGAATCAGATAACAAGCATTGCATTAATGATTTATTGAAGCTTTTGACATTATATTAACATTTGTGTTCCGGTGATTGTCATAACCTCAGGTTAATCTTCTATTTACAGGTGTCAGGATAATCGTATGATCTTTCATTGCAGGTGTAACCATGATCATTTTTATACATATTGCAGTTTGTTGCTCATTATAGAGTTGTGCTCAAGTTAATAAGGGTTAAAAGCTACAGTCAGCGCGATGTCTGGCTGATCTATGGACTGGCGTGACTTTGAGCATAGAAGGCCGCACGCGCTTACACAACACAAATATCATGCTTTTCTTGGCTCCGGGCGGAGCCTACTGGAGCTACGACACTGGATAGGAGAAAGTCTGATACTTTCTGAGGGATGAGGTCACTAACCTTTTCTTTTAATTTTCTAGCTCCGATATTTTTCTTGTAAAACAAGGGGGGCCCAGCAAAAAAAGTTTGGGAACCACTGCTCTAGGAACAACAAGTAAGCCTGCAGTGTGAGAGCAAAGTGCTCTAATAGGGTGATATGGTACTACAAGGTCAGATAAGATGGGGCCTAATTATTTAAGACCTTGTATGTGAGGAGCAGGATTGTAGATTAAATTCTGGATTTAACAGGAAGCCAAAACAGGAGAAATCTGCTCTCTTTCTAGTCCCTGTCAGGACTCTTGCTGCAGCATTTTGGATTAGCTGAAGGCTTTTCAGTGAGTTTTTAGTTTTCAAGCTGAGTCCTGGGATGACTTTTTAAGTAATGGTTTAACTACTGTCAGCTTGAATGTCTGTGATACATAGACAATTAATAGATAAGTCAGACATTTCTTTAATTATACTACTACCATACTATAACTACAATTAAATAGCACTGTTTCCAAGTGGAGGAAAGATTTTAATGTAATAAGGATATTTTTAAGCATTACAATTCAAAGAAACATTAAAGAAAACAAGAAAATTGAGAGAAACCTGATGTATAACAGATGAGGGATTCCAGCAGAAATTACAGCAGCTTTCACATCAAACTTCTCAAATGCAACAGCACTGTCTGTCTCTTCAGATTCCTTATGATCCAGTGATAAGAATGATTTCAGCCATTGTCATGATCACGCTGATGTTTGCGCAGAGCAGATAATGAAGTGAATGTTTTGGCACATTGGTAACAGTGAAACAGTTTATTTACAGCGTGGGCTCGTTTGTGTCTGGAGTATGAAGTGAAATTCTTGAAGCTCTTGTCACACTGGTCACAGCTGAAGTTCTCTTCAATGTGTGTACGTTCATGTCTGTTACAACCAGATGAACGTGAGAAAGTTTTGTCACAGTGTCTGCACTTGTATGGTTTCTCTCCTGTGTGGACTCTTTTATGATCATTAAGATGATCTGCAGTGGTGAAGGATGACCCACACTGGTCACAGAGGTGGTCTTTAACCCCACTGTGACAGAGTTCATGTTTTTTTAATGCACTTGCTGTGGTGAAGCCGCTCCCACATTCTTTGCAGTAGTTCATTTTGTCTCCAGTGTGTCTACGTTGATGCACTTTTAGGCTCCTTCGGTAACTGAAAGTTTTTCCACATAGGTCACAGCGAAACGCTTTCCCACCACCACAGTGACGACAGGGTTGAGAACTGGATCCATCTGTGCCGCTCTGCTTCTAAACAAAGACACAAAGACAGTGTAAGTCAGTCCTTCAACATTTTTATCCTGAATGTCGCCTGAAATAAAGAGCATCTCTGCCAACGTCCACATTTTACTGTTTACATTATAACACTCAGCTTACTGGGCAACATTAAGTCTTCATTTGTAGGTAATCTAGTTAATGGGAAGATTGGTGGTTAAACCCCTGGATGCTCCACTCTGCATGCCACAAGATACTAACCCCAAGCTGCTCTCCGATGCATCCATTGGAGTGTGAATGTTAGATAGATAGGAAGGGGAGGAGCTTTTAAAACTTTACTTTTTTCCAACAGCGGGAACGTTTCAGGAGATTTATGTCAGATTTGACTGAATATTCTGTACATGAAGTTTTCATGCCTCATATAAGCTTTGAAATTAAACTTCATTCACATAATACTTCAAAATAACTGCAACTGTAAAAAGAACAATACATACCTCACAGTAACTGCACTTGTAGAGTCTCTTTCTGGCGTGGATCTGTTGGTGTGATTTGAGGTAATTTGGATGTTTAAAAACTTTATCACACAGGTCACATTTATAAGGTCTCTCCTCAGTGTGGGTAAACATGTGGCTTTGTAACTGTGCATCTGTTGTAAACAGTTTGCCACACTGATTACAGCAGTAAACATTATGTCCAGTGTGAATGCGTAGGTGAATATTTCGGTACCCTAACTGGCTGAAAGTTTTTCCACAAATGTCACAGCTGAATGCTTTAACTCCACTGTGGAGGAGTTGGTGTGTTTTTAAGCTTGAAGACTGGGTAAAAGTTTTTCCACAAATGTCACAGCTGAATGCTTTAACTCCACTGTGGATGACTTGGTGTTTTTTAAAGTTTGAAGCCTGGGTAAAAGACTTTCCACACTCATCACAGCTGTACGCTTTAACTCCACTGTGGATGAGTTGATGTTTTTTTAAGTTTCCAGATAGAGTAAAACCCTTCCCACACTCATCACAGCTGTATGTTTTCTCTCCCTTTCTTCTGTGAGGTTTGTCGGCCTCCTGAGAGCGCTGACTTCTCTCTCCATGTTGGTCCTGCAGTGACAGAGATACAAACAGGCGCAGTGAGCAGGGTCACAGAGTGTGAGCAATCTGATGCGACTTAATTTCTCAATGGTGCAACAAAAAACATAAAAATCCTAGGCCGCACCGCTGCCACCAGGCGTTCGATTCCTGTAATCCTACGTGTGTAAATTTGAAATTGTCGGTTAGTAGCTTGAATAAAGTGATAGAGTCATTAAATCCTGAATTGATTTTTAAATATAGATGTATTTTGCCAGAAACGCCAGAATCTCAGGTTAAACCTCACAAAACAATTAAAACAGTAACTGAGAGCAGGTACACGGATTCCTCACAAAGACGCAAACACAGAGCGTGGACCAGACGCATCAGAATCAGGAGGATGTCGGCTTCCTCACCAGACAACACGGACGCACTGTCGGGGCTGAAAGCCGACACTGATTCTGATGCGTCTGGTCCGCGCTTTGCGTCTTTTTTGCGCTACATTCTGAAGCTGCAGGTTTGATCACTCCAACCAAAATTGACTGAACCAGCAGCAAAAGAAGATCAAACCTATGCTTCACTTTGATAAACATCGTCATTAATTCCCTCTTACTTTTGCTGCTTTGCTTCAACCACACGATAAAAATCACAGCTCTCTCTGAGTACTTCAAGAACAGTTTCCCATTTCAAATCTCTGTTTTCGGCATTATTCGTTCACTTATTACGTACATGGCACGTACAGCGCTGTCGGCCGCTGTTTTCTTCGTGTGTGTGTGTTTTCCAAAAATGACCTCTGACAGGAAAGCCTCATTTCTGCCGTTTAATAGCAAACAAATGTAAACTTTTTAAAATGATGCCAAATTGCAAAACGCTTAGCTGTGTCTGTAATCAAACCTCTGTAACTTTGCTCTGTTTCACTGCAGCAGCATCAGGTAATGTTCATATGTTGATTCATGGTTTTCTTCAGTTTTTGGTCGACTGCAGAATATTTTTAAGGTTATCTGCTATAAAAAGCAGATAACCTTATTTTACCCTCAGTTACTTTGACACAAAGACATCTGCTGTGATGCTCACACCTCTGATGAAGTCACACATGTATCAGTACTGATAAATGATCAGAATTATAATATTTCTGACTGTCTGAGGCAAAATTGTATCAAATCGGGACCTTGTGAATCAGAATCGAATGGATTATAGAAATTAGTGATGATACCCAGCCCTAGTGAGCAGCCTAGGCCCGACAGAAGTGGATGTAGCTTTAATAAGAAATGAACTATTGATAACTTTTCTGTTAAGTTAAGGCCTGATCTGTCTGAAATTCATAGCCAGTGCTCTGACACGGAACCATCAATCTCTGAAGCGCCGTGTATCCATCCATCCGCTTCTGCTTTCCAGGGTCGCCAGGTGTGCTGCAGCCTAGCCCAGCTGTCATAGGGCGAGAGGCGGGGTACACCCTGGACAGGTCGCCAGTCTGTCGCAGGGCTATCACACAGAGACAGACAACCGTTCGCTCTCACATTCACACCTATGGGCAATTTGGATTCATCAGTTAACCTATCCCCACAAACTGCATGTCTTTGGACTGTGGGGAGGAGGCCGGAGTATCTGGAGGAGGAGGCCGGAGGGAACCCAGGCAAACATGGGGAGAACATGCAAACTCCACACAGAGAGACCCCGGCCTGATGGCGGAATCGAACTCAGGACCGTCTTGCTGTGCTGCAACAGTGCTAACCACCGTGCTGCCCACAGTGTATCCAGAAAACACATTATATGCTGCGATAAATGCACTGCCCAAGTGTCCCCTCTCCCCACTGCCTTTCAGCGGCAGGCAGCAGCAAACCGGTCGTCAGAGGAGGCCGATGTGATGATTAAGTTTAACACTGTCTACATTGAAACCAAAGAGTGCCAAAGCACTTTAAGCACTAAGATAAGTTACTGAAAAAGTAACTTATCTTTGTTGTAGATAAAAGATAAAGAACTTTGTGTTGAAAAGATTGTTAGTTAATCATTTACAAATCAATATTGTCTGTATGGACAGCAATTTTTGTTTTTTGTTTTTAAATGAACAAGTAATTTGGGTGCACCTAAGAAACAAAGTTAGGCGCACCAGTGCAGTTAGTCTAGAGCGCTGGTGAGTGAAATGCAGCCGTGGAACAAACTGAAACTCCCTCCATTAGTGGAATCACAGACAATGGTCAATGGTAACTTTATTGTCCCCAGTGGGAGATTGATTTGTCCATACAGAGATATAAAGACAAACAAACACAACAAACACAAAAATAAGCCCCAAGAAAACAACCTAAATTTGATCACCAAAAAAAGTGCAGTGTGCAATGGCAACAACACTTACGGTTTAGTGTTATTAACCATGATAATAGCACTTGGTACAAAAGACAATCTATGTCTCTTTATAACAACGACCTGATGAGAGCAGCTGAAAGTCATTAAAGAGGCTGATCTGAACACAACATGACAGAAGTTGCCTTCTTCAGCACCTGCCTGTTATAGACGTCCACAAGCTGGACCTGAGACCTCCCTGAAATCTGACCAGACACTTTAACCAGGTTGCTTAGTCTGGTCTTATTATTACCACAGACGTCACCAAACACATTGTAGGTGTGTTATCACCACCTTCTGGTGATAGTATCACATTACAATTATGTTATAGAATGAGAGTTGTAATCAAAATTACATTATTGAAGAAATATTGATCACAGGAGAAAAAAATGTTTACTGTGTGATCAATTCTGAGTTCAACTGATGATGTTGTTGTTTCAATGTGTGCTGATAAAATATGATCTTTGTTTTTGTTTGTGAATGTAGCTTCTGTATGTATGGAGGAGCCCAGGATGGAAAAGATAAAGCTGCTGGTAACATCCAGCTGTGCACACAGTTTCAATAACAGTGTAACTGTGATATTTTCTCACCGTCTGTGTTGAAGTCATTGTTTCCTCTGTAGTAGCTGAGCTGAGTCCAAATGGCTGAAACTGTTCCTCTGCTGCTCCACCAGACTCTTCTCCTCCTGTTACTCAGCTGGGACACAATAAGTATAGATGTGTATTTTATCACTTACAAGAAGAAGCAGAGCAAATAAACATTACTACACTCAGTGACAACAATACCTATGAAGCTTCAAGGTGAAACCCCAGAAGCAACCAGGGCAACATGGCCAAAAATCTTTATCACTATATATATTTGAAAATTTGCAGCAACGATATAACTGATGCGAGACAAAATACTTTACCACTCTACAACTTTATTAGTGCAAAAAATCCCATCAATTTATTTTCACCTAAACAAGCAGATGCTTTTAATGTGCATTAAAGGTGTATAAAAAGTTAACAGTGCAAATGCAAATTCCTTGCTGACAGTTTAACCAACAGGCATTTCCAGAGGGCTGACAAATCCTGAGCATAACCATGTATAATATCCACAAAACTTCAATAGAGTTGCAACATAAAACTGAACGGTGCCAAATAAATAAGTCAAATAATAAAAATGCACAAACTCTTGAGTAAAAACAAAACGTGGATAAATTATGCTACTGCGCATGGAAGTTTTCTACATTTCTAGTTTTAAGACTCTCGGTCAGAAACACTAACATGTTCACAGATGTGAGCTTAACGGAGGACCTTTGAAAAGTTACGTTTCCACCTGTGTTGAACAACCTTTCAGACGCAGAGCTAGTTGCCTGAATGCAGAGGTATTTCCTAGCTAATCTGTTGATGTGTGGAAAGTTTACTGTGTGAACTTTCTACCACAAAAGAGGATCAGACTCACTGTCTGCTGGTGGACTATTCAGATAACTGCTCAGTTCAGATAATAACCTTTCTGCAGTTACATCTATTTTACCACTAACTGGTCCCCTCAAAACGCTCCCGAGACTCTTCTTTGGCTTTTTAACAGCTCCCTGAATTGTTTGGTCTCCAGCAGATGCAGCAGGTGTTTCTGAAAAAGCTGTGGCTGTGCTATCCTGGTGTGACGCAAGATGCTCTAGTTCACTCATGTCTTGATGGCTTCACTCACACTGAAATATTTTGTATGGAAACATGGATCAAGGAGAGAATCCACTAACAAGCCTCTCTGTGACACTGTCTTTGTGGCTTTTGTTCATGTAATCAAGTATTGATGTTTTGATGTCTTTGGTCAGCCGAGTGTCACATCTGAAGAACAGGCTTAACAGATGAAACGGTCAAATAATCTTCAGCAGAAAAAACATCTGTAAACTCTAGAAGTGGACTCAGTGCAGTGCTGACCAAGTCAAGCACCTCAATGTTTTGCCATGTCAACATGACGTGCCAGCTAAAATCTGTGTTATAGCTTTTTCTTGTTCGAGCAGCCGCTGGTTCATTCTCTGCTTTGAACCCCAACGAGGCAGTGGAGACGCTCAGGAAACAACTACATCAAGACAGCTCCTTAAAACCAGAACCAGCTTCACCCTGATCAGGTCTGCACACTGTTAGACCTCTGCCTTACCACCACATATTTTAAATACAACGAGGGTTTCTACAGACACTAACATGGATGTGCTGTGAGCTCCCCAGTGTGTCCCATTGTAGCCAAACTTTACATGGAGGAAGTGGAAAGAAAGGCTCTTGGCTCTTTAACAGGGACAGCACCGAGCCACATGATAGAGTGAAACAGGGTCTCACAATGGTTTCACTCAGGACCTGCTGACACACACATTTTTCCACACATTGGCTCTTGTGATAAGATCAATGGTCAACAGTCGGTCGACGACCCTTTCAATGTACAACCCCCACAAGGGTTTAAATGCCTGGGACTCTCCACCATTTAGTTTCAGAACTGAAAAAGCCACTTTTGGATGAGAGGTGAAACGTTTAAAAAAGCTTACAGACGTCCAGTCACTTTCTTTCTAAGATCTTAGACTCAGAACAAAAGCTGTCCAGCTTTGTGTGTCTGTCAAAATGCTTTTTACAAATCCTGCTTGAATCAGTGTTGTTACAGCTGCAGTCAAAGCAAGATGGAAATAATGAAGAAGGAAAGTTCAAATCTACTCAGACTAAATGTCTTCAGTCAGTGTGTCAGCCTCCAGTTAACAACAGTGGTGAGAAACTGCACTACTGAACCTCCACTGACTGAGTAACTGCAGTTTGGTGCTTCATCATAACTTCATGGCAGTTTGTACACAAACTGGGGAAAAGATCTGAAAAACTGAAGGTGAGCTGATAGTAAGAGGGTCAGATTTGGACAGCAGCTCACCGTGTTCATAAAGAACCCATTTCTCATCTCAAAGGAAGTCACACAGCACTTCAAGGAGGCAAATACTGGGCCTCTCCAGATGCAACGGGTTGATCTCCAAGCAGATGTGGCCCTGAGAGAGCAGTTTGGAAGAACTGAACCTGCCACTTTCTGGCTCCAAATGGTCTCTGAGACAGCTTTCCCAAATCTGAGGAAAGTAGCCCTGTACATGTTGACCATGTTTGGCTCCGCATACAGCTGTGATGCAGCTTTCTCCACAATGAACATAATAAACACTAAATATTGTTCACGGCTCACCAATGAGCACCTACACATGTGTATGGCCCTGACAGCACTCCAGCCCACATTTAAAATCCTGGTAGGACAAACTGAAGCTCAAGTCTCTCACTGAACAACAGAAAGTGGGGAAGTGAAATATAAGGGGGAAAGAAAGAGAAACTGTACAATTGTTAAGAATTTTAAAGTCATTTGTTGAAAAATTTATTGAGACTCTTAATCAAGATGTGAAAGGTAAAGAAAAAGGGAAACTCAAACTGCTGCTACTTTTTCTGAAATTAAGCCTTTTGTTTTAAGATTTTTTATTTTCTCTAATTCATTTTAAACTGAAACCCTATATCTAATGTAGGTCTACTGTGTGTTTCAGTGTTCACAATCATTTAAAAAAATGTTTTTAAGTTGTATTTTCATTTATTTGACAGTCTATTGTTCAGATATTGATAAAAAAAAATAGGCTGCTTCTGTATCACAATCATAACGCAAGTTAGACATTATGATGTCCCGGACCTCTGCTTGGGAAGATTTTCTCTAACAGGACATCCTCAAAATTTAGCTGAATGCCTCTGCTGTAGAGGTTTGGTGCAGGCAGAAAAACAGCTGCAGGGACAATGAAAAGACTTTTCTGCTCCAACTTCTCCCAGCATGCTGAGCTAATGATTAGTTGGTGTTTTTCTCCAAACACTCTCTCACTCTTCTCTCAACGTGTTCACAATAAACTGTGAACAGACACCGAGGAGAGCAGCAGAAGACCTCATTCAGGAGCTAAACTCAACATGAACTGAACTCACAGTAAAGTTAGCTCGGTGCTTACCTTTAGATGAGCCCACAAACCGAGAGAAACTCCGTGATGAAGCTGGAACTCTTTCCAAACACAGGAAACAGATCAGGGAGCAGAGACCCACGTGGCTCACGCTGATCGCAGCTACGATCCGGGAGACACGGGTGGGCAGATCGATGCAGATATCGATCAGGACGTTGGCAGTGGTTTATGATCGATACTTTAGTTCGTTTCTCTCCTCTAAGTTCACTACTTTACTCCCGTTTTATGAAAAAGCAGCTCTCTCTGCTCGACTCCTCTCCTGCACACACTCTTTGCTCCGCCCCCTTCTTCCTGATCTGCTTCGATTCGATGCTGTTTGGACACGTGACTGGAAAAAGAGGCCGAGCCTTTTTTTTTTTTAAATGAACTTTATTTGTCAACAACAATATAAACATATGAGGCACCATTATTTATCCATGCATCTAAATACACACGGTTGAGCATTACAACAAGAGAAATAACAAAAGAAAGAAAGAAAAAGATGCAGATGTGAGAACAGAGACACAAACAGTGTGAACAGAAAGGGAAATCATGATCCACATCTCAGATAGAGAGGAGGCCTCCTTTTAACATAAATAAAACTTATTGAATTGAAATATAAGTTTAGGGGCTTTCTTGTCATTTACGTGTTTCAGCGACTTACTCGAGAGTTTAAAATCATTCAGCCATCTGTTTATACATGGTTTCGCTTGAAATGTCTGCATTTGTGAATAAAACTTTCCCAGTCTAAATTTGGGTTCTCAGCAACCATCCCAAATTTAACTACAGTCAAATGTGGTAACTGAATTCCCCTGGACTGTAGCCAGCTCCACATGTCAGTCCAAAAGGAGGTCACTGATTCACAATAGAAAAACAAGTGATCCAAACTTTCAATGTCATTTTCAGAGAATCCACAGGTGTTCGCATGTGGGTTAAATTTCAGTTAATTTGTTGGGTTAATTTCATTTATGACTTTAAAATTAACCTGTTTTGCTTTACTGGGAAGGGGAAGTAAAATACACTTTCTTCGTATCAGTTTAACTTCCATAGCCTCAAATTCTTTTAGAATATAATTTCCTTTAACCAGGTTACGGAAATGTTATCAAAAATATTTCTGATCTCTCTAAACCTGCTGTCACCAAAGTCAACACCAGCTATGCAGAGCTGTCTCAGTCCAGGAGGAATTTTAGAGTGTACAATGTCTTCTTTAATCATTGATTTCAAAGGGACTGGGATGGCTTTTGTTAGTGTTTTATAACTCTTAGCAGCACCTTACGTCAAACTTACGTCTCATGTTAATAAAACCCCATTTCACGGCGTTATTTGTTGTCCATACACAAACGTCAAGTTAGGTAAGGGTTAAAAGATCAAGATCGTATATTAAAAAAAAATCTCCCACTCGCCCCTGCGGGCGCTCAATCCTTCAAGCTCGGGTCCTCTACCAGAGGCCTGGGAGCTTGAGGGTCCTGCAGTATCTTAGCTGTTCCCAGGACTGCGCTCTTCTGGACAGAGATCTCCGATGTTGTTCCAGGGATCTGCTGGAGCCACTCGCCTAGTTTGGGATTCACCGTGCCTAGTGCTCTGATTACCACTGGGACCACCGTCACCTTCACCCTCCACATCTTCTCGAGCTCTTCTCTGGGCCCACTGTATTTCTCCAGCTTCTCGTGTTCAGAACCGCTACATCGATCACTACGGCCGTCTTCTTCTGTTTGTCTACCACCACTATGTCCGGTTGGTTAGCCACCACCATTTTGTCCGTCTGTATCTGGAAGTCTCCACCACCCTTTAGGGCGTCTCCAATTTTGACCTCGGGACTTCCAGGTTATACTCGGCACAGATGTTCCTGTACACCAGTGGTTCCCAAATGTTTTTTTGCAAGGCCCCCCTTTGTTTTACAAGAAAAATGTTCATACTGTACAGCAGAGGTTCCCAAAGTGTGGGGCCTGCCCCCTAGGGGGGGGCGCAGAGCCATTGCAGGGAGGGCGCGGCATGAAAAGAAAAAAGAAAGAACTCTTGGACACTGCTAGCATCATTGTGGCTACAATGTAGCTGCCATCACCAGTGTGTGAATGTGTGTGTGAATGGGTGAATGACAGAATGTAGTGTAAAGCGCTTTGGGGTCCTTAGGGACTGAGTAAAGCGCTATTTACCATTTACCATCGCCAAATATGTTTCCAAACCAACTTCATTCTAAGCCAAAGACTAGAAAATATGGTGAAGCAAATCTTCCCTTTGGTTTCACCTGCACAAGTGCCGAGGTAGGTCTCCCCTGCAGAATTGGTTTTCCCTGCGTCGGGAGCAGCGCTGGGCTCTTCAAATCACAGACAAACAGGATCCCACATTCTTGATTTTTAGTTTACAAACACTTCTTGTAATGACTAACTACTCCTGACATTTTGGAGATGTTAGCTCTGTATACAGTAAAGTTACAGAGGGATACAGATAACATCAGGCTGATCCGGCCAGGATGTGTCCCCCGGTTCAAATCACAGACAAACAGGATCCCACAGCTGTTTATATTGTTGAACCCATTTTGCACAGAGAAGCATTTTTTGAAAAATGTATTGACAGCAATGTTGAATATTATTACACAGGAAAAAAACAGCTACACGTAAAATAATCACACCGTGACGCCTCTGCCTTTGTAAATGGAGGGACAGTAACTGTGTGTGTATGTAAGCGTGTAAAACCTGAAGATAGTCAGAACATTTTTCTTGTAAAAGAAAGGAGCAAAAAACATTTGGGAACCACTGATGTAACAAAGATTTGGACACAAGACAGATACAGGGACACAAACATGAGGACACTAATCACATCACACAGAGACAGATTGGAGGAGAAAAGAAACAAACAAACAAACCAGAAGACAAGAATTATAAGAATCGCAGTGGCACAGGAAAATAACAGGACATACATATCTTGTACTTTCAAAGAAATAACAAACAAGTCCAGAACAAAACTGAAAATACTGAGTGAAAGATCAGGACAAACATATAGTAACAGACAACAGAGCGTCAATCATTCAATAAAAGTAACATGAACTACGAGGTTAAAGAAAACAAACTTAAGTTTACAGGAGCACAACTGGAGCTTTAAAAGCATTTTAATGAACTAAAAACTTTTATTATGATGGTCCAGCCATGAGTGACACCCTGATGAAAGCTTGTATGAAGCTAGATGTTAAACATGAACCTCCTGATATATTTTGGTACCCCCCACCCCCGTTGTCAGACCTAAATCCTCCTTAAATAGACACAGACCATACTACCAATTCAATTTAAGAGATCCCCCCTAAATAGTCCGCCTACAAATCAACATACAGTGAAATACTGCACTCATTTTAACACACTCCACATACATCTGACTACAAAACTAACGCCAATCAAATAACATACAAGAAAATTTAATCAAACTTTTTTTGTTGTTTTTCAGTTTATTTTTTATTGACATTTAACCTTTTGTATTACCTATATTGTGTATTTTGTCTGACAATTTGTTTATTTTAACCATTGTGTACAGTGCTTTGTGACTGCTACATTGTAGCCACAGCCACCCTCTGTCAGTGCGTTCCAGGGTGCACTGACAGAGGCGAGGCTGCCGGACACTGGCGCCACCGGGCCCTCTGACCACCACCAGTAAGCAACGGGTGAAGTGTCTTGCCCAAGGACACAACGACCGAGACTGTCCAAGCCGGGGCTCGAACTGGCAACCTTCTGATTATAAGGCGAACTCCCAACTCTTGAGCCACAATCGCCGAAATAAACTTTACTTTCTTACTAAAGCTTCAGCCCGCTCGCACCCTCGGCTCTCATCTAATGGTTTACCCCACAGCAGGGATATTTATAACTGAGCTAATTGTTATATTATAGCTGTTTGTCATATTTTGCGACTTTGTACTATATTGTATTATTTAATCCATTTTAGTCAATTATTGTTCTTACTGTGTTGCAGCAAAAGGGATGAATAAAGTATTCTGAGAATACAAGAAGCGAAATCGTGGCTCAAACCTTTTATTTTCACACCAAACTGTTTTCATAAGATAAACTTTATACACGGTTTAGCATTTGCAGGATTTTCACAAAATTATCGTTGAGCATTTGTATTTATATAGCACATTTAATCATAACAGCAACGTTGACCAAAGTGCTGTACAGAAATAAAAAGTAACTCGTGCCAAAAAACTTATAAAGTTGTGAAATAGATTCAGTAAACAGAAACAGAATAAAAACAGGAAAGGAAAAATCGGCACCTCCACAAAGCTCCTTCCAATCTCATTTGCAGACACAAACAATATTCCAAGCAGCGTCTTTTACAGTGTTTTTTGAACCGTGAAGCCGTGTTGTCAGATGCTGATATGGATAGTTTAAGAAATGCACACAAATCTTTATACACTAAAAAAGGAGGAAAAGTTTGAGGGAACAATTTACAAGTTTTTACACAAACGATTCAGTGCTTCTTTCTGGGCTGCTTGTGTCCCACTAGCTAAAATGACTTTTATAGCACTGGTTTAACTACAGAAAAGATTCATTATTATTTAACAAAGTCACCAAGTACTGAGCCATGGCTGACTAACAACATCCATCCATCCATCTTCCGCTTACCCGGGGCCGGGTCGCAGGGGCAGCAGCCTAAGCAGAGAAGCCCAGACCTCCCTCTCCCCAGCCACCTCCTCCAGCTTATCCGGGGGAACACCAAGGCGTCCCCAGGCCAGCGGAGAGATATAATTTCTCCAGCGTGTCCTGGGTCTGCCTCGGGTCCTCCTCCTGGTGGGACATGCCTGGAAAACCTCGCCTAGGAGGCGTCCAGGGGGCATCCTTGTCAGATGCCCGAACCACGTCAACTGGCTCCTTTCGATGTGCAGGAGCAGCGGCTCTACTCTGAGCCCCTCCCGAATGGCTGAACTTCTCACCCTATCTCTAAGGGAGAGGCCAGCCACCCTTTGGAGGAAGCTCATTTCTGCCGCTTGTATTCGCGATCTCGTTCTTTCGGTCACTACCCACAGCTCGTGGCCATAGGTGAGGGTAGGGACGTAGATCGACCTGTAAATTGAGAGCTTCGCTTTTACACTCAGCTCCCTCTTCACCACGACGGACCGGTGCAGCGTCCGCATCACTGCAGCCGCAGCACCAATCCGTCTGTCGATCTCGCGCTCCCTTCTCCCATCACTCGTGAGCAAGACCCCGAGATACATGTCCACACTTTATAATGACCTGTGACTGCTGCTGTCGTTCACTTCAACGTGTTTACATTCGTGACGGTAACGATTAATCGAGTGCGTAAAGCTTTTCTCACAATGTCTGCACTTGTATGGTTTCTCTCCTGTGTGGATTCGTTCATGCTTCTTCAGGTCACTTGCAGTGATGAAGGATGACCCGCACTGGTCACAGAGGTGCTTCCTAACCCCACTGTGGATCAGTTCATGGCGCTTTAATGCACTTGGCATGGGGAAGCTTTTCCCACACTCTCTGCAGTAGCTCAGTTTGAGTCCAGTGTGTCTGCGCTGATGCAGTTTCAGGCCCGATTTCTTCTTGAAAGTATTTCCACAAACGTCACATCGAAACGCTTTCCCAGCTCCGCAGTGATGACAGGGTTCAGGACCGGATCCACTGGGTTCACTCTGCAAAAGACACAGTGACAGCGTACGTCAGGGAATTCCTTCAAAACATTTATCCTGAACACCTCTGGAAATAAAGAATATAAAACACTGTAATACTCATTCAGAGAAAGCAAAGTTTAAAATGCATCTGTGTTTGAGGACAGGAAAAATCCTTCACTGCTCCCAACTCTCTGTATATGAAATCTGAGGTACAGAACAATACAACAATACTCGAACTGTTCTCTCAGTCTATCACACCTCACAGATCAGTGTTGGTTAAATGGCAATATGCATTTCTCTGTAAATACATAGTTTAAATAAGCTCATTCATCATTTTTTTCTTAAATGTAATGGAGCATACATTCAGTCAACATTACAAAATAGCAAACTGGCTTTACAGCGAATGACTTTGAGAGCAGCAGTGTCAGTGAAGGTGTCAAAACCCTGCAGATAAATACGGAGATATCCAAGTGACATTTTCAGGTCTGAAAAAAAAGATTGACTAAAATCAGTTCTTCTTCAGCATGATTTTTTTCTATGGCCAAATTTGTGCATCAGTATGAAGGGATACAAGATACAGTTACAGCGAAATTGCACCAACTTAATTTCTATGACGCAAAAGAACAGAAACCAGCATTGGATGATTGATCTGTTTCATCAGGAAAAACTTTGGAACAATAGGTTTGTGCTCATGGATTGTATGCAATTCAGAGACCTGTGACTCTGAAAATTTCCATATTATGAAGGAAAATTTGAAGTATTCTAAAGTCAGTGTTCGAAAAGAACAAAAACAAATCAGCTCACGCTGAGGGGGTCAGGTAGGAGGCAATGACTGATTATTGGTCACATCACTATACTGTTGGTTAGTGCAATATTAAACTGTTGAACAGATTTTCAGCAGATCTCAGTTCAGTTTCCAGCTATTGTAAAATCAAATTGAGAGCACAAAATTACTTTTTAAACATTTATTTTTGCTAAAGCGATTTGATGTTTTTCAGCTATAAATTAAATCAACCCATGTCCTTTCCTGCTATATTGAAAAATTTGTTTAGTTCAGCTCAAGTCAAGATCTAAAAACAGCGCAGTGTTTCATAACGTAGGACACTGGAGCAACTTCAGATGGGGAGCGCACAGGCAAAATCAGAGGTAAGACCAGTTTAAATGAATGGGATTTTTCTGGCTTTATTCTATAGGGTAAAGTAAAGAGTTGAACCCAGGCCGGCTGCTCTCAGCCATGCGGTCGCCTCCTCATCCCAAACAAACAGAAATTATTTATTTGACTAAAATTCAACTTGAACACTTTTTTTTTTGGTTAAAGATGTAGAGCGTGAACTAGGGCAAAAAATATTTAAGACCCAACTTAAGTCAAGGTTGTGAAATGTTTCAAGAACCTGTGGAAGGATCATTAATGGTTTCAGCTGCATGCTGGGAGACACGGACAATCAAAAACACCCAGCAGTCGAGGCCCAATTCCAACCACATGACATTATGTCACCGACCACGGCCACCAAACATTTGCAAACATGCTAACAAAATTTAACGAGCATAGAAATGTGAAAATATAAATACATACCTCACAGTAAGTGCACTTTCTGGTGTGGATCTGTTGGTGCACTTTCAGGTAATCTGGATCTTTATAAGCCTTATCACACAGGTCACATTTATAAGGTCTCTCCTCAGTGTGGGTAAATTTGTGAATGTGTAAGTTGTAGTATGTGACAAAGCGTTTCCCACACTGGTCACAGCAGTACACATTATGTCCGGTGTGAATGCGTTGGTGTTTATTTAGGGTCCCCATCTGCCTGAAGGTTTTTCCACACATGTCACAGCTGTACGCCTTAACCGCAGAGTGGGTGAGTTGATGACTCTTTAACGTATACCTGCGAGCAAAGGTTCTCCCACACTGATCGCAGCTGTACGGTTTCACTCCACTGTGGAGGAGCTTATGATTTTCCAAGCTCTGTTTCTTTGTAAAACACTTCCCGCACCGATCACAGCTGTATGCTTTAAGTCCGCTGTGGATGAGTTGATGATTTTTTAGGTCACTCTTCTGAGTAAAAGACTTTCCACACAAGTTGCATCTGAACGCTTTCACTCCGCTGTGGATGAGTCGGTGTCTTGTCAAATTTCCAGCCTTGGAAAAATACTTCCCACAAAACTCACACCTGAACGGACTCTCCCCGGTGTGGATGATTTGATGTCTTTTTAGGAAAATCTTCGCAGTAAAAGGCTTCCCACACTCATCGCATCTGTATATTTTGTCGTCCTCTTTTCTGTGAGCTTCAACACCCTCCTGAGGGCGCGGACTTCTCGGTGCCTGTTGGTCCTGCAGAGAGAGAGATACAAACAGAGGCAGTGAAAGGACAAACATAGAGAGACTGTGTTGTTGATTGTTGTTTATTGTACACGGTACTACTTTTATTCTTTATAATGCTGCCATAACACAAAAGTTTGCCTTAGTGGGATCAATAAAGTTTCTATTTATTTATATATCTACTGTATTGACAACATCACAGCTTGGACAACCTTGAATGACGAGTTTGGTTAAAAAGTTTTTGCCTCCTTGAGGCAAAAGCCTGCTGTGCCCACACTCTCACTCTGCAGGAACACGCAATCTTGTGCCGACCAGCTTCCTGGTCGCAACTGACCATTGCAGTATGTTTAAAGTTCTAAATCATCATCCCGGTGCCAAAGCAGCCAGCCCCTGACCAGTCTCTCTGAGGCCAAACTGGTTCATCAGCACTCTCACAGTCTGTTCTCTAAAACCTAAAAGAGGAATTATGGATTGCATCAACTGGTCCCTAAATGCAATTGACACCCCCTTCTCAACAAGAAGTCTGGGCTCGGGTGAGCCTGACTGCTGAAGATATCTACCTATTCGGAACCATGGTAACAGGGTTCTTGCTGATCGGAGCTGGCTTGGCCCTGGCTTATCGAAGAATTAAGGAAGTGGAACCAGCTGTTCAAACCCCCACAAGGCTGCCCGCTGGGATTGAAATGATGGGACGAGGCGTGAGTTTCTCAAAATGGGCTCATTGAGTCAGCACGGATAAGATCTTGGAGAACGCACGGCTGCCGTGAATACTCAGAACAAGACCTCTGAGTGGAAAACTGGATTACATCTGGAGGGGCTAGCTCGAACAACACCTTTGAGCGCAAATTGGATCAAATCTTGGGAAGTGCACTGCGGTCGTAAGTTCTCAGAACCTGCTCTTTGAGCAAAAAGAATGACAACATCACGGAACGTAAGTTTGGATAACATCATAGAAAGCTCACGGCTCTCCAACGGGAGATTGAGAGACCAGTGTTGGACTGTTGAACTGCTTTGAAATTCATATGAGCTGTTCGCACTAAAGTAAAAACCACCATCACTTCATGCGGAGACCCCTTCGGCACCAGCTGCGGTCTCAAGGCTGGAGCTGAACAAAACACCCTGATAACGACTGTGTTTAGACTGTTCCCCCCATTCCATGCAAGGCCACCTGGGTTGGCTGGAAGACTGTTTACTTAGCCTGGCAGGGCAAAGGACACTGTCTCAGCTGAACTCTGGACACACACACACACACACACACTGATATGCACACACTGATCCCCCCTCCCTTTCCAAACGCCTTCGATGCTTGTGCCCTACCGGGGAAGATGGCAGTCGACTGGACCAGCGCAGACATGCTGCAGGACCGGATGCGCTGTCTACACCGGCTCTCTCTTATCCTTTACCCGCCCCTGTTGCTTGTCTTGTGTTTCTATGGTGTACTGATAGTCATGTGCTTTTTATGCTGAGGTGTTTTTTCTGTTATCAAACTGTTCTCCCACTAGGAGCTCAGTCTGAGTGGAGTTTTTTTTCTCCTCCTCTTACCTCATGTTATGTATTTTCGTTGTTTTTTTCCTATCAGCCTACCTCTCTGACATGTCTCCCCAATGTGATGTTTGTGTAAAGTTGGTCAGAAGGTTCCTTTGTAAGTGCGCATGCGCCATTAGCGTGCTGCCTGCTGTAACCCTAATTTCCTTCGGGATTAATAAAGTATTCTGATTCTGATTAAAGTGGCCTCCTTCGATCCACATCAACATGCATCCTGGGGTAAGAGACCCACTGAGGATGCTGTTGCTACAGCACACACTACACCGAGTCATCTGGTGCAAAGCGAGAACTACACGTGGGTCTTCTTCATCTTCAACACCACCCTCCAGACATCCTTACAAACAAGCAGCACCACCAGGGCTTCTCCACCCCATCTGCATCTGGATAAAAGACTTTCTTAAAAACTGTTCGACTCAGCACCGGTGTTGAGGTTAAGACTAGTTCTTTCTTTGGTGTATCGGCATGATTGAAGCCAAGAGGCTTCCACTTTAGCGATTTTGCGAGCCCTGAGCTGGTTTATTGTCACCTTAATGCTCAGTGTTGCCAGTAGTCTGTAGTAACAAATAAGTTGCCATTAGAGCAAACATATTACAGCAGCAGCGGTTCAACTTATGTAAACTCAAAAATATCTAAGATAGACCTACACATCCATCTGTGCATG
The DNA here is from genome assembly GCF_051167445.1 of Perissodus microlepis. Lineage (NCBI taxonomy): Eukaryota > Metazoa > Chordata > Actinopteri > Cichliformes > Cichlidae > Perissodus > Perissodus microlepis. The sequence goes on from NC_140469.1 coordinate 31,333,399, forward strand.
TACATGTCCATGGCATAATATATAATAATTTAAATTACATAAGTATCTCCTTGGTTCAAACACACAGAGAACTCATATTAAACACAGTGGTAGTGTAGTACTACAAGCAGACATTCCCTGGCTCGAACCATCATTAAAAGGACTTTGGCGCCATCGTGTGGCTGAATAAAATTACTACACTATGGCGGCAGCAGCACATGCCTTCAATCACTATGTGAAAATGTGCAGCTACAACTCACTAGAAAGTAATTCAAGCTGCGGCAAACAAACAGATTTAAGGTCATTTACTCAGCACTCAAAACAGGAATGCACCTTACACGATGAGGCGATAACAAGCTGACCTGGAAGTACTATCTCTCCCTCTGGAGTAGCAGCGCAAACTCGTGCCTACGTCATTTCCCATAACCTCATTAGCGCTGCCACAAACGATTATTTTGATAGTCGACTAGTCACCGATTATTTTTGCGATTAGTCGACTAATCAGATCATCATCCATTGGACGTAAAACGTACAGCTTATTGCACCAGCAGCATCTGCTCTTATATAACTATCATTAGCTTACAGCTTTAAGTGTTTAAGGTATGTGCTAACTAAAAATAAAGACAAGATGATCGTTTGTTAAATTTTAATGAAATCTGCAGATTGTTTTGGTGAAGTTTAATAAACTCCTTGCTATCTAAAATATAACAGGACACTGGAGTAAATTCTTGAGCATCTCACACTTCTGATAATCAGCTGTCTGCTTGACGTTTATTCAGCTGTGTAAAAACTATAACTTTAATCTCAGCCAAACCGATTTACTCAGGAACAAATAAAATACTAAAAAAAGCCAAACAATAACATTTTTAAGTTATCTAAGTGACTTATATATCATGTTTAACCTGAGGAGCGAAAGACGGCGGTGGGTTTGAAAACAATTTGCCGGGAGTCCGGTGTTCTCACGGCTCTAGTGACCTTGCCCCCGGCTAGCTATCGAGCTAGTGGGTAACAGACGTCTCCGAAAACGTCGGAGTGCTTTTGAAAATATGTGGTGTCTTGATAAACTGAGCAGATATTTGAGGTTTACACAGCTACATTCTCGCCTGAAAATATGTTAAACGTTTATTTTGTGACCCAGAAAGAATAATAAGAGTAACATTAAAACTAACCAGCTGCCGCCATTGTTGGAAACTGAGCTGGGCTGCGCTATGAATTCTGGGACACAGCTTCTTCTTCTTTGGGGTTTAACGGCAGCTGGCATCCTTGTACATGCAGTGCTGCCATCTTCTGTTTCAGTCCGTTATTACACTCTTAAATCCTACTACTTATTCCTGCGTCTTTCAGGATCTTACAAAGCTTCAAACGACGCGTCGATTATTAAATTAGTCGTCGACGGTTTTGATAGTCGACGTAATCGTGACTAGTCGACTAATCATGGCAGCAACTTATACATAATGCAGCAAGATATTTAAAAAACAGTTTAATTGATTATAAAATACACTTTAAATACACCACGTCAGACCCAATGACACATTCATGCTTTTAAGCATCTCTTTATTCAGTACGGTTGCTGGATACACAGAGCTGCAGGACCTAGCACCATATTTAAGTTGGCAGGGCATGATACCGCAGGCCCCGCCCCAGCACTATATCGGATTCATATCGGTATCGGCAGATATCCAAATTTATGATGTTGGTATTGGACATAAAAAAGTGGTATCGTGCCATCTCTAGTTTCGATTTAAAGATCACAAATAGTTCTTTCGAACTGTATTATGATTTATACATTTACATTTTGATCATCTGGTTCTCCTCCCCTCCCACTGTTCACTCCTCACTCACCCAAAGTCTCATGTCCTGAGCTGAAGTCAGGGCCCTCACACAGGAAAAGATCAGTCATGCGATATTCCCGTCTCTGGACAACGAGCCAGCTAACGTCACACGTTTCCTCTGAGAAACACTTTGATTAGGTTCTCACATCGTATGAGAGTCTGACAATGTTAGATCCACTAACACAAATGTTTTATTCCCCATTTGTTACCAAGTGCTGATAGTGTTCAGATATAGGACAACATGTAATGAGGTCAACTTAAAATCATCTCAAAGTACCATTTTTACAACTTGATAATAAGAAATGACAACAACACACAGACTCATCGGTCAGTGACAGGTTTGCTGAGATGGCACCGATGGAAAAATAAAAAGCACTCGCAGAGATTTGTTTCATGTGAAGGTTAAAATTCACATGGTGTCCAAAACGAGTCCATCCAGCGTAACAGAGATAAGATAAGACAGTTCTGGGAAATTCACATGCTGTGATCAGCAGCAAAGTTGGCAGAGCAGAATAAACAGATGGAGCATGACATCTAACAGTAATGCTAAACAGCTGCATATAACAGAGGAACACTACAAGGTAGCTTCTGTGCTGTGACCATAATAAGACCAGCAGCAGCTGATGAAGCACAAACTCTGTAACGGTGACATTTTCCTCACCGTCTGTGCCGAGCTCATCGTTTCCTCTGTAGCGGCTGAGCCAAGTCCAAAATGTTCCTCCGCTGCTCCGTCAGACTCTTCTCCTCCTGCTGATCAGCTGGGGAACAAAAACAGAACAACAAATAAACATAATTCGTTTCTTCAGTTTTTCCTGTGACTTTGGAGCCACAATAATCCAAAGACTGAGCTTTAAAGCCTTAAATTCTCCTCCTTCAGCAGAAGATCTGACAATGAGTCGTGTTTTTAATATTTTATGCAGCACTAACTAATTTATCTGCCTACAATCAGTGAACATACGCAGGTCTGCTGTTGAGTTTCTCCTGCTGTAACGTTAAAGGACAGTGTAGCTGACTGTGCAGGTGCCTGTAAAAAATGTCAAAACAACCTTTTGTCATCTGCACTCAGATGGAGCAGAGTCCATACAGATGAACCTGAGGCAGCTCCACACATCAGACACGACCTCCGTGTCTGCTTTACTTACAAAAACACTGTGAAATAAATCAAACGTCATTACAGGGTTTTTTTCTTTTTTTGTCCAGGATGATTTTAGTTTTGAGTTAAAATTGTATTCAAGTGCTGAAGCATGAAGTGCCAGGAGCTGATAATAGAACAGCAGGAAATGATCACTTATATTTCTGTTCCTCTCGGCACAGGTGGAAACAGTACGCACATTCTTCATTCAAGCAGAAGTACAGATGTTACTGCAGTACTCGAGTACAAGTCAAAGTCTCTGAAATGCCTAAAAGTAAAAAAGCAGCTGGTTGAAGCTGTTTCTGTGCAAACATAACTCAGATTAACTTAATTATACTTCATTTTTTTGTAACATCCGTTATGTAAAACACAAGCAGAGAAACAGCTCAGTTTAAGTTCGCCTACATTGGAGTTGGCTGACTTTCCACATCTAAACAGAAAAATAAATATATGTTTGCCTGTTTCATCTCTGCGTCATTTACATCAGTCCTGAGGGAAAAATGCTTCCACGCCACGTTTGTCTTTTATTCTTTTAAAAGACAAACGTGGGGTGACCGTGGCTCAGGGGGTTGGGAAGCGTATCTGTCGCCGGTTCGATCCCCGGGCTCTCTGTCCTGGTCATTGTGTCCTTGGGCAAGACACTTTACCCTACCACCTACTGGTGTTGGCCAGAGGTGCCGATGGCGCGATATGGCAGCCTCGCTTCTGTCAGTCTGCCCCAGGGCAGCTGTGGCTACAACCGTAGCTGCCTCCACCAGTGTGTGAATGCGAGAGTGAATGAATAGTGGCATTGTAAAGCGCTTTGGGTGCCTTGAAAAGCGCTATATAAATGCAATCCATTATTATTATTATTATTATTATTTTAGTGTCGTCGCTCCCTCTGTGAGGTTGGGGAGGCACACAGTGAGGTGAGACGTAACCACAGAGGATTAATCACAGATTACGGCTCACTCGACTGCAGTTAATCTGATACATCATTACATTTGTTTTCATGATCAACACATTTGGAGAACTGCAGGCATGCTGCATATACGTGTAATATATCCAAAAAAATACTCACAGAATAACACGTATGTACTAAATGTATATGGCAGCAGGCCTGTCCTCTTTAACATTAAAAACGTGTCACAGCTTTTCAGAGTTTTTAAGAATGTGTTCAGAGTAAGTTTACGTTTACATTTGTGGTCATTCACGACGTTCCTGCGCCTTCCCATGAAATTTCACTGTCCAATACATTCAGACTAAAGAAAATTATTATTAGCCATCAATAAACAGCTTAAAAAAACCCTTACATGCAACGATGCACTGCTCTTTTACCACCAGACAGCAGAAGCAGCTGTGCTGAAATCCTGAATAAAGACAGCACTGAATGCATCGCTGATTTTTTCAGCGGTTAAATAATTATTTTTTAACCAGGAGGATTTTTTCTCTCCATCCTTTCATCCGACCGTTGTCCATTTTATCCCATTAGGGTCCTACTAAAACCATTTGGCCGACGAGGGGCTTTGCTGTCCCCTATAAAGAACTCAGGTATGTCCGGAGCAGTTATAAGTCTAGCTGGACAGCTGGGGCTTTGTTTTTGTCAGGAATTTCAATTGTTTAGCCCTCATTTTCACGCTGATGGGCCTCAAATCAGATTCTGAACCGGCATCTGCGCGGACACCCATACTGCAGTGGCAGCTTCTTTAATGTCACCAGTTAAACCCAAAACTCTCATTTTTCCTTCTCATGAACGACACTCCTGCAGGCTGTCGGGTGAAATAAAGAAATCTGCATTTAAAGATGGAAAGTTCACCGAGTTTTGTTTTCCGGTTTCCTTATTTTCCGGTTTGTCGGGACACATCAGTTTGACATCGTCAGCAGTCAACAGCGGAAGCACCGCGGAGAGCAGCAGAAGACCTCCTCAGGAGCTAAACCCAAGATTAACTGAGCTCCGATTAAAGTTAGCTCGGTGCTTACCTTTAGATGAAACCGAGAGAAACTCCTAGCCGATGCAGCCGGACGTCTCCTTTCCCCTCATCTTCCGGTTTTCTGGCGGGTGTCAAACAGTAATAGATGCTTTACCGCCACCTGCTGGTGTGGAGAAACTGAACTGTGGTCGTTCTTTGACCCCTGTGAGGTTTTCAGTCAGTTTCCTTCCTCCAGCCTCATATTTCTGACAGTGTAACAGAACTCGCCCCGTGGTTTCATTCACTCCACGATAATCTCATTTTTAACATCTCTGTTCTGAACTATGTTGTTTTTTAAACCAGTGTGTCATCATATGACAGTCTCTTCTCTTCTCAATTCTCCAGTTTTCCTTAAATCGTGTAAAACCATCCTTTTTTCAGGTTCTGCATTATTAAGCTCTGGATTTCTGTTCCCCTTCGGTGGACACGTTTTGGTGGCTTCTTTTGGTGATTTCTCTGGATTTTTTTTCTTTTACTCTAAAATGATATTTTAACAGGGTCAAAGTCAGGGTAATAGACATACAGCAACATGAATTAGCAATTTTGGTGACTTAGAAAGTTGTCAGTGAACTGAGCTTCATAGCATGGCCTCTTAACTTCTTGTGAGTGATTATGAACAACCACAGCTGCTGACTTCTCTGAGGCCAGTAAAATAGTACTCATTAGACACAAACGCTACAATGGGAAAGTCTATGGAGCTCAGCATAGATCTGAAAAAGCGAATTATTGATTTGAACAAGTCAGGAAAGTCACTTGGGGCCATTTCAAAGCAGCTGCATGTCCCAAGAGCAACAGTGCAAACAATTGTTTGTAAGTATAAAGTGCATGGCACTGTTTTGTCACTGGCACAATCAGGAAGAAAACGCAAGCTATCACCTGCTGCTGAGAGAAAACTGGTCAGGAGTGTGAAGAGTCAACCGAGAATCACCAAAAAGCAGATCTGCCAAGAATTAGAAGCTGCTGGAACACAGGTGTTATTGTCCACAGTCATACGTGTTTTGCATCTCCATGGACTGAGAGGCTGCCGTGCAAGAAGGAAGCCCTCGCTCCAAAAGCGGCACCTTAAGGCTCGACTGAAGTTTGCTGCTGATCACATGGACAAAGATAAGACCTTCTGGAGGAAAGTTCTGTGGTCAGACGAAACAAAAATCGAGCTTTTTGGCCACAATGCCCAGCGATATGTTTGGAGGAGAAAAGGTGAGGCCTTAAACCCCAAGAACACCATGCCTACAATCAAGCATGGTGGTGGGAGTATTATGCTGTGGGACTGTTTTGCTGCCAATGGAACTGGTGCTTTACAGAGAGTAAATGGGATAATGAAGGAGGATTACCTTCAAATTCTTCAACATAACCTAAAGTCATCATCCCGAAGGTTGGGTCTTGGGCACAGTTGGGTGTTCCAACAGGACAATGATCCCAAACACACATCAAAAGTGGTAAAGGAATGGCTAAGTCAGGCTAGAATAAGGGTTTACGAATGGCCTTCCCAAAATCCTGACTTAAACCCCATTGAAAACATGGACAATGCTGAAGAAACAAGTCCATGGTAATGGTAAAATGGTAAATGGCCTGTATTTGTGTAGCGCTTTATTTAGTCCCCAAGGACCCCAAAGCGCTTTACACTACATTCAGTCATCCACCCATTCACACACTGGTGATGGTAAGCTGCATTGTAGCCACAGCTGCCCTGGGGAGCACTGACAGAGGCGCCCCAGGGCAGTTAAATTTGATGTCAGAAAGCCATCAAATTTAACTGAACTGCACCAATTCTGTCAAGAGGAGTGGTCAAAGATTCAACCAGAAGCTTGTGGATGGCTACCAAAAGCGCCTAATTGAAGTGAAAATGCTAAGGGACATGTAACTATATATTAACATTGCTGTTGCATATTTTTGACCCAGCAGATGTGATCACTTTTTTATGTTAACCCAAAATAAAGTCATGCTGCTGCACTGAAAAGAGCTCCTTGGTGTTCTTCCAGCAGGAGTTGGGCCTGGGCATCCCTGCAGAGACTGCATCCCCCATGACCTTGATAAGTGCTAGAAGATAAATGGGTGGCTAGATGTGGAAAAAAAAGAAAGATTAAATTAAATATTCTAATACATAAAACTATAAATCTACTGCTTATTTGTTTGTTTGTGTGGCTTTATTTTGAACATGTTGAAATAATACAAGAACATCAAAGGAAAGAAAAAACACAATTAATCACAACAGAAAATGAGCAAAACAGAATAATCCTAATCCTAATAAATAATGTGGAGAAGGATGAGCCTATGTAACCCCCCATCTTTTTTCTTTTTGTACCAATAATCATCACCCTTTTCTTCCTGTTTATATCGTATCCAATCATAAATCCTTTCTTTACATGTTTACATCGTGCGCCAGGAGGTAAACATATTTATGGATCTCTGTAACCAGTATTATCCTTATGGCCCTTATTATTTGTTATATGGATAATGATGATAGTGAGCATTTATAAGTATTGGCCCAAACCTCTGCACAATAATTCATATAAAGTGAAAGCAGAATGTGTTTTGCTTTACTCAATATTGAAATGTTTCTTGGAACTGTGTTATGTATGTTTTATATGAGATTTCCATCTTATTTTATCATCTATTTTTTGTTATCATCTATTATATCCATCTATACCAAGGAACTTGTGCTGAACTCTTTCAATTTCCACAGCATCTATGCAAGTCTGCACTTTAGTTGGGCAATTCCCAAACAAGATGATTTTAATTTTTAAGTAAAATTAAAATCATTCGCCCAGAAAAAACAAATATTTGTGTCATAAAACTGGTTTTAATGAATCAGATACTTTACAAATAACTAAATAAATACTGAATCCTTATGGATCAAGTACAGAACCTCCAGGAACTCCACAAGCAATGTCCAAGCATGATGAGGAATATTCTCCCAACTTTCAAATTGTTTCCTGTCCCTTAAATAATTTTACAATCAGATGTAAAATTATTTACATCTGATTGTAAAATTAGATGTAAATAATCCATCCCATATCGTTTAATAGTGGTTATTAATTACGATTTCATGGTTGATTTTTTCTTAAATGCTTTTTGAAGATTTAGGAATAATCCAGCCACAAGCTGTTTCTGATCTACAGCATTTGTAACCTCCTTGATTAATACCAGTGTTAAATGGCTCAATCTGAATCGATACTGACCGTTATCCTACTGTTGACGGTCAGTATTACTTTTTTCCCCCCGCCTGTCCCGTTTGGTTCTTTTGCCATCAGAATTATTGTTTAAAGGCCAAGAAAGATGCCCAACGGATTTACTTTACCAATTAGACTATCCCGGCCTTGCTGTATTGGTCCATTTGATTGACATTTGTTTTTATTGTTTATTTCATTTTATTTTCACTTGCTACAGGATAGACATGACTGAGGGAAAGAAAAGGGAGAAAGAGAGGTAGGGAAAGAAAAACAGCGGGTAAGAGGAACGGTGATCATAACAGTATACTAATACTACTAATACTGAATCGATACTACGGTCACTGACTGACTTATGACAGGTTGAATATTAATATTAACTAATTCAATAAATGACAAGCAAAACACTAACGGTGATATCAGAGGTTGCACATAAAGACAGGAAATGAATCTGTGTCAGATCTCCTTCAGATTCAGCAGGAGGGGGGCGAGTGAGACGGAAACTCAGAGCTGTTGAGACATTTGTTAAGAACCTTCTTATTTGAAGTGTTTACCACATGAACATCTAACAGATACCGTTTAATATTTAGATCAACAAAAATGTTGAATACCCTTTTCTAATAAAAAGCTAGTTTAACCTTCAACAATCAAGCAGCTGACTTGAGACGAACACTTCCCAGTGAACTTTAGGAATTTCTTAGTTACTAATGCAAGAAAATAATAACTACACAGAAAAAGCGGGCAAATAATAATTAAGTGGAATTTTCACAACTTGACAAACCAGTATTTTTTTTTCATTCAGAACTTTATTCAAATGGTCAGTAAATTTCCTCAACAACCTTACGAGATGACGAACCACACTTATTGAACCAAAAATCTTGAGAGAAAAAGTCAGAGAAGTAAAATAATAATAACACTTTATTTTTTTCAGTCCCCTACAAAAGGTTAAGTCTTATCTTCTTTACAAATTCTGAGTAGCAAAACAAGAAAGGTTCACAAATAATACAATTTCTGACAGCTAGACCACAATGCTGTTGTCTGAGGCAATAATTATTATGGAGACTCACGCTTGCATCACCCTTAGCAATGTTCAAATGTTGCTAAAATCCAAAGGAAGTGTTGACAAAGAACATAAAGGTAAACTAAAACTAAATTAAAAGTATGCAACTAAAACTTTTATAACCACCCAGAGGAAGTGTATTAAACATATGCAAATACTCCATTTCCACTGACTGGCAGTTGCTGGTTTGAAAAATTCTAGCACTGGTAAATTTTTTCAGACTGTTTCCACTTTCCAGTTTGAACAGTTTTATCTAATAAGAACTTGTGTGGACTAATTTTGAATCTAACCAAACCAAAACAATCTTTCTAAACTTTGACTGACTGAGCTAATGGAACATGCAACATTAACAAAGGCCCAAGTGTTTCTTTCATTTAGGCTTAAGTCCCCTTACAGTCCTGGAAGTAATTTAATTTGCTAATTTAACCTCAAGCCCCAAGGGGGTTTCTGAGCTTCCTGCTCGAAAATGTAATGCCCAAATTTAATTGATTATTTCTCTGCAATTACAAACTCTGTCCTTACAATCTTGGTATCAAAATAAAGCTAACACTTGGGAAATTTCATCAGAGGTGTAAATATTGAAGCAGATATTAATGTGTCAAAGTTACTGAGACTGGAACACAGAAAAAGTAAGTAGATTTTATCCTCGCCTAATTATTTTTTTTAATTTTTAGCATATAACCCTTTGAAAAATATGCCTCAGATCACATTTGGTTCCAGAAATTCAGTAACCAACATATAAACATCATCTGTGCAAAGATTCATGTTTCTAAAGTGAAACAGTGAAAAATTACAGCCCTGTCAAGACATGAATATCCAGATGTTGTACAAAAATGTCCAATTTTGGCACACAATTGGACACCATGCCAGTTGATTTTTTTTTAGGTTTTAAAGTGCAGAAATTAATAAATTTTATTAACAGGCCTAAAAATACTTTTTTAAAAAATATATTTTTGAAGAATTAACCACACATTTACATGGCAATGGCCCTTTTCTGCAGCGCGCATGGAGCGTTTGATTGGCCTCTGGCCCTTTAAACTCCGAGGGGCTGTAACTTTGGTTTCTTTTGGTCAATTTGCGTGATTGACACCTCTTTTTAATCGTTTGAGCCAATAGATTCACAGTAACGATGCCACGTTCACGTCACTTCAACCAATCAGACGTTGTGATGCCAAAACCCACGTGGACCCAAATTTACTGCATGTGGCGTCTGTTCAGTCACGTGTCTGTAGGTGGGTCTAAAATGGAGATTGTTGACGGAAAACTGCTCTGATGCGGCTAGGTAGGCATGGTAACTACTGTTAGTCACGTGGCTACCGGCTACCGGTGAAAATAACGGAGGAAATCGGGACGGTAAGCCAATTTCTGTCTTAGCGCATTTGCGCTGCTGTGTGTTTTTGCGGCCTTCTTTTGCGGCTCATTCAGTGAATTTTGGTCTGATCGTGGTGAAACTTGGTGTGTGGAGTCAGTGATAGCCCTGGAAGCTAACCAGCCTATCTTTAGCTGGTTACACGAAGTCTGAAGAATTTCTGGTTCGGTTTTGTTTGTTTAGCGGACTTCTGCGCATTTACGTAACTGCTCGTTTAATCACGGCTTGTTTTCGGTGTGTTTGGTGGTTGTAGAAATGGTTTATATGACATTTTAGCTGAGATTCTGAGGTTTCTGTGGATACCACACATGTCTGGACTTATATTTCTCAACCCGCGTTATAACCGATTAAACGTGATCTCCTCCTTTTTGCCCCCGGTACCGGGGGTGTGGGGCTTAAGTGGTTAACAACATTTTTTTTTATCATTTCAATGTCTAAACCACTTTTTTACTCTACATTTTTACTGGTTTTCTCAGGGCCTATAGAGAAACTAGCACCACTGCACAACAGACCAATAAGGTCATCAAACAATGGATAATCTAATGCACCATTTTGTTGTACTGCTACCGAACTTTAAAGGTACTGAAAGTTAAGACAGTACACAAAATGTGACACTAACTGAAATCTCAGGAATCTATATCTATTCTGTGCAGCCTGATCTCGAGGGTTTTAAGTCTGAGACCATAAGTCTGGCTAGATGCTTCGAGGCACTTCCTTTTATCCAGTGAAGGAAATGATTTCTGCTCAGCATGTTTGACCTGATGTTTCCACAGACCTCGCGATGAAGCAAATATTTTTGGGCACTGGTAACAATAAAACTGCTTATTTGCAATGTGGCTACGCTTGTGAATGGTGTAGGAATTGTGAGTCCTGAAACTCTTGTCGCACTGGTCACAGTCATACTGTTGCTCTTTGTCGTGAACATGTGCATGTCGTGCGCGCATAGATGCTGAAATAAAGGATTTGTCACAGTGTTTGCACTTAAAAGGTTTCTCCCCAGTGTGGGTACGTTTGTGGTACTCAAATGAAGACAGGGAGTTGAATATCTTTCCACAAACTTCACAAGGAATTATTATCTCTTTGGTGTGGATGAGGTGATGTATGCGGTAAGATCTTGAATGTCTGAAGCTTTTCCCACACTCGTCACAGGAGTATGGTCTTTCTCCAGTGTGCCCACGTTCATGAAGCGTGCGATGACCTGAGGATGTGAAACTTTTCTCACAATGTCGACACTTGAATGGTTTCTCCCCTGTGTGAATTCGTTTGTGTCTTCGGAGACTACCTGCGTTGGTGAATGATGACCCACAGACATCACAGACATGACCTTTAACCCCACTGTGGACAATTTTGTGGCATTTTAATAGACCCAGTGTTGGGAAGCCTTTCCCACATTCTTTGCAATAGTTCAGTTTGTGTCCAGTGTGCATGTTCTGGTGTCTTCTTAAGGTTAACAGCTGGCTGAAAGTGTTTCCACACTGGACGCAGCGGTATGGTTTATTGCCACAGTGCTGACAGCGGCGAGGATTTGAGCCATATGTGCTGCTCCATTTCTGAAACAATTACCAAAGGTTATAAGGAAAACAATCTTGGGATTATAAATTACAGTGAATAATGAGCTAACAAAAAGCTGCATAATCAGTTACAGTCTGAGATCTGAGGTATTTACTTCTCACATCTAACACACTGACTCCGCACTTACTGTCTAATGTCTAAAATACTTAAAACAATATGATATGAAAAAAAGATTTCAGAAAACATTTCTTGAAATCCATTTCAAATACCTGACAGTGATGGCACTTGACTGGTTTCTTTCCTTTGTGAATCTGTCGATGGTGCCACAGAGAGCTGGAACTTTTAAAACGCATACCACACTGGTCACATTTGACTGGTCTCTCCCCAGTGTGGTCTCGTTTGTGGATTATTAGGCTGCGATAATGGCTGTAAGCTTTCCCACACTGTTCACAGCGATGAGGTTTCTCCCCTGTGTGTGTAATTTTGTGGGCTTCTAATCCTGAATACAAAGGAAAACATCTACCACATACTTCACAGCAGTACAGATCCTCTCCCGTGTGCATTCGTCGGTGTCTTTTCAGGGTCACTTTCTGGCTGAAGTTTTTTCCACAAAGGTCGCAGCGATATGGCTTGAGTCCAGAGTGGGTATGCTGATGGAGAGTTAAGACTTGCTTGGAGGAAAAAGCTTTCCCACACTTATCACACTTGTATGGTTTCACTCCAGTATGCCTGTGTTGATGATTTTTTAAGCTACTCTTGCTGACAAAAGCCTTTCCACACAGCTCACAGCTGTGTGCCTTCACTCCACTGTGAACGAGCTCATGCCTCTTCAGGTATGCCAAATGAGCAAACTCCTTCCCACATTCATCACAGGAGTGTAGTTTCACTCCAGAGTGGGCAACTAGGTGCACTGCTAAGCTACGTTTTTTGGCATAAGCTCTTTCACATTGGGTACACTTGTATGGTTTTTCTCCAGTGTGAGTGCGTAGATGAATTTTGAGGTTGCCGGACTGTGTGAATCCTTTCTCACACTTATCACAGCGGTATACTTTATCACCAAAGTGGACTCGCTGGTGCCTTCTGAGCTCAGCTGATGAAGTGAAAGCTTCCTCGCACTGGTCACAAGAGTAACGCTTCTCTCTTGTATGAAGTTTACTGTGTTTCTTTAGATTTCCTTTCAAGAGGAAAGCTTTTCCACATATCTCACACAAGTACTGTTTCACATTTTCATGTATTTTCTTATGTGTTTTAAGGCTGGCTGTCCAACAGAAAGCTTTTCCACACTGGTCACAGGAATGTTGTTTTTTCCCAGCATGGCTGTTCTGGTGTTCTCTGAGACTATTTTGTTTTGTGAATCCTTTCCCACACTCATCACACCAGAACCTTTTTTCTCCAGTGTGAGCTCTCTTATGTACCTTCAGGTAGTTGAGTATACTGAAGGACTTGCCACACTCCTCACAGGTGTACGGCTTCTCTCCAGTGTGGATGCGAAGGTGTCTTTTCAAGGCTGCTATATGATTAAATGACTTTCCACACTGGCCACAGAAGTACGGTCTCCTTCCAGTGTGGGTGTTCTGGTGTTCTTTTAAAGCACATAAAACTGGGAAAGCTTTCTCACATTGATCACAGGGATATGGTTTTTCTCCAGTGTGGGTGCGCTTGTGTACCGTGAGGGCAGATGTGTGACGAAAGGTCTTTTGACACTGGTCACAGCTGAAGGGTTTTTCTCCAGTGTGAATACGTGTGTGACTTCTTAGAGCTGCTGCTGTGATAAAAGCCTTTTCACAGTGCTCACAGTTGAAGGCTTTCACTCCAGAGTGGATGCGTTGGTGGTTTCTGAGCTGTTTTGCAGTGGGAAAAGTCTTTCCACATTCTTCGCAGGGGTGTGATTTGTCTTTGTTTGTTGCTGGGGAAGCCTTATCATCCTGAGATCGCTGAGTTCTCACTTTGCTTTGTCTTTTACATTTCTGGAACAACAAACAGATACAGATTTATTTTTGTTGTTTTTTGTTTTTTTGTTTTCTGTTCTCATGCTGTCCTCCCATAGGAGCCCAGCATGAGCAGAGGTCTCTTTTTTCACTCTTGGACTTTCCCATTGTATTGTACATTTCTGTGTTTTTCCGTAATACTAACGATCTCTGATCTGTCTCCCCATGTGATGTCTGTGTTGTGTATGTCAGGTCGGGGGGGGGGGGTCGTCCCATTTCACTGCAGGGCAACTTGCATGTGGCGAATAAAGTTCTGATTGATTGATTGAGGAGTAGAGACAGTGAGTGCAAAGTATTCATAATCAACCCTAAACCACATTGTTCTCTCATGAGAAAAGGTGAGACCCATCTTTGTGACATTTTGTGTGATTAGGGCTGGGCCACATCATACAGTTCATGATAATACCATTATAATGTTAGGCAATGATAGGAAAATGAAATATCGCAAGAGAATATGGGTAAAACGTGGATGCGCAGTGCCTATGTTTTCATACACACATTGCGGAAAAAGCATGGCGGCAACGGAGAATGAGAAGGGCGAAACTGGATCGTTAAATGAAACAGATGAACCACAATTGGTGTGTAAAAATGATGCAACTTCAGTGGTGTCTAACTGGTTTGGCTTTCATCCGTCAGATACACACCAAAGCACAATTTTTGGTAGAGCATGCAAGCGGGCCGTCATTATTACCGAACCGATTTTATGTGGTACACGGCGCTCGAAAATCTGTCAAATGTTTCAGTACGACTTTGCTAAGCTACGAAGCCGCACCGCTTGATGGATTGTCGGAGCATTAAAGCTATCGTAGGCAGGAGCCTCGCGAAATGATACGTACTGTGCTTCATTACTGTATTGTGTGTGTATAACCTCTTTTTAAGTTTTGTGGATATTATACATGGTTATGCTGAGGATATGTTGGCCAATTTCCACTGGAAATGCCTTTTGGTTAAACTGTCAGCGAGGAATTTGCATTGGCACTGTTACATTTTTATATAACTTTAATTCACATAAAACAGCTGCTTGTTTAAGTGAAAATACATTGATGGGTTTGTTTGTTTTTTTGCACTAATAAAGTTGTGGAGTTGTAAAGTATTTTGTCTAGTGTCAGTTATATCGTCAGTTATATCGTTATCGCAAATTTTCAAATGTATATCGTGATAAATATCTTTGGTCATATCGCCCTGCTCTACTTGTAAATCAAATGTGTAGTTGTGAACTGAGTTTTGTAACCTTGTAAACCAAAATATCTGAACATTTTATGTTTGTGCATCTGCAGATGAGAATTTGTGTGTGTGTAAAAAACATTTGTGTTTGTAAAAAATATTTACACGAGTTACAATTTTTTTTTTGTTAAGGCCTGGTTACAGCAAAAAACTACGTGTAAAACTCTGCGCTCAGGTTTCCTGGCTGTGTGTGAGTTTCAACTTACAAGTAGGGGTGGGCGATAGAAACGATATAAATTTGGCGAACGATAGAGATTTTGACTATATCGCTCTATCGCAATAGCGCATGTTGATGATGTCATCAAGCTGCGCCTGTTTTGGTCTAAAGCATCGCAGTGGCTGCTGTCATATGTCACTGTATGACAATCCAACCATTATCATCTGCAAATTATGCCGGGCGACAGTCATAGCAAAGAGATGAAGCACTTATATCGAGTGGAAAAAAAGTTGGCGTTCATCCTCCAGCTTCACTGTGCTAATGTTATGCTAACATAGCTGTGTCGCTAGCAATCACGTAGCACAACATTATATACCAGGTAGTCCAACTTCAGTAACCCTGCAAACGTCACTGCTGTTTAGTTTTCTGTCTTCATTTATGTTGGATGTGGTAGCAGAGCTGTACGTTTGAATTAGTTTCAAAAATCTCTCAGTCAGAACATGGTATAAAATGTTTAGGTGGAAACTAGCGAGCTAACTTCCTGTTAACTTCTAACTCCGTTAAATTTAATAACTTCTGTTTTCATAGATGCCTGGATGTTAAACTTAATTGTTACACCTGGTAAAGCAGCAACGCTGATGATTTTATTAAATATGAAAGAATTTAGACCGTTTTTAACTCTCAGTGTTCGTTTGACTTTGGGACCTGAAGCGGACGGAGTTTTGGACCCAGATTACTCCGTGAAGCTCCTCACTACGGCAGCCGTAATGCTCTGACAATCCATCAAGCAGTGCGGCTTACCAAAGTTGTACTAAAACATTTTTTAACAGATTTCTGCAGCCAAAATCGGTTCGAGGTCAGTAAGCACAACCAGAATTCATACATAAGGCACACTCTCGATTTTTGAGAAAATTAAAGGATTTTAAGTGTGGAAAATACGTTATACAGAAGAAAAGAATATATCGCGTTACCGCACATGCTTCAAACTATATCGCGATATGGATTTTAGGCCATATCGCCCAGCCCTACTTACAAGTGCAAAGTTTTACTCAATCGTTGGGTTTGGCTGTCGGAGGGGTGCTTTACTGAGCCTCAGGTCCTGGAAGGGTAATACAGTTTGAGGCTGGAGGATCTCTATATAAATATCCCATAGGGGTCATACAAGCTAGATCCCTTAACTGTAGCTGTTGAAAGGATAAAGTTGTGGTATGTCAGTGGTCAGAAATACCTTTACTACTTTAGTATTACTTAAACACAAAGTCAGGACTGACCAGGGACCATTGCTGTGAGTCACAGTGCGCAGCATAAAGGCCTATTCACAACAGATGTGGCGTCACTGCACTCACTGTACCAAAATTTGTTGCACTGGCTGCTGCACTGGCTGCTGCACTGGCTGCTGCACTGGCTGCTGCACTGGCTGCTGCACTGGCTGCTGCTCTCTGTCATATTTTTGCAGCAGCTCTACGTGTACTAGAGTGTCCTTTCCACAACACTTCCTTCCTCCTGAGGTCCACAGAGCCGTTGAAAAGGCTCTGGAGGTCTCTGTGCAAGCACATAAACCTGTGACACACTAATCACCGAACTCAGACACGCACAGACTGTTTTCCTTCGTTGTGATGAAGGACCTGAAGCTCAGTAAAACACCCCTCCGACAGCAAAACTCATCTGTTCTCTGATTGGATTGTAAAATTTGCGTTTGACGTGACATTGAACAATCAGGTGAAAGGAAAAAAAACTGGGTCGAGATTCGTACTCATAAGTTGAAACTCACACACAGTCAGGGAAGCTAAGCACAGAGTTTTTTGCTTTGTATCTGTAAGCAGACAAAGAAATGTGTAATGTGTGCACGTGTGTAACGTGTGCAAATATTTTTTACAAACACTGAGTCTTTGGATTTACCTGTTATTTGTAGCCATCACGTCACACAGACACACACACACTGTTTATGATGAAACAGTGAGCTGTGCTCCATCTTTGGCTTCAACTACAAATGTTTTCAAAATCCGCTATCATCGACAGTTTTGTGTCAGAGTATATCACTGACACTGAGGTGCACTCCTCACCTTCTTTGAAGAGCCCATTGTTCCTCTGCAGCGGCTGAAGGAGGACCAAGCTCCTCTTCCTCAGATCGTCTTCATCCCACCATCACATCAGCCTCCGTCTGTTTTCAGATTTCGACTCCACCCTTTATCTCGTAGATTCAGGATTCAATCCTAAATGTAAACATGACATAAAAGTCTTTAGATGATAAAGAATGTGTTCGTCACTGCAGAGACTCTATACACGAGTGAGTAAAAACGCACTCCTTCATCTCAGGATCATGATTTATTTTCATTGTATTTTAAAGACCTACAGAGCCCAGAATCTCAGATTATGATAACAGCTAATGTTGGGTGTGAGTAAACAGCATATGCAGTATATAAACACACCCAAGAAAAAGACCTGGACTGTGGCTCGGTCCCCTTTTCAGATGGAAATAAATTCAGCATTTATGAATAACGATCCCAGAGTCTGGAGGGAGAGGGGAGGTGTGATGCACACGGTGAAGTTTCTGTGGTCTGTGATGATTTGAGGCACCATGCTAGCTGCTGCTGTTGGTGGCGGTTGGTCCAAAGTCAGCTCTGTTGCTGTGTCCCAAACGTTGGCTGCATCCTTCGGAGGACCCGGCCTTCGCGGTCTACGTGGGCCGGGTCCTTCAAAGACTGAGAAGGACGGAAGTGCAACGCTGTGGAATGTGACAGTCTGGCCTTCAGATTTGCGTCACCGCTGTCTCGGTGGAGTTTAATAAACTCGGCCGTCTGCTCCTTGCTGTCTAAAATATAACAGGACACTGGAGTAAACTCTCGACCGTCTCACACTTCTGTTTAATCAGTTTTCTATTTGACGTTTAGTCAGCTGTGTGAAAACCCTGGAGGAACCCACCCGATGGATTAATAAAGTTTTATTTAATCAAATCTAATCTAATATCTTTGATCTCAGCCAAACCGATTTACTCCGGAACAAATAAAACACAGAAAAAAGCCAAACAATTACATTTTTAAGTTTCCCGAGTGACTTATATGTCATGTTTAACCTGAGGAGCGAAAGAGCGGGGGTCTGAAAACGATGAAGCCGCGATTCCGCTGCTCTCACCGGCTCGAGTGACCATTGAACCCCCCGGCTAGCTATCGAGCTGGTGGGTAACAGACGTCTCCAAAAATGTCGGCACACTTTTGCAAATATGTGATGTCTTGATAAACTGAGCAGATATTTGAAGTTTACACAGCTACTTTCTCGCCTGAAAATATGTTAAAAGTTTATTTTGTGACCCAGAAAGATTAATAAGAGTAATTTTAAAACTCTGTAGCGGCCGCCATTGTTGGCAGCTGAAATTTGGCTGGGCCGCGCTATGAATTCTGGGATGTGGTGGGCCACGAAGGACACACCCGACCCATCCTTCAAATTCGGGGAAATGAAGGACGCATTTGAAGGAGTCGACGGATTGGGACAGCCTTCGTCGCCTGGCTGTGACAAATCCGGCCTCCGGAGGATGCAGCCGACGTTTTGGGACACCAGGAGTTTTGAGAACACCTCCCGCTGCTGAGGAGCTTTTCCATCAGGTCTGAGCGCCTGCACACAGCGACAGAACTACCACCAAATGACCTGCTAACTGTTTATTACTGTGCTCGGCTGCCACAAAGAGGATGAGGAGACACAGCCTGAGCTTCAGTGCTTCATCGACACATTTCAGATGCTGGATTTCTGATTTTCACGAGCCGTCAGCCACGATCAACAAAATCAAAACAAAAAAGGTCAAATGAGCTCAAAACGCTCATATATCACTTCACAGAATAAAGTTTACGTTTTTCAATTACATTAACTCCAAAACATAATTTTGCCTCATACTCTAGTTTCTTAGATGCACTTCTTTTTACTGTTTGCACATTTCTGCATTCATGGCACGAACATTTATGGATTATTGCGTCTGTATCTGGGAAAGTGCCCGTTGTCATCATCAGAGAAACTCCAAAGTGAGAAGCAAATACTCATTTTGAGTTTATTGTATATTTGGTGTGCCATGAGGAACGTCCAGATGTGTCTCGGAATTTGGCATCTAACAAAATTCTTATCATTCGAATAAACAGCTCCTCATGGATGCACAACGCGAGTTTTAGTTCGCTGCAGGCAGTCCTTTAGCCCAGACTTTATACCCTAAACACCTTCTGTCACAGGGAAATGAAAATGTTCGGAACTGCTTAACAAAATATTACATTTTTCAGCTTTTTCTAACAGTTTTCTGTTAAAGCTGCAAAATCTGCTTTCCTATGTATAATTTCTACCAACAGTCATAAGCCCCGAGTTCTTTTTAATATTTTTAATTCTGTGATTAAC
Source organism: Perissodus microlepis (assembly GCF_051167445.1). Classification (NCBI taxonomy): domain Eukaryota; kingdom Metazoa; phylum Chordata; class Actinopteri; order Cichliformes; family Cichlidae; genus Perissodus; species Perissodus microlepis. The sequence goes on from NC_140469.1 coordinate 31,353,139, forward strand.
CCCTGTGCCACTGTTCAATGGAGGCTTCCTTTGCACTTTGTGAAAACTTTTTAGATTAGATTAGATGAAACTTTATTAATCCTTCGGGTGGGTTCAGTTTCCAGTAGCACAGCATCGACAGAAGTTGCATGTTACAGATACAATAAGGGGAATGAGAGTAAGGATATGAGCATAAACACACCATATAAACACATATGCACATATATAAATACATAATATGGATAAATAGGATTGCAGATTTGAGTGAGTAGATTGCACAGTGATTATTGCACAGTCGAATATAAAAAAAAAAAAATTGCAGAGTAAAAAAGCACTACAGCTCAGTTGTTCCCCCCTCCTTTGTGCCCCTGTTTCCCCTCCCCCTCCCTCCAGGGAGGAGTTAAACAGTCTGTGAGACAAAGGTACTTTTTAGTCTGTTGGGCTTTTTTGAATCACTTCATTCATTTTTTCAGCAGTTTGAGCCTTTGACCTTTGCTGCCTTAAAGGAAATAATTGATCACTTAAGGCCGTCCAATTCCTCTCAAGATATTCTTCCTTCTCGCCTCTTTAAAGAAGCTCTTCATGTTATTGGGCCGAGTATTTTATTTGTATTAAAAACTTCATTGTCATCAGGTTGTGTACCAGCTGTTTTCAAACATGCTGTTGTGCAACTTGTGCTTCCTAACTTCAGGCTAATTTCTAAACTTTTTAGACACTCAGAGGATTTGTGAAGAGTTCCAGTCTGGTTTTAAATCTCATCACAGTACTGAGAAGTGAAAAAGTAATTAGTTATAGTTACTAGTTACTTCTTCAAAAAAGTAACTGAGTTAGTAACTGAGTTACAAGATTCTAAAAGTAATTAATTACTTGAAAATTAACAATTGCATTACTTAAAAACAATGTTTAACCCTCTGGGCTCCAGGGTATAATTGGCCATTTTTCTCTACGTTTGATGTTTCCTCCACATTTCACCTTTAAAAACTATTTATTTGCCTTGTTTGGTCTCATTCTTTTCAGCACAACCTCACGTGTCTGAATTTACAGTCATGTTTTCATTTTGACAAACTGTATTAACACAATTGATCTAAAATCAGACAACAAACATCAAATCAGAGTAGAAAAAGTTATTTTTTACTGTAACAACCACAAACATGTTTAATGATCATATTTCATAACTTTAAATGCAAATATAAATTGTGAACGTTACAATCATACGCACAAGTTTTGCAAACAAAGTTATTTGCATCATTTACCTTTTACCTTTTTTAAAATAACCATTTCAAACTGTTTACAGAACAATCAGCTGTTCTTCAATAAGATGCCACAAATTATTTGTGCCACTCCAAATATTTCTGTCCACTATAAAGGAGAACATCACAGCCTGATACCTGCAGGTCTGACAGCAGCAGGTGTGTCACTCCTGTTTCTACCTGGAGACAGCAGTCGCCTCATTGTTCTGACACACAACACAAAACTATCCACAACACTACACACTAACTACTCACGACAACACATTAACTACACACTCCAAACACACTGAACGTCACAAATCTCTCACATCTCAAAACTCGCTCTCTCTCTTTTTCTGCTCTCTCTCTCTCTCTCTCCTAAAACTTCCCGTTTTATTTTTTGCTCATAAGCAGAGAGGTCTCGCTGCTGTCCTTAGACAGTAAACATGAAACTATTGAGGAACAAACACGCGTATATCTTGTTTATCATGACTCTGGTTTTACTGGCTCATCAACACAGTTTATAAACTGGTATATGTCACCTTGTTGCTTTGTCTTTAAGTGGTCATGTGATTGACCACGACTCCTTTATTCTTCCTCAGTCAAACAGCAGCACTCGTGATTCTTTTGCCCCCTGAGCTCCAGCTGTTGTGCTAGAAAGTCAACGCCGTTACTAGTAACGCCATTGTTCCCATCACTGGTACTGTGACTCACTTTTTACTTTGGCTTTTAATTCAAGTTCAGTTTGAGTACCATCAGGCCTGTTTTATGTTTTTAATGTTAATTTATTGCCATTTATCTGTATTTGTTTCTCTATTGTTTTTTCTTGTTAACCAGTTGTGAAGCACTTTGGTTAACTCTGTTCCTTTTAAATGTGCTATACAAATACATTTTGAATTGAACTGAATTAACCTGGGGATGTGAGCTGCTTTATAAAAATCACCTGAAGAAGAATCTGCTGAGCACACATGAGGAAGTTTCTCCATAAAAGCAGGTAAAACCGTCTCTTTGCAGGTGAAATTTGAAAAAAAGGTTAAAGGCAATGAAATGGCAAATATCAGATCCACACAAAACTGTTCAACTGTTCTCTGCACTACAATGTGATTCAATATGATTTACTCAAGTACTTTATTGAAGTAAACTTTGGATGTACTTGTTAATATGCAAACATTGTACTTTAAAGTTTTATTTCCTTCTTGTTTTAAAGATGTTCTACATGATGCTGCAGCAGAGGGGAATTCATTCAAACCATCTGCAGCTGCAACATTAAAATGAATAATATTATTCTCACAGATAAACCGTGTTTAATGAGTACTTCACGTCGACACTTAAACTTTGACTGCGAGTCTAAATTCGTGTTTTCAGGCTGTAGTGGAGACACTTTCATGTGGAGCAGTAGGCTCGCGTTGTCTCCACCAGCCCGTCTCACACGTGTCAGCTTCAGGTATCATTGCAGCTGCCTCCGCACGCGCCTAATGAGCGTCCGGGACACAGCGGGCTAACCTCAGGCTGGCGCAAACGCGGTGGTTTCCTCCGGACGAGCTCAGGCCACAAACTCGGGCTGGAAGTCTTGGGTAAGGCCGGACGGTTGTGATGAAGCGGATCTTCAAGCTTTATCCTTCTTTTTCTGCAGCTGCTCCTTCTTCTTGTCTGACTTTACTTCCGTTGTTCCACCACCTCAGATCCGCATCATCGCCACCTGCTGGTCTGGAGTGCGAAACGAGCATCCGTGAGCTATGGAGGGCCTCAATTGCCAAAATAAGTCAAATTATTACATCATTTAACAATTAATTAAACACATGTCATTAACTAATTCAAAATGGAAGTAATTAAGTAGCTAATTAATTAAAGTATAATTAATTAATTAAATTATTTTTCTTTGAAGTTTGTAAAATATTTTGTTTGCAATTTCAGAATCAGAATCAGCATACTTTAAGGAAAATCATGTGAGTTACAGTTGCTCCAGTACAGTAACAGTACGAAAAACAGGCTAGACTATTTAACCATATAATATGTTACAGATTTAAGAAATAGCACAATATATACACAAATCACTCCATAATAGGATTGACAGAGGTAAATGGTAAATGGTAAATGGCCTGCATTTGTATAGCGCTTTTCTAGTCCTTAAGGACCCCAAAGCGCTTTACACCACATTCAGTCATTCACCCATTCACACACTGGTGATTATAAATAAATATGAAGAATATTGGCAGCAATGTTACTGAGCAGAAAAGAGTGTGTGCAAAAAGGGTGTAACTATTGCAGTGTTTACAGTGTGTTAGATGGAGGAGTTGTACAGGGAGACGGCCACAGGCAGGAATGATTTCCTGTGTTGGCCAGTGGTGCTTTTTGGTCATCTCGGTCTCCCACTGAACGTGCTCCTGTGGCTACCCAGTACGTCATGGAGTGGGTGGGAGGTATTGCCCAGTATTGTCTTAATCTTGGACAACATCCACCTCTCAGACACCACCCTAACGGAGTCCAGCTCCATCGCCACAACATTACTGTCCTTGTGGATCAGTTTATTTAGTCTGTTGGCATCTGCGACCCTCAACCTGCTGCCCCAGCATGCAACAGCGTCGTGGATTTCACTGGCCACAACTGACTCCCGATTGATTGATTGATATGAGCCAGCAGCCTTTGAACAGCTGCGGTTAGGAGGATGTTTTCTTGCAGAGTTTTCTTCTAGGATGTGGAAAAAGCCTGATGGTACAACAACAGAAGTCTGACTTCTTTGATACTGAGGAAAGAATTTCATTGTCCTCCAAATTTATCTTCTGAACATCTTCAAACTCTGTTTCGATGTGTCCAGCTGAAGAATAATGGTTGAACAAAACAAGCCTTTAACCAGTGTTTATGTGTGCATCGGCTCATCAGTTCTGCTGCATGTCTGACACTTGTAAGACAGACAAACATTTATCCTCATGGATGTCTCAGAACTGTGAGGAAGCCCGGGTTCCTGTAGAGAAGCCACATAGGGACACGGATGGACTTAAACTCTCCCTGGTGTGACCACTGCACCACTTATTTATTTCTTTTTTCCCCACTGCAGGACAGAAATCATTCATTCTTGGGGAGCATGGCCAGACTTTAGGGTGGAATTGATGCACTGTAGAGCTGCACCTGTTTCTGATAGGCAGAACTATTAGTGTACTATTAAAAGTTAATTAAAGGTTCTCTTTACTCAGCTGCAGCGATAGGGCTCAGTGTTCCTCTGTGTTTGTCTCCATCTAGTGGACAATCACATTCACTACATGCCAGCTTGCTCCCCCACCTTCAATAAAACAATTGTTGTATTATTAACTGGGTCTGTTTATATTTTGCAATAAGAGGTGAACTAAGAGTTTCCGGTGACTGACTGTGAGAAGTTTTAGCATCACAAATAGGAGAAACGTTATTGTGCCATCTCAGCAGAGGTTTCTGGGAGTTTTGTGGAGATTTCTGGTGCATTTGTTTTTTAATTTCTGCTCCCTCAGCGTAGTTTGTCTGCACCACTTGTTTCATTTATAACCCTAAATCAATAATAGACCATTACTTCAGCTCTGAGTGGGCTATTTATATAGACCATAAAATAATTAATCAAACATCAAGAAATACAGTTTCCTAAATGTTAATGAAAATATTTTATTTACTTCATCGCGTTTTGGTTCATATGATCTAATTTAAAACCTGCTTTATTCAATGTTAACTTTAAACCGTATCAACGCTATCAATAAAGGTTATTAAAACCCCCATTAGCCGTGTCCCTCCGCCCCCGATGTTTAAAACTCCTCTCCCTCTTCTGCCACGTTTTTGCTCCTCTCCAGAGGGAGGAACGACACTGGGAAGCAGTGCAGGAATCTGATTGGTGAAAAAACACAAGAAACCCCCTGTTGCCCCACCCACACACTCATTAGGCAGCTCTGATTTGTGAACTACTAAGCCAATCACGGTTACCATGGACTTTGGCTTTGCTGGTATCCAAGTGAGGACGTGATTTTTGGTGAACGCGTCGCTCCATCGCACAGAGCGGAGAGCAGAAAGCGAACAGGAGCTTTCACCGCGACAACCACGGCCAGGTTAGAGAGTCACCTCATCGCTGCTTGACTGAAACAAACATCGGATACTTTACGAAGCAATGGCGCAGAGAAAGAATCCCAGAAACCACTCAAAAAAAGGTACGTACCCTTTATCTGACTGGGTTCTCCCGCCTGAGTGTCTCTAATTCAGACTTCCGTTTAACATTCTGCAGTTTATAGCTATTTTCAGTCTTTGGAAAGGATCGCGTGTAGTACATCAAAAGCGAGAATATATTTGTAATCCATAAGATTAGTTCTTCGATTCGGCTAATACACTGATACAAAATATAACGTAGACTCCTACTTTCGGAGGTAGATCTCCCGTGGTTCCAACAGCGCAAAGTGCGCACTGCCTGGTGTCCTGAAGCGTCATTAACATGCTGTTAAGTATCTAATTATAATAAACGCATCACAATTACTGTATTTTACTGAAGCCGAGTGGAGAAGTGGTTTTTAAATATTCCCGCAGATGTCGTATTTTATGTTTATAACTTGTAGCGCCGTCTGTAAACAAATGCATATTCGACTGGAAGAATTTTCAATGGAGTCTGGTTGGATGTTCTCGCGATACAAGAGAGCGGGACTGGTTTCGCCCCTTTCTCTGCTAGCTCTGCTAAATGAACACAATAAAGCAGACTCCCGGTTTAACCTCCCTGATAAATCCCGGCATGCTCTGTGTGATTATAGCTTCATTGCCCATCGGTAACATGAAAGTGGCCGTGGAAACGACGCTAAGCTAACCTAGCCCCCATCAATAACAGCCTGCTAACGGCAGCTAACTTTCTCCCAGGCAGCAGCGAGGGGTTCATGTTATCTCTGTTATCTGTGCGGGAGTTTACTGGCCCCGCTCATTATTTACACATTTATAAGCCCGATATAAACCCGGTTATTCCTCACTGCAATCTGTAATTAATTTAAAGGGCAAAAACACATGAATCATTTTTTCACTGACATTCCTGAGACAGTCTGAGGTCTTTACACAGGGTCCCCAAAAACCTGAAATACAAACACATATAATTTCACATCAAAGATAAATGTTGATGTTTCTGTCATTGTTGGGTGTTACAAAGTGCTCACTGCTGCTGCTGTAAAATTTTAGCTTTTAAACATTTAACAGTGTTACCTCCACGTTTCTCTCAGACATGCTTTCCATTTGTAACAACACATGCAAACATCTGTTAGATCAGGTGAGAGCAAGAATAACACCCGTTTGACATCCGTGACTGTGTGCACACACAACTCTGACACGCACAAACACACACACACATATATATATTTTTTTCTTCTAGCAGAGAAGAGGGACGGGGATAAAGGGTAAAAAACAAAAACCAACAGAATAAGCAGACAAAAAAATCCATATATCGATCACCTGGATCACCTGTTGAGAAAGAAAAAAGAAAACAAGCAGAAGAAGAAGAGAGCAATAGAAGAAACAACATCACGATGATCTATGGGAATATAACAGTAAATACTAAATGTTAAACACTGTGCAGCACGTAAGATCGACAGCGCACAGTGTGCTTTGAGGTAGGAGCCAAAAAGGGTGTAGTTTGTGTGTGTGAGCACCTGTGAGCATGAGCGCGCTTGTTTTTAAAAGGTTCCTTCATGTAATGATCTGCTAGAGGGTGTGGGGGGGCCACAGCCCCGTCCTCCAGGGCATGAAGCAGGTATGGAGGAGATCAAGACTCCAGACATCCAGAGGCCCTCAGAACACAAGAGACCAAGGAAGACCAACAGAGGGGCAGCCGCACCACTGTCCCAGAAAGAGCTGAGGAGAGCCCCAGATGAGGGGTCACTCAGCAGCCGCGGAGCAGAAGCCAGGGGGGGTTGCAGTGACGCGCCCGGGAGCTCCGCCGGCAGCGGACCGAGCGCCAGTGACCGAGCCCCAGGCCGAGAGGTCGAGGGCACCCCACCCCCGAAGTGGCCTGAGCGAGCCCCAGGCTCCAGGCCCTGATAAGCAGCCACCAAGGAGTGAGCCGGTGTGTACCTGGGCGCCCTCCCCGGACACAAAGAACCACCAACGCACCGATGTCTGAGGGCGTCTGCCACTGGCAGGGGAAGTGGTGGGGGGAGATAGGCCTCCATACCTTAGAGCAGCGCTCCCCAACCCCCGGGCCTCGGACCGGTACCGGTCCGTGATAGGGCTGGGCCATATTATACCGTTTACGGTAATACCGGTATAATGTTAGGCAACGATAGGAAAATGAAATATCGCGATAGAATATGAGTAAAACGCGCATGCGCAGTGCCTTTGTTTTCATACGCACATGGCCGATTGTTGAGTGAAACAGATGAACCAGAATTGGTTTGTAAAAATGGTGCCACTTCAGTGATGTGGAACTGGTTTGGTGTTTGTCCGTCAGATACACAACAAAGCACATTTTTTTGCAGAACATGCAAGCAGCAGTCGTTATTGTCGTATTTGTCGGACTAAGATGCTCTTAAATCTGGGAGTAATCTGGGTCCTAAACTCTGTATGCTTCAGGTCAAACGAACACTGCAGCATCACTGAGAGTTTAAAACTGTCTAAATTCTTTCATCTTTAATAAAACGATCAGCATTGCTGCTTTACCAGGTGTAACTATGAAGTTTAACTTCCAGGCATCCATGAAAACAAAATGTATTACATTTAACGGAGTTAGAAGTTAGCAGGAAGCTAGCGGAAGTTAGCTTGCTAGTTTCGCTAGTTACCTAAGCATGATATAGCATGTTCTGACTGAGAGATTTCTGAAAAAATTCAAACGTACAGCTCTGCTATCACTTCCAACATAAATGAAGACAGGAAACTAAACAGCAGTGACGTTTGTAGGGTTACTGAAGTTGGGCTAGCTGGTATATAATGATGTGCTACGTGATTGCTAGCGACACAGCTATGTTAGCATAACATAAACAGTGAAGCTGCAGGATGAACGCTAACACTTTTCCACTTATAAAAGTTAACGTTAAGGTTCCTGATGGTTAGAGACAAATGCAATCGCATGGCAGGATGCTGTAAACGGACCAAACTTCAGTCAGGAGAACAACTGAGATAATCCATCCACAATACAAGGTTAGTCATTAATATACTGCAACAACATGGGAATAGAGCAGCTGCCAGAGAATTCAACATTAATGAATCAATGGTACAGAAGTGGAGGAAGCAAGAAGAATGAGTTTAATAAAGTTTGATTTATCTGACTGCTTTGTTTCGCTTAATGTGCCTTATAATCCCGTGCACCTTATGGTCCGAAAAATACGTACTGCACACTGCAGTTTAATGTTGCAAAGCGCCTCTTTTTAACTTCAGTGGATATTATACATGGTTATGCTCAAGATATGTCAGCACATTTCTACTGGAAATGCCCTTTGGTTAAACTTTCAGCAAGGAATTTGCATTTGCACTGTTACATTTTTATAAAGCTTTAATGTACATAAAAACCAGCTTCTTGTTTAAGTGAAAATAAATGGAAGGTTGTCTTTTTGCGCTAGTAATGTTGTGGAGTTGTATTTTGTCTCGCATCAATTATATCGTCAGTTATATCGTTATCGCAAATTTTCAAATATATATCGTGATAAATATTTTTGGCCATATCGCCCTGCTCTAGTCCGTGAGTCGTTTGGTACCGGGCCGCGAGAGTTGAGGCTCAGGTGTGAAATGTATGGTTTTCAGGGTTTTTATCGGTTTTCAGCGTTATTTTGTTATCGTTTTTATCGTTAACTCGGTTTTCCTGGGTCTTTTCACGTGTGTTATGAATAAATCTTCTTTTTTTCGGTACCGGTACTAGTTTTATTTTGTTGTATTTATCCGCGACACCTTAAAGGCCGGTCCGTGAAAATATTGTCGGGCATAAACCGGTCCGTGGCGCAAAAAAGGTTGGAGACCGCTGCCTTAGAGGACCTGAGATGTCCCCAGAGAGGTGGCGTCTGATACCCGACCTGACATATGGACACAGACATACAGGCACACACTGATACAAACATCCATTCCCACCCTCATGCTCTCATATGCACTTACTCAGCACTCACCCAACGTGGAGACAGACATAGAGAGACACTGTACACACAATCACACTCCCCAAGCGTACTCTAAGCCCCGGGTCTAGGTACCTTTGCCCCTGGAGGGGGAAACTGCACCCAGACCCAGGTGGTGTTACCCTTTTCCCTGCGGTGGGGAGATGCACACACACACACACACACACACACACATATAAACGCACACACACAGTGACGAGTGATGGATCGTAAGGTTCTTATCACATAAAAGCAGAACTGGCTGTAATGAGGTACTCTAAGACCAGAGCAGCCTTTTCATGGTTGTTAATACAAACAGGAAGTTTGCTTTTTTTCACAAACCATGAAGAGTGCCCCCATCCCCCATCCCCCACCCCACACACACACACACACACACACACACACACACACACACACACGTGTTACTAGAGCCTCTTTATTTTTCACGTGTCCAAATTCCCAAACATCATGTGTAACCCTCCATGCTGGTGCGAGCTTGTAAACCTGTGATATGAGCACTGGGAATAATTTTCCGACCACTATGAGGAAATCTTGGCTGAATATAAAACCACCCGGAACAGCTGGCTTTTGATGTACTTGTTCAGCTGCTGTTCAAAAAGTGGTTGGAGACCACAAACAAAATCGTTGTGATTTCCAATCAGCTTCCAGTGTTGTTGTTAAGGAGACGGACCACTCACAGTCAGCTGCTGTCTTCAGAGCGACTTTGGTGGGTCGAGGTAGAGATAAAAGGGTAATACAGCTGAGTCGCTCTGCTATCAGTTCATTAGAATCAAGTTGGCAATTCCAGAAGTTGCTTCACAAATAGTGATATAGTTGCTGAAGGGCAGCAATTTTACTGTAAAATGACACAGGTTGGTTTTTATACAGGCAGCCGAGTCAGCGTCCACTATTGGAAAGATAAGCTGTGCTCATCAGTGCACCACTATCACACTTGTTCTCTCTCTTAGTCTGCAAGATTACACTATTGTGCTGTTTCCATTTCGTTGTATATTCAGTACCAGTAGGCGCTTCGAGTCACGAGCGCCAAACGCAGTGATCTGATTGGTCAGATCTGTTTATTAAATATGAAAAATCGAGCACGATCCAAAAAAATTAAGTGCCTCAAATTCGTCCTATTAAATTACGCTGTTGGTGATGCGTTAAGAGCAGGAAAATATCTTTAACACATGAAATTATTTGACCCATTTTATGCGTTTGGTGCATAAAGACCTCGAGAGTAAACGTTGTCAGTCTGAGTCGGACCGTACATTGACCTCTGACCTCGTCCGGAGCCTGAACCCGTGGGTCATACCTGCTGATACCGTCGTTACTCTTGTGTTTGAACCATCGCGAGCGCTTGAACCGCCGTTTGTATTCTCGGATCTCGTGTTTAAAACAGATCATCCAAAAATATTTGTATTCAGGGGAAAAACGTGCTCTGCTTGCAAAACTGCCACACTTATGGGGGTGTTATCCACCATTAACACCCACTTCACTCAGAGCCCCAACAGCTGTGTGAAGCGCTCTCTCAGGGATGTTTTCATTGGTTCCCTGCTGTGGTTCAGGACCAGTACAGCACCTTGGTTTTTCTGGCGTGGCCGTACTACCTGCTGATTATTTCTGAAACGCCGCTTTATTTCAGGTGACACGGCCAACAGCTGAGAGAGTCCAGAAATGCCAGTGTCAAGGTTATGCGGGGGCTATTCTGTCCTCTCTGGCATCTCTCCGCCAGCGTCGCAGGGTTTGTCAGCTCTAATAATAGTGTGGATCAGGTTCAGCAGCCCGTCACAATCCCTGTGCTGCTGGGAGGAAGAGGAGGAGGAGCTCCTTCACTCTTTGTCTTTGCTCGGAGACGCTGAGAGTCGCCGAAGCTTTTTGATGATCGTTCGTTTAGAGTCGTTGTTCTTTCGGATTGTTTTTATCTCCTTCTGTCACTTCGTTGAGTTCCTCCTTGAACTTTTAAAGCTGCTTTTTTGCCTTGTTTTCTTCGAGCACGCCGTCACCTTTTTGAGAAGACTCCGATAGTTTTGGTGCGTTAATCTTCGGTCTGTGACATCTTCAGGTTCTGTCCTGCAGGTCAGTTTCATCTTGTGCGTGAAGGAGCTTCACTTTCTGTTTTTAATGTTTTTGATGCTGGTTTAGTGTGGTGCTTCCACCCATGGAGCGATACCGCCACTACGGCACCTCCTACACCTCCTCTCCTGGTGCAGCTCATGTAGAGGAGATCCACGCCGAGGAGGAGGAGGAGGTGGAGGAGGTGGAGGAGGTGATGTACACTGAAGAGGAGGTGGAGCCGCTGTTAGAAGATGAAACGCAGCCTCCGCTGCAGGAGACAGGTAGGACTGAGGCATGCATGAGGTTTGGTTCAGTTTAGGTTTGGCTCTCACCCGGTCGGGTTTGGCTCGTTTAGGAGGCGTGAAGGGGGAGGAGGAAGTGACACGTGCACAGAAGGAAGTGCAGCCTGTTGTCCAGGAGACAGGTAGGACAGGCATGGACTGGCCCGGTTTGGAACACTTCTTAGAAGGTCAGAGTTTCGTGTGGTTTCACCTTGTATGGTGTGCAGCATGCTTTTAACACAAACTCGGCTACATCCTGTGGCAGCTTTTCACAATAAAAGCTGCCAAGATGAAACCTGGTGATGCTGTGAAGGCTTGTGGTGATTTTGGTGTGAAGCGAATGTGTCTCAGCATCAGTGTTGGGGTCGGTATTCAGATTACACGTCATTGTCGTGTCTAATCCAAAATCTTTTTAACACCAGGTTTAAGTTTAAGCAGACTTTTCACAGGAGCAAAGCTGTTTCTCTGTAGGCTTCCAGCAGGTACAGTGATAATGTTTTTATAGGAATCGTACAATCGCAGTTGTTGCATCGCCCTGATTTTCAGTTACACTTTGATGAAGGTTACGGTGCAGGGTTGGAGGTCGCTGCGTAGCTGTGGATTGAATTTCCATCCAAAGTGTAAATTCCCAGTAACTCAGACAAAGTACTTGAAACCCAAAGTGACCTAAGTTTGCTTGAGTTTCTCGGGTTTGTGGGACGTCAGGTCAGCAGTGATGAGGACGATTTACTGGGCTGTAAAGTCCACGTTCCCACCCTGAGAGAGGTGTGTGAGGGTCATGAGTAAATGTCCATCCCTTACTTGGATACAGGAAGCTGCTATTTGCTGTGCTGTAGCAGTGCTTGGTTACACAAAGGGGATTTGTGTCTCCGGCTGGAATTGAACCAGCAATCATTTACTTAAACCCGCAGCAGGGTGTCCCACTGGGGGCGCCGTGGCTGCTTTGATGACTTCCACATTCGCCCGGATAAGTTTGAAAACGGCGTTTTCGTCTGAAAACGCTCCGCGTCCACACTGGCGCTTTCAGTCGTTTTCACAGAGTTGTGCGTCCACATTGAAACAACTGAAGCGCTCACGGTCCAGTCCTGCACATGCGTGAAACACAAGAAGATTCGACCTGCTTCATTTCTGTCTGCCGTTTATTAGTTTCCGGCTCTTTGTAACGTCGCGGCAGAATGTTGAGGAAAAGCACCGAGTTTTTTAAACGGACTAACAATGAGGTGGAGTTGTTGCTGCGAGTAACACAAAAGTACAAAGTTGCAAAAGCGAGTGAGAATTAAAGAATTTGAAGAAAAGCTGTCTGGAGCATCTACAGACTGATATTAATCTTTAATAGGGCTGTCAAACAACTGCTGTATAACGCCCTCCGCTATCTTAGTTTCATTGGTCACATGACTGCATCACATGACTAAAATGTGTCATTGTTTTTGAAAAGGCTCTGGGTTCGCTGTCCACACCGCAATGCAAAAACGGCGTTTTCAAATGTATCCGCTTTGGAGAACGTTTTCAGAAGGTTTCTGCAAACGGCGTCTCAGTGTGGACGGGAGGCCAAAAAGATGCGTTTTCAAACCAAAGCGTATTAGTGTGGACGTGGCCTTAGTGTGGACGTGGCCTTAGTGTGGACGTGGCCTTAGTGTGGACGTGGCCTTAGTGTGGACGTAGCCTTAGTGTGGACGTAGCCTTAGATAACCTTAACCTTTGCTCTTTAAACTCTAACCTGAACCAGGTGATGTTGAAACTCACAGCACCTTAGCTGTGACCCACAAACACTGACGGGTGTTAAAAAGCCATATCAGGACCGAGGTGATGCTTTTTCCATCACTGCTGTCATTAAGTGCTGCTTTCTATAGTCTTTAGTGCTTTTAGAGACACTTGAGGTGTTTTAACCGCGCACGTGTTTAACACAGCCTCAGGCTATTTCAGGAGTGCTCTTAGTGACATTTTCACGCAGTACAAAAGCAGACAGCTGTTCTTTATCTGCAGCCTGTTCAGTCCTGAAACAGCTGTTGTCATCTCTCTCTCTCTCTGTTGGGGTCATATTGACTCGGTGTCTCTCGCTCTATTCCTGGGTCGGGTTGTCCTTTGTGGAGCCATGTTGCCCCTCTCTCTGTTCCCTCTTTATTTTTCCTGGACGTTCAGACTTTCACCAGAAGTTTTCCTTCAGCCGACACTCCGACCTACAGTTTAATCACGTCATAGCGCTCTCTGCCTGTACTTCCTGTCTCGCTCTCCCACTCGGTCTCCTCGTTTTTCCCAAAGCACTTAAAATAGTACGACAATGTGCCAAATCTGTCCTGAGGAAAACCAGCTGGAAACATGACGCCTCAGTCCACTGAGTCTGAACCTAGTCACTAAAAAGGGCTTAAATCTGATCGCCCGGCTTCAGCCTGCTGCTGTTTGCTGATTTTATAACACATTAATACGCTTGATTACCTGTGCAGGTGAGCAAGACTGGTGCACAGATACTGGTGCACATGTGTGTGCATGTTCCTTATTTTCTGGTCATTTTGTAAATAAAAAAGTATTTTTCTCTGTTTGCTGTTTAAGTTTCATGTTTTGTTTTGCTTTTTTGTTAATTTCATAAATAAATGTTTTCAGTGTTTTTGAGCCTCGTAACTTCAGGAGTACAGGACACGTCCACACGACATTTTAAATTCTGATAAAGCTGCCGTCTGGTTTTACGCCTGCTCCAGTCATTGGATTTTGTTTGGCGATCAATCAGCTCCAGCATTGTTCTTCAGCTCGTGCTGTGACGATAAAAGTTTGCATACAGTTTGTCAAATACACAAAACTTATTGCACGAGAACATTTTTATTTTCAGTGGTGCAGATTTGAACCTGCGTGCTGTCGTCCTCTCTGCGACGGTTTGAAATGAAGACGTGACCCCGGTGCCTCAGATTTCACTTTATTCTTCAACAACAAAGCTCTGTGCTGTGTGATCTTGTCTGTCTGTGGGTGACACCGAGTGCAACGCGATACACCGAGTATGTTGCTATCAGCACGTTAACTACTGATCTAAATCTGGCAGCAGGCGCGATCGTGCCTCAGTTAACACGTTCAAAGAAGAAATAAATGTTTCTCAAACTGGTTTTGGTATTAACATCAGCTTTTCACACCTGCAGAGGGGAAGACGGTGCCGGCGGAGAGCAAAAATGGAAAGAGGGCAGAGGGAGGAGGCGGAGGAGATGCAGGTGGAGGCCCAAAGTACTCCGTGTTCACCTGGTTTGTGGTCCTGGGTCTGCTGGGAGTCTGGAGCTCTGTGGCCGTGGTCTACTTCGACATCGTGGACTACGACACCGTGATCGGTGAGTTGGAGGGCGGGCATGATAACATGGTGTAATTTAATGGAAGCAGACGCATGATTGACTCAGTGCCCAATTTCCTGAAGCTTTTATTTTGAAGGGGTGCAGACGTTGAACAGCTAAAACCAGTGTGGGATTGTTTTCTAGCAGAAGAGAGAAGTGGTCAACATGCATCACTTGTGGTTGTTTTGCAGAAGTAAAGCAGACATTCAGCATTTCATAAACCTCATCTTAATCTTCCTCCTGAATGAAGATGACATGCAGATTATCCTGTGATTATAAAAGCTCGGGTGAATTGCTCAACGTGTGGGGGCCCCACACATTACTTCAGTCAGCAAACAAATAAAACATCTCACCAAGCAGCAGGCCGTGTTTAGTAACAGCACTCCACGCTGGTCTTTCTTTACGGTCACATGCAGTGAAAGTGGGATTGTGTGATAATCTGTTCAAACATCGAACTGAGGCAGCGCCTGGAGATTCAAACGGTCCAACTAAAGTGTGGCCGTTCTCCCGGCTGTTACAGTTTAATATCCACAAAGAAGAGGAAGAAGAAGTTCACATGAAATGAGATCGTCTGTGTTTACGCACCGAGTGGGTTTCTGATAAAACGACACAAAATTCCAAAACGTTTTGTCGAGTCGACACGATGATGTCGTGATGTTTCCAAAGATGAAAATGAGGAAACAGATTCTGTGCTCATGAGAAAGCTGGATTTTCAGTTTGTGGGCAGAGACCCAGGGCGGATTCAAACCCAGGCCACCGTAGATGGGTCAC
Source organism: Perissodus microlepis (assembly GCF_051167445.1). Lineage (NCBI taxonomy): Eukaryota > Metazoa > Chordata > Actinopteri > Cichliformes > Cichlidae > Perissodus > Perissodus microlepis. The sequence goes on from NC_140469.1 coordinate 31,368,810, forward strand.
CGGATCACTCCAGAGCGCTAAAGCAGCTCTCAGATCAGTTTTCCTGTGCGTGAAAGACGGCCTCCTGCCATATCTTCAGGCTCTGCGTTTCAGACCACTCCTGTTTATCTCGATCAGATGCTTTGATAACAGACTTACTGAAAGTTTTGATGTCAGATTGATAAACACCTTATCTTTTATCTTATCTTTCACTTTCCCGCCTCGTTGCGGTGAGCTGCAGCACCACCACCTCGTCACTGTTGCTTCATAAGTTTTCACAAATTTGCTCCCAAACTATAAAAAATGATTTATGAGTTAAATAATTTAACTGTGGTCGGTACAGACGGCCCAACATGTCTTTACTGACCCTGGATCCTCATTTATCCTGACGCAGAGTTACCTGACCAATCACAGTGCTGTCCACTGATCGGGTTTATTCTCAGCTGTGGGCTCACCACAGTGGATCATGTCACGGTTACATCTAAATGTTACAAGATGACGATCCTTAGCAGTCTTTCTCTTCCTTCGGGTTCGTCTCCAACGTGAGAGCAGCGTGAGAACGTTTGTGGAGTCCCGCCGTGTGCAGAGAAGAAGACGTGCATCTGTTGGCCTATTTGGTTTGGTTCTCAGCAGCATTTCTGTCTGGATCTCCAGCGTTCACACACACTGAAACACCATGTCAAAGTAGTGGTTTTTGTACAGGAACCCGGTGACTTCTTCATGTGGTTTGATGCCGAGTTTTCACAGCGCCTTCCTCTCAGTCAGACGTGAACAAACACAGCGTTTCAAAAGTACAGTAACGTTTTGGTCTGTGTGCACAAATGTATTCCACACATGCGTGCTGTGATCGAATGATTTAAATGTGCCGTTAGCCGATTGTGGGGAGCTCTGAATGTCTGCAGCTTAAAGCAGTGATGCTTTTTGGTGTGCGTACCAAAAGGAGCGAGACAAGCGGGAGGAAGTGATCTTGTGGCCTGGAAATACACATATATGTTTGCTGTGGTCTGTGGTTGGTTGGGTTATTAACAGCTTTCATCCTGGCATACTATGTTACTGTCAGAAACCTATTAAGGTACAAAAAGCTTAAATGCCATCCGAGGCCAGGTTGGAGCTTTGGACGACCTCCGGAGAAAACGGACCCAAGAGAAACCGTCAAAGAGCCAGAGGGAAGTTTGCTGAAATGTGTGCTCGCTAGACTTTTGGTCACGTTTCAAAATGACTGAATGTGAAATACAGCCGACAGAATAACTCCAGCTTTGTGTCTTTTCCATTGTAGCTGAAGTCCGGGACAAACTGTTCCTTTTCACCTCAACACGAAACGCGTAATATTAACTCTGAATACCAGACGATTCCGTTTTTTACGGGATGGTTGGAAACTCTACTAACTAACCTTATGAACAAAATAAAGTTCACTATCAGTAACATAGCACCACCCAGCTGTATAGAAACTCCGTCATGCTAGCTAGCACGCAGTACGAAAAAGTCAGCACAACGAAAATAAACTCCACCTAAACCTGGTTCATATCTGACCCAGATGGACTGCAGGTCATAACTTCTTACCTGAAGTTCAGTTCACCTGACACTCTCGGACCGGCGGCCGCTTCGGGTCTCTCCTCCTGCCTCCCTTTTCCTTCATCCACCTGCTGCTTCCACCACTTGCTAATGTTATTGAATCTGTGGAAGCTCCGCGATGCCACCACACGAAGTAACGAATAACGAGCCTATCTAAATCCCAGTAACGAGTAACGCGTTCCTGGTTTTGGCATAATAACTAGTTACCGTGCTCGTTACCACAATAATAACGTAGTTACTGTAACGCGTTACTTAATAACGCGTTAGTCCCAACACTGCTTATGAGGGTGCATTAAATACATTAGAGGGTTAACTAGGCAACTGAGTTTGGGATTTTATGCTAGTGACCGACAGCCAGCTACAAAAAAATGTAAAATATTAGTTTGTTTATATGTTTGTAAATGAACTGGCCACGCTAGCACTTTGCTCGCCACCTCACCTCTCTGCCACATTTTCCTTTGTCCACAAATTGGATTCAGGTTGATGGGTCAACAATTTTGACAGTTTAAATAGAAGCACAGAGCAAAGACTCACTAAATCAGTCAGGTGTGCTGGAAGTGGTGGGAAAGTGCACAAACGACTTTATTGGGGACAGCTGCTGTTTTTTGCTTTTTGTGGGCAGAGTCACAGAATTTGTGGTTGTACTTGTTTTTGCAGCTAGCACGCAACGTGTGTGCGTGTGTGCGTGTGTGTGCGTGTGTGTGTGCGTGTGTGTCCTGGAAGGTTTGTTTTTTCTAATGCTGATAACCATCGTTCAATAACGTGACTCACTGGGCAAACCGGTTTAAAACATGGTCGGGGACAAAAACAAGTCTGCTGCTGTCTAAATGAACCAAACTGCATTTTGTAAATAAGAGAAGGATGTAGCAGAAAAGGTTGTTTAATGTCTGTAAGGCAAAGTGTCTCTGACTTCACAATCTGCTCGGACAAGAAGGAAACTGAAAGCAAAGTGCATGGTGAAGCATTACAGGCTGATATCTCCTCTGTGCAGCGGGATCTGTTCAATAAAAGTCTTTATTTGCTGTGTAAACGGTGCATATGTGATATGTTTACATCCCGGCCCTTCACAATAAAAGCCTCTCACTTTGCTGGAGGTGTTTCACTGTAAAGCAGAGCCATAAACTCTTTGTAATGACTGTGCTGATCTAAACAGTGACTCTGCAATGCTTTAACCTCCTGTGGCCTCTCTGTCTTCCTCCCTCCTCTTCTTCCTCTTCTCTCTGTGTTATCTCTGCACGCAGCCAGAGCTAAGGAGTTTGGTATGAACTTTTCTGAAGTTTTACAAGGTACAGTCTCAAAATTTAACCCGCCATAACTACACATCTCCATCCATCGTATTACACCCTGATTTCATCAGAGCCCACTGTGACTGCAAGCTGCAGGTGGAAGAATCACATTTCTGTTTTTAAAATAGTTTAAAATGAACTTTCGACAGAATGTGAACAAACAGCAGCTGTGAAGTTGTGTCCAAGATGATGAAGAGAGTTTGATTAGAGGCAGAGCTCTGCCAGATTGTACAGAGAGTTAATGTAAGGGAAGTTGCATTGGTAACTACGGTTCTGTGAAAGCCTGGGTGACTTTCAGTGGTGGTAAACGAGGTGGTTACCTTGTGTCTCCCTGTGCTTGTAAACACAGCCGCATGTCTGAGTGTAGGCCGCCTGCGCGCAGGGCTCGCAAAATTTCAAAATCCCTGGTAGCCCTTCGGGCAGGGACTCTTCAGTTTTTGGTAGCCCAAAATAAATTTAAGTAGCCCGAATAAAAAAGAGAGCAATTTTTTGATTGATGTTTTGTTTCCTGTTTTGTTTCCGTTACAATATTATACATTAAAGTATAATATTGTAACGGAAACAAAACATTAATCAAAAAATTCTTTAAACACAAATTACAACATTGTATAAAAATTACAATCATCAACTCAAATACTTGGTTCTAATTGAACAGAAATTTCTATGAACTTGTAAGAACTGTGTAGGACATGAATCAGTCTGTGTCAGATCCTGAATTTGAAATTTCCACTGAAGTCACAGGAAAGAGGCAAGTGGAACCAAGATCGAGGCCATTTGCTTTTTGAAGTTTGCAAAGACTGCTACATTGTGCCAGTGGTAGTTCACTCTTTGCAACATAGTAGCTGTTCTAAACTGATTTTCAGGTTTATTTTTAGTTTGTTATTTGCAATTGGTGTTTGTTCTGGGAAAGATATTGCAGACTGAGCAATAATGCATTTCTTGCATTTCTCATGGGTTCTAATGGGGGCCTTTCTTAAAATGACTGGTCCCAGTAACAAAGGCACTTGTCGACTCAGAAATCGAGGGAAAAGCAACAACACACCCGGCAGAACATTATGTTATTTACACGGGTGCACATAAGTGGTCCGCATGTGCGCATTCACTGTCAAAATAAAAGACGCGCACCAGATAAGAAGTTGCAACGCGCGTTTGCGTCCATATAAAAGGCAGTGTTTTTGTCCGCTAGCGTGGGATTTTCACGGCACATTCTGCACCACATCTCTGTGCGTTCATCATTTGTTTGAAGCCAGCTCACCTCCTGCAACCACTTTCCCGAGAATACGCGCTTCTTTTGTGGTTCGGACTCCTTCTGACATTTCTTTGGAGGTGGAGGAAAACCAAAGTAATTGCTTAAAGGAGCTTCTTCGACATCTTTAAGAGTTCTAAACAAATGTCTGTCCTCCTCCAGAAAATCTTATGTACGCAAACACGCGGTGCAACTTCTTATCTTGTGCGCGTTTTTTATTTTGACAGCGAATGCGCACCTGCGGACCACTTATGTGCAGCCCTGGTTATTTAGCTCGTCATGTTGCAGCCACAGAAATTCTTTTGTCCATGAAACCATAAAGCTGCACTTTCTTTTTGCCTTATAGTCTGATTTGTCATAACTTTTCCGTTTTGTGGTAAGCTTTTCTTTGGCTGTCCCTTCTTCACCCTGACCTGTCTTATTTGGCTCAGCAGAACTAAAATATATATCCTGCTGCTTTTACACAGGCACTCACATAACGCTCAGCGATTCTCTGCACGATCAACCTCTCACATGTTTAAGCTGCGGGAGATTTCACTTGTCATGTTTGCATAGTAAGCTAACGATTGATAAGACGATGTCAGAGGAATTGGTGCGCAAATTATCATCACTCACCAATCAGTGCTGTCGCTCTCTATACACAGTTCGCGCGATTGCAAAGTGAAAGCAAAAAAACAAGCGCAAATTCAAACACGATTTCAATATGTCACATGTTGACAGTGGCTCACCGATGCCAATGACATAATTACCCAGCTACATTTCCGAAAGAATGCAAAAGCATTGAAATATATTTTCCTATGATAGCCCGACGGGCAGGGCAGAGACAGATTTTGGTAGCCCGACTGGAAAAATCGCTAGCCCCGGGACGTCGGGCTAGCGATTTTGCGAGCCCTGGCGCGTGTACACTGTTGGTTACCACGTGGCAGCCAGCATCCAGCCTGCATACCAAACACTCCAGGTGAGCAGCTGTTATCCAGGAACTGGCAGAGCCGTAGTTACCTGCATGACTTCCACTCTGTTTCGTTCACTCCTGGGCTTCTCTCATAGATCTGAGTGTCTCTGCTCAAATCTTATCTTGTCCTGCGAGGAGACATGTCCACCTCATTTACTGTCACGGGGCATCAGGAGGGAATGGAAATAGAACCTTTATTAACTCAGTATGGACAGGTTTTTATGAGAAGAAATAAAGTTAAAAGGTTAAGAGATCGGCTTACTGTCTGGTAAGCTTCTGCCTGTGGCCTGGTCTCTGAGCTGTCAGCTGTAGAGATGTCTGCCTCCTCTTTAATATGATGGAACTAAAGGTGCTTGTTTTATATTTTACTGTTTTATAAGTTTTGGTGGTCCGGCTAACTGAGAGGTCCACAAAACTAAACAGCAGCATTTGAAATGCTTTCGGTTTGAGGTTTGAGTCGGGGTCTGATCGGTGGGGCTGCTGCTTTATAACAGACATAATTCTCCTCATCACCACATCCTTCCTCTTTTAACAGAGACACTTCCTCTGTGCACTTTAACACACTGATGCATGCTTTTATTTTTGTGACTATTTTTGCCTTTATTTGATAGAGCAGCAGTGAAGCATAGGCATGGAAGGGGGGAGAGAGAGAGCAGGGGGAAGACACACAGCAGAGGCCCGCGGGTCGGGCTCGAACCCACACTCAGGCCGCCACATTTCATCGCCACCTGCACCCAGAGAGGATGCTTTCATTCTGTTTTCTGTCACATGGTCTGAAGATAACTACCATTTTTTTAATTTGGAGGTAGAAGGAGACACTTTCAGTCCTTCTACTTGGAAAAGCTTTTACTATGTGACCCCTGACCCGGCCGGTCAGAGCTTCATTTATCACTGCTGTGACTCTGAAGCCCAACAATGGTGTTTGGACCGGCCCTGTGACGGCATCAGACAGAAAATGACCGAAACAAGACCGAAGGCCTGATTCACTAATGTGCAGCTAAACCATAAAGAACTAATTATTTATCCCATGCTACAGAGAGATGAAAAACATCAAAAACACACTTTGTTACATTTTCCTTTGTCCTTTTTCACCATCTGAGCTCTTGTAGTAACATCCTCTCATTACATTTTCTTCCTCTGCTGTGGTTTAATGGCACCAAATAGAGAACTGATACCATCTTAACAAAACTGGTGAATGCAAACCACGGATGGACGCAGATGTAGCCACCGTGATGTCAGCACAGAGATGAGCATTTTTCCTTTCTTTCTTTCTTTTTCTGGCGTTTTGAAACAGAATCCGACTCTTAGAATAACCAAAATTTACAACAAGGGCTTAAAGTTTTATTCAGTATGATCCAAGACGAGTGGCACATAGAAAATATGAGACAAAGAGAACTTTAAAGTGTTACAGTTGACTCTGGTAGCTGCATGCACAAACATTTTTGTGTTTTTCAGAATTTGTTGGTCTAACTTCATCTCCTCTTCCTCCTCCAGGTAAACTGACGGCCTACGACACAGACGGAGACGGAGACTTTGACGTGGAGGACGCCAAAGTTCTGCTTGGCAAGTCTGCTTTAATTTTGCTGTTTGCTGCCCGCTTGTCTGCCTGCCTGATGTGGTTTGCAGACGTGTGACAGTGCCTCGGATTCAGAGATTAACCCGTCAAACATAAACTGAGCTTAAAACCAGCTGAAACATCACAGGAAGCCACAAAGCTCAGGTTTAACGCAGAGTCAGCAGCGTGACTGCAAACACAGACGAGATGCTCAGAGATGAAGGTGTGTGGGCCACGAGTCCATTGCTAATGGAGGAAAAAACCCTGAGATCAGATGGTGCTGTAAAACAGGGGAAGCATGCGAATATAAAGACGACGACCGCAGAACTGCAATAAAAATAAATGAAAACGAGCTGCAGCTCAGGGTTCTGACAGTTTAAATGTCCATCGCAAGCACGAAGAAGTGCCTCATCTACTGTATCAGTGTCCCTGCAGGTCGTTGCTAAAATCTATCAAGTATGAATTTATAAATCAAGAGAAGAAGGTCTTAAACGGTCGTGTTCCATGAGACACAGCAGGCGTGTTGTGATGTTTCAGGGTGTAGTTACGCGGTGCAAACTTTTGATTGTCGGCTGGTTGGTTGGGAAAAATGAGCCACTCAGTATGGGTTGGATCTGCTGGATCTCCAGCATGAAGAGAAAGTGAGGTAGGCTTTTCCCACATGAGAGCAGGACGTCATGGTCAAGCTTCTTCAAGTAATTAGTAAATAGACATCAGCTGAACATCTGGATGTTATAAGAATTGGCCTTTTTGTACGTTGTCATAGTTCTACTTCCTCTTTCATGGTTAAGTTATACATTACATATGCATATTATTACGAATCCCTAAGCCACAGAAAGCTGGCACAGCAGCCCTTCAGCCTTTCTCTGAGACATAGGGTCGTTCGGTAGACGCTCTGGCTCGAGCTGCTACTGCTGGACACTTCTAAGATTGGGTGGTTCGCTCAAGTCTTACTGGGTGGAGACCACGGGGCGCACTGGAGAGATTGTGTATCTCAGAGGGCTTGGGAACGCTGAAGGGTGTGTCCAAGGAGAGGTCAAGGAAAGGGAGGTTCAGCTCGCTACCACCATGACCTCGAATAACATACGGAGAAAATGGATGGAAGGATAAACGTTCTGTAAAGCCAAAGAGTTTCACAAATCCTGCACAATAAACAGAGAACATCAATGATCAGAGTGCCGAAGGGATCAATACACTGTTGAATATTTCTATACCTAAGTAGAACTAGAAAACCAGACCACGTTCCCTCATTTCTACTTAAATTTAGTGTATTGAGGTCTCAGAAGGGCCTTAAACACCGTTCATTATTTCACTGGCTCAGATTTAGCACTTAGTGTTACGTTGCTTTTACAAAACCTCGACTTGGCTCACTTTTAAACAATTAAAGGATCGTGAACATTTGTGACTACTAGAGCGGCTTTATTACGCAGCTGTCTCCAGTTTGAAAACGAGTGTTTAAATCAACCACAGCACAGCCCGCCTCTGATCTTCAGGTAGAAATGGATCTGCTGCAGCTGCAGGCATCGTTTCCTGTTTCCATGATTTGTAGCTTTTTTTTTGGACACTTTTCTTTGACTTTCTCAACAACTGTCATTGCTTACCTTCAACAAAAGCGGAACTTTTCATTTGAAACCTTCTGTTTATGTATCTCAAAGATCAGTTTTCTGCTCTGTCTTTCACTTCAAAGATGATCTTATTATTTATGAAACCGAGAGCTTTTACTTTTTTAGGTTTTGTTGTCAGTAAACTGAAGACAGTAACCAAGAGTGCAAACAGGAGGTGGTGTTTTCAGACTCTACCACGGCAGCTTTGCATGATTCCCAGTTTAGAATAATCCTTCTTTGTCTGGGCTGTGGGCAACCCCATCAGTTCATCTTATGTCTGATCTGAGCCATAGTATCTGCTTCCTTTAAGCAATGTGGGTGGGGCTTGTGTGAAATGACCATATCAGGTAAAACCGTCCTTGACTGCTTGAAACTGAGTGTTTAAATTAATCTCCCAACCGGAAATAAGAAATGTATTTGGTCTTTATTTTGATAGGGCCAGGCAAGTATTGTAACCTCCTGTGAATAACAAGAGTGTTGATAGCATCCGCTGGCAGTATGAAGTCTTAATGGGAAGCTGTGTTATAGATGTCGTGTTTGAAGTAGACTTAGCAGGAACGTGGCCGCCTCTGTTCGTTTTTATTGAGCGGACGTCGTGTCAGAGGTCATCTGACGTGGTTGAGACAGGAAGTAAAATCTTTATTAAATGTCTATAATTCATCTTTAACTCACTATCTTTCTCTTGTCCCGTCTCATCACCCTGTATTTATTTATTTTACCATACTTGTTTGTTCCAGTTTACTCCCCCCGTCCATCCTCCCTCCATCGCATCATTTCCACTTCTTTTCCTTTATAATTTCCTCCTTTGATCCCCTCTGCACTTCCACCCTTCCCTTTTCTTCTCTTCCTCTCTCTTCCGTCAGGCCTGACCAAAGATGGCAGCGGTAGTGCGAATGCCGAGTCGCTCGAGGAGGTTCTTAATATTTTAGCTGAGGAGGGCTCTGATTGGATCTATGGCTTCTTCACCTTCCTTTATGACGTAGTGTCCTCGCCCTTAGAGCCAGGTGAGGAGGAGGAAGCGGCGGCCTCTGAGATGATGAAGGAGGAGGAGGAGGAGGGCGGGACAGCCTCCTCGGATGACGGGGAGGTTAAAGGGGTCATACTGGACCTCCAGAACCAATAGGAAGCAGAGACACAGGCGGTAGGGAGGCTGCCTGGTCCCGACCAGACTGGGATGTGCTGTAGCCCAGTATGATTGGAGGAGGCCAAACAGGGCAGACTGGTCCGAGTTTTAATTTAATAAGTCCGAAACACCACAAGCAGGAAGAACTGAAGGCTGAAGTGATTCCAGATAACGATCGATCTACGGGATTCGTTTGTTTGACATTAACAGATTTTCTCCATCAGATAAAAATGTCCTGCGAGGTCAGAGGTCAAACGGTAAAGCAGGTGCTAGTGGCAACTGGAGGAAAACTGAAAGAAATTCATTTTTAGGGACGATAACGAGTTTGAATTTAACCCAGCTGTTACCTCCGCTCTCATTCATGATAACAATTTTAAACAGACAGAAGACGTAAGCGACCGACCGTGAACAAAACGAGAGCTTTGGTGCTGTAGCTGTACCGTACGGAGGGTCGAAAGTGCCAGGATAACAAAGTAAACAAGCCAGTAAATAATTCACAATATAGAAATAAAATACTACAAGACACCACTGACAACCAGTCAAAGGGAAGCAAATAAAAATAATTCAATAGAAAAATTCAGACTAAATTTATTCAAAAGGGAAAGTAATTATTGTCACGTTTTCTGAAACTATAAACACCTTTATTAATTTTATGATGCATATAACAGTGAAATATTCAATATATTAGTCATTTAATTTGTTAATTAATGTTCACATTGTTGGTCCTCCGTATAAGCGTTATGTAATATAAAATCAGTTATCCTAAAATATCTGTCGTCACAGGTCAGTTTTATACAAACTCGAGGACACGATCTTTGATGTCACAGAGGGCATTTATCCTCTTTATTCACCTTTATGTTCTCATTTTTGTACGCAGCATAAATGTGTTTGCCTTTTATGACTTATTTTATTGTAAAGTGCTGGACTTGGTGCACAAACACATTTGTGCGTAATGTATTTGAGCCCATAAGCTGTTGTGATTATTTTCTCTGCACACTGTGTGTCTACGTTTCGGTAACAAAAAGCAGGGGTGTGATGTGAGCGTCCATCACGTGGTTTCATTCAGGTCAGTTTTAAAATCTTTACGGCGATGTTGCTAAAACTGATCAGAAATCTGTAGTTTGAGTAGTTTGGTGCTTATTTGTGGTGTGTGCTTCTGCGTTGTTACGTATTGATCAGTTTGCAGTCATTTCATACCAGTGGCGCAGAAACATAACTCGGACTTTTGTGAGGTCACTCGGGAGTTTCCAGGGTTATAAAGAAGGTTTGCTGTTTGTGGTAACTTGTGCTGCTGGCCTCACCTGCTTCACAGCAGATTATTGCTGAGATAAGAGATCAGCTAGTATGAAATCACCACCTCTCACCAAAGTCCTGCCATGATCCCCCAGAACTCAGAGCGTGGATCGTAAGAGGACCAAAGATTGTTAGGTTTAAAAACATGGTTACTGTTCTGTAAGCTCAGCATGAAATCCTAAAATAGATCGTATGTGTTGACTTCTCTCTTTACTTGTTCCCCATTTATCATCAGCACGATTGCAGCTGAAGGTCTGCTTTCTAAACTCTGCACAGGTTTAAGTCACCAATATCTCACATTCATTAATGTCATTTTAGCTGTAGCTGTGTCATCATGAGAGCTGTGATAATAATGACTCTGTTAGCTTACAGCCCTTCCTGGCTTTAAATAAACGTTATTAATATACATGATGCACACACGCTGCTTCTGTCTTTGTTTGGAGAGTCGGTCGCTCTGCAGACACGTCCATGTTTCTGATTGGTCAGATGCTGCCTCTGAAAAGCTCTGTTCCCTGATGCCTGCACTGCACAGCAGGCTCAACATAGCCCGATATCGTCACCTTATCTGGCTTCAGTTAACCTAACATCAGCTATCAGGTGGTCATCAGCCGCTGCTTGTGTGCTTTTCTTATTAACACTTTGTGCATTTTAACAAAATTTATATTTTTCTGCCTGTAAAACACTAATGTGCACATCTTGTGTTTGACCTTTCACCTCTGACCTTTGGATCACTTTTTGGGCTTTTTTGTGTTCAAAGCTGCAGACGATTAGAGCAGTGTTTCCCAACTTTTTGGAGCCACGGCACATATTTCACATTAGAAAAATCACACTGTACACCACTGAGCAAAAATGTCACAAACAGCATATTGATCGTTTCCCCCCACGGATCAGGCGCAGCAGAACTGGCTCAGTTTGTCCCCAGTGTACCTTCTTTGCTTTCTTCTGACCACTACCCAAGCTAGGGCCTTCATCTGGGTCAGTAGTTGTACTGCCCTCTAGTGGAAGAGAATGTAATTGTTCTGCCTGTCACTCACGCTGGTCACTGAGAGTACTAATCACTAAGTAATCATTTCTCACGGCACACCTATGTGCCACGGCACAGTGGTTGGGAAACACTGACCTAGAGGATGCAGGTCACCTGTGATGGGAAATGTAATAAAGTGCAGATCAGATCAAAGACGCATTAATTCTTTTCTATACGGTGGCCTCGTACATCTAGGCTTCGCCAATTATCAACAAAAAATGTGGACGGTGAACAGATTAAACAGTTAATATATGAATTTTCTAAAATATAAACTTGTAAGTGTTTGAACTTCAAACCTTCGTATTATATGGTGTTGTAAAGAAAGCATAAGAGCATCTTCACCTCAGTTATAATTTGCTTTTAGGGAGTGAAACATAAGGATGATGTCCTGAATGGCTTTTTGTTATCTCATTTAACAGCAGTGTCTTTAAATAGTCCTGTTATTTATGGAAACTTTAATTGTAAATGTCTTTTATGCATGACTGAAAGTCTGATTAACAACCTGTTCAGATCGTCTAAGGAGCTTGGAAAGAAAAGCGTCTGGACTTCTTTAGGGCTTAAATCCTGGGACTCTCCACCAGCTGCTCTTAGAGCTGAAGAAGCTTCTCGCATGAAACGTCGTCAACAAAACTAAACAAGTCCAGACGCTTTTCTTTCCGAGCTCCTTGGACTACGACGACCTGGACGACTGAGAACCTTCGCAGACAACCTGTTAAGATCTCGGTCTGATTCCTCCTAAGGTTCAACAAACTTCGTCTGTGCAGGAAAAACCTGCACGAGCATAATTTGTTTATTTGTTTTTGTCACAGCTGATTGTGTTTACCTTCCTTTTATTCTGTGCATCGGTTCAGATGATAAGAAGTTAAAAGGCCGTGCTCTGAGGAGAGACAGGCTGAGGAAAGGTAGTGTACAGAGACTCTGTGTTTGTGTGAGGTCACAGCCTGCCGTGCGCTCACCTGACAGGTGTGTCTGCTTCTTAAACCCTGCAGAGGAGCAGAAAGAGGTGAAGAAGAGAGGGGAAAGGAAAGGTATCTGCACGACTCCGTTTGATGCTGAGTGACTAACTGAGCCCATAACAGCCTTAACTCTCTAACTGTCTGCCTTTTTGTTACAGAGTGAGGTCGTTTATGACTTTGTTTAGTGGCTCTGTTTGTGCTTCTTTGTCTATCACAGATATTCTGAAATGCACTAATACCATTAAATACAGTAATGTTTTTACTTGTTTGAGAGTGTTTATCTCGAGTAAAAGTTGTGGATACATCCTCAGCTTTGACTGAAGTGTTACAAGAAGTTATTGTAACACTGTTATACTGAAGTTATTTCAGACCAGTGATGCCAAGGCATGAAGCTCAGAAATGTTAGTTTCAGTCAGAATAACCAGAGTCAAAAGAGAGACTCTGTGCCAGAAGTCACTCTGACGCCTGAAATCGCCACTGTTTTCTTTTATTGTCAAGTTTTTGTTGTTTGCACCGCTTGCTGTGCTAGTTTGGCTTTCTGTTATCAGCAAGTAGACCTTCACTATCAAACTCTCTGATTTGTTTGTCCTCATAGAAGATGAGGTGTTAAAGGCCACTGATGCTGAGGTTAAACTCCCAGAAGGTAGTGATCCCTCTGTGTGGGTTTGTACCTGAATTTCTGGTACTGCTGTGTGTCATGGGCTGTTTTTCCTTCTGTGTATTATTAGTAGAGGTTACAGGAGAGGCTACTGAGAAGAAGAACACGACTCGAGGTACTAAAACCTGCCGACTGCATGTCCAGAGTGTCCTGTAATGTGTATAATCTTATAATTAAAGAATGCAGAAAGTGTGATTTTTAGGGGCGTCCGCAACTTTGAAGTAAGTGATTGAAGCAACTGCCAGTGACAGCAAAGGGTACCATTAGTTAACCCATGCTAGGATAGTAAACACCGGAGCCTCGAATATCCGCTGTGACCCACAGTCAGTTATACGTATCGTGGTCGCCCCTTTAGTCATTTAAAATTTGGCTGATATCAGCTTCAAGGTTATCTTCCCTTGCACCCCTGGACTGTTTCCATCACTGGACGTCCCTGGAAGTGGCTACTTGCACTCTCCTGTCTGTGATTTCACCGCAGTCCTCTAACTCTGACCCAAATTTCATGTCGTAGAGCAAAGATGGTGATGACTGCTGGGTCTCTGGCTACAACCAAGAGACTAAAAGAGCTATTCTGACTCAAAGAGTCTATTGTGTCCCAGCCCAAAGCTAGTCCGTCACGAGCAAGACTTTTTATTTCATTTTTCAACTTGCGCACCATGAAATTAAACTCCCAGAGAAAGACTATTCAGACAGACTTTACTGTGAAGTCCCGACTCTTTAAACTGAAGAACATTCAGAGGAAAACGCCTGAACTAGGAATCTGTGTGACGAATCGACTGTTTTTTTATTTTTGCCTCTAAGATGTTACCCACCTACACTCTCTGGAGCTGTAGCCTGACCACACCTCGCCAGAATTGTGTCCCTATTAATTTGTTCTCTTCCACAAGATGAAGTTGAAGATTTTGAGACAGTGGAGAAAGTACAAGCGGTCAGAACAGGAAATACCAGCAGTAGTGGAAGCTGCCCAGAGGTAGGCAAAGCAACGACCATGAAGGTGAAATCAGCCAAATTTAAATCGGATAAAGTTTGATTTTCATGAGTCTCACGTCGTACACAATGACGTGTTCTTCACGGGGATAATTTAATCCTTGATTCTAATAAATTGGACTCTGTGGATGTTTTGTAAAAGCAACATAATCCTAAGTCTTAAACAGTCGAGGACCCCATTTGTGTGGCTTTTAAATTGACCCTAACATCGGACTTGCATCTCTTCCCCTGCATCTCTAACATTTCCTTGGTTGCTGTGTGCCAGCACACTAATGAGTCGTAGTGGTGAGCATGTGGACGGTAATCTTAAGACTTTTCACCTCAAGCCTCAGACCACGTCGTCCGAGGCGCCATGCTGCGTTCGACTCTGAAGAACGAGTTGAGGGTGATCCATGAGAAGATGGAGGCCAAGAGGATCGCTCGCATCGCAGTGGCTGAGATTAGGGCTTTTCTCACCCAAGAGGAGGAAGCAAGGGAGGCAGTCTGGGCGCTGAAGAAGAAGGAGCTGGAGGTGGCTGAGGAGCAACTCAGACAGGAGAGGGAAAGTGAAGAGAGGAGAAAGGAGGCAGAGAGGTTGGAAAAGGAGAGATTGGAGAAGGACAAGCTGGAAAAGGAAGCCAAGGAGAAAGCTGAGAGAGAAAGGTTAGCTCAAGAGAAGGCAGAAAAAGAGAGAAAGGAGATGGAGAGGCTTGCTAAAGAAAAGGCAGCTAGAGAAGAAAAGGAAAGAATGGAGAAAGAGAGGGTGGAGAGGGAAAAGGCAGAGAGGGAGAAACAGGAGAAAGAAAGAGTGGAAAGCGAGAGGGCTGAAAAGGAAAAGCTTGAGAGGGAACGCATTGCAAAAGAAAGAGAGAGAACAGAGCGGGAGAAGGCAGAGAGGGAAAGATTAGAAAGGGAGAGACTTGAGAAGGAAAGGGTCGCCAAGGAGAAGGAAAGACTAGAGAAAGAAAGGATCGCCAAGGAAAGACTAGAGAAAGAAAGGATCGCCAAGGAAAGACTAGAGAAAGAAAGGATCGCCAAGGAGAAGGCAGAAAGGGAAAGATTGGAGAGGGAACGGATCGCCAAAGAAAAGGAAAGACTGGAAAAAGAAAGGATTGCGAAGGAGAAGGAAAGATTGGAGAGGGAACGGATCGCCAAAGAAAAGGAAAGACTGGAGAGGGAACGAATTGCCAAGGAGAAGGAAAGATTGGAAAAAGAAAGGATTGCGAAGGAGAAGGCGGAGAAGGAAAGATTGGAGAGGGAACGAATTGCCAAGGAGAAGGAAAGATTGGAGAGGGAACGGATCGCCAAAGAAAAGGAAAGATTGGAGAGGGAACGGATCGCCAAAGAAAAGGAAAGATTAGAGAGGGAACGGATCGCCAAAGAAAAGGAAAGATTGGAGAGGGAACGGATCGCCAAAGAAAAGGAAAGATTGGAGAGGGAACGGATCGCCAAAGAAAAGGAAAGACTGGAGAGGGAACGAATTGCCAAGGAGAAGGAAAGATTGGAAAAAGAAAGGATTGCGAAGGAGAAGGCGGAGAAGGAAAGATTGGAGAGAGAACGGATCGCCAAAGAAAAGGAAAGACTGGAAAAAGAAAGGATTGCGAAGGAGAAGGAAAGATTGGAGAGGGAACGGATCACCAAAGAAAAGGAAAGACTGGAGAGGGAACGAATTGCCAAGGAGAAGGAAAGATTGGAAAAAGAAAGGATTGCGAAGGAGAAGGCGGAGAAGGAAAGATTGGAGAGGGAACGAATTGCCAAGGAGAAGGAAAGATTGGAGAGGGAACGGATCGCCAAAGAAAAGGAAAGATTGGAGAGGGAACGGATCGCCAAAGAAAAGGAAAGATTAGAGAGGGAACGGATCGCCAAAGAAAAGGAAAGATTGGAGAGGGAACGGATCGCCAAAGAAAAGGAAAGATTGGAGAGGGAACGGATCGCCAAAGAAAAGGAAAGATTTGAGAGGGAACGGATCGCCAAAGAAAAGGAAAGATTAGAGAGGGAACGGATCGCCAAAGAAAAGGAAAGATTTGAGAGGGAACGGATCGCCAAAGAAAAGGAAAGATTAGAGAGGGAACGGATCGCCAAAGAAAAGGAAAGATTTGAGAGGGAACGGATCGCCAAAGAAAAGGAAAGATTGGAAAAAGAAAGGATTGCGAAGGAGAAGGCAGAAAGGGAACGATTGGAGAGACAAAGGATCGCCAAAGAAAAGGAAAAACTGGAGAGGGAACAGATCGCCAAAGAAAAGGAACGACTTGAGAAAGAGAAGATTGCCAAGGAGAAAGCAGAAAAAGAAAGACTGGAAAGGGAACGGCTTGTTAAGGAAAGAGACAGACTCGCCAGAGAAAAGATAGAGAAGGAGCGCTTAGCCAAAGAAAGGGCAAGAGTCGCACAGGATAAGGAGAAATTAGAGCGAGAAAGAGTAGAAAAAGAAACGACAGAGAGAAACGAGAGGGAGAGGATGGAACGGGAAAGACTGGAGAGGGCAGCGAAGATGAAGCTAGAGCGGGAGAAAACTGAAAAGGAGAAGATGGAGGTGGAGCGGCTGGCGAAAGAGGGCGTGGTGAGACAAGGAAATGGCTTAAAGAGACGAGTGCTACCGGAGAGGAAGCTGAACAGTTCGCAGGTGAAAGGTGAGATAACTGAGAGAGTGACCATGACGGCGGTCAGGAGAGAGAAGAGCGTCTTAGAAGAGAAGAAGAAAATGCCTCATGGGACAAAGTGATGACCTCACAAATGGTCACGGCTCTGATTTGCCAGCCTCACCTCCCATATTCAGGAAACGGATGAAAAGCTACTCGGTGGGGTTTGAAGGTCTTGTAACCACCCAGCAAAGATGATGCTGAACACAAGTCTGAACACACTTTACAATCCAGGCAGTTATTTTGAGTCTCCTTTGTAAATTAAACAAATACAAACGGACAATCTGATTAAAAACCCCTCTTCAAGTTTTATCCCCAACAGAGGTTTAAAATGTTTTCCCTCCAACGTGTTCTGCTTCTGTTGCTCATTCACAAAGTTACAGGACATTACACCTTCATTAAGGGCTCAAACCAGAGTCTTCAGTCTTAACTGTGCTACAGACACCACACAGCTGGAACTGTGGTGAACTAGAAATTAGCATTTCAAGCCAAACCACTCACACATGACTGTATTTGATGCACAGAAAGCAGTAGCGTGGCTTCAGGAGCTTTTGGAGGGGCAACACAATAAATTCACCGTTAATCTACAGATGCGGCCCACAGATTGTTTCCCTTGTGTTACTGCTGCTCTTTCAATGCTGCAGACCTCTTGAAACAGGCCGGTTTTCAAAAGGCCAGTTTCATGAGATTTATGTTGTCTTTGTTTTTCTCATTTTCATGAGACTGTCTTTGGTTGATGATGTGATGGTGACATTTATGGTTTTTCTTATCATGTTTTTTGCTCAAAGGATGAGAGCCAGTATAAGGCGTCTGAATTGTAAGTTTTGAGCTTTAGTTCAAAGTCATGTAGTGGATCTAAGTGGTGAAGGATGTTCGAGGACACCGGCTTTTAAAATAACCTGTAATAACTGTTGTGTAGTGACGAAGCATCGGGAAGTCACGTGTCGTGAGCTGAATAAAGAAACTTTCACAGCCTCTGAAATTATTTTGTTTTTCCTCCAAAATGTGAGAAAATGTTTGCTGAATAAATCCCGCTCATCACATTAAGATTGGTTTCTTTCTCGTGGTTTAATAAAAATGAAAAAGCTACAAGAATATGAGTTCATTTTTAGAGAATACAAAGACTCGTGTAATTTTTAAAACCCTGTTTGTTTCATTACCTCTCTCTGTTTAATGGCAGTAGAAAGCAAGCTGTTTGACTTATTTTCACTTGCTTGATTATCAGTAACGAAACAAACAAATGTCACATTTCATTTCATTGCTGCTTTGCAGGGTGGCCGGTTAGCTCAGCTGGTTAGCGCATGGTGCTAATAACGCCAAGGTCACGGGGTCGACCCCCGTCCGGGCCAAAGTTTCATGTTTTCATATAGGCAAAGTGGAGAGCTTTTACTTGTTCTCTGTGCTTCCTTTCCTGTTGGTTAAAGCCTCTTTCTTGTAAGCTATTCAGCACGATGGCCTGTTAGCTCTGTGGGATAGAGCGTGGTGCTAGTAATGTCAATGTTATGGGTTCAGTCCCTGTACAGAGCAGGTGTATGTGCTATTTAAAGGCAGTGGAGGTGGTCTCAGGGTTGGGCAGGAGGCTGGAGTCGGGTTATCAAGTGCATCCAGAGAATTTGTGGAAGCGTCACACTTATTTCTTTCATCAAAGCTGGAGCTCAGACTTCTTGGATGGTCTGTTAGTACAATAACCTCACTGTAGCACAGCATGTTATTGGTCAGGTAACGTCATTAAAAGGCTCCAAGAGCATAAACATGGTCCAAAAGTCCACTTCAGGGTCTTCGATTAGCTGAGGTGAAGCCTAGCAGACCCTGGAGGTCTCTGCTTAGTGCAGAGAGGGTTTTTTTTCCATAACCAGAATACATGCAAACATCCCCAACCGTCCAACAGCAAAGCCTGTTGAGCATTAATAACGAGAATCCCTCTTCCTCTGCTCAGTGCTATCTCGAGCCACCACTGCTTCCTTCTGTGCTCACCGTGTGCTTGCTGCTTCGATCCTATCAGCTCAGATTTCCTTCCACAGGAAGATTATCGGGGTGCTGGCGCTCCCGAGCTCCCTGCTGCTGTCGGTTAAACGTCTTAAAAACGAAACCCCGCTTTTTGTTTTTAAAGGCACTGTCACACTTGGCTGTAAACCAAATCAGGTATATATGAAGTTCACACAATTCAGAGTTTCCTCCTTCTGCTATTTCCATCTTCTTCTCTGAGTGCTGCAGTCTGGTTTTTATGTATGCTACTTTCAAAGGGACGAGAACCATTTTTCCTTAAGTTTCCCATGTGTACATATCTACTTTTTCACACCAGTCGTCCCTCATTGTTGGCCTTAAATCAGAAATACAGAGATTTTTAAAAGCTTGTTATGGTCTAAACGAGTCTTTAAAGCTGATTTGTAAACAGTTATTTAAGATTTCATCAGATCTGGAAGGAAAGGCGCTGTTTTACGAGAGCTCGCTTTACGAGAGCTCGCTTTACGTTTAATTGTCAAATAAAAAGCTGTAAATAACTTTGCGTGGTCTTTAAAACATTTATATCCTGAACACTGAACAGGACTGAAAGAAGCAAAGAGGCTGCATGTAGGAGACACACCTGAGAAGCAAACAGGTAAGTTTACACACACACACACACACACACACACACACACACACACACACGCCCTCTGGCTCTGCTGACTCTCTTCTGATACCTGAGAAAACCACCTGGGAGCTGACCTGATTCCCACCTGTGGTTTTTGGACGCGCGAGCGTCTCCGTGTCCTGCCAACAAAGCCTGACCGGAGCTCCTCCACACTGGGAGCTGCCCAGTACAACCAGTCTGCTAGTGTCTGAGCTCTGCTGGAAACCTGCTTTGTTCTCAG
The DNA here is from genome assembly GCF_051167445.1 of Perissodus microlepis. Lineage (NCBI taxonomy): Eukaryota > Metazoa > Chordata > Actinopteri > Cichliformes > Cichlidae > Perissodus > Perissodus microlepis. The sequence goes on from NC_140469.1 coordinate 31,388,512, forward strand.
CGTACTTCCTGTCACCGCTCGTTTTCTTTGCTATTGTTTAAAATTGCTGAACTACTGATACCTGATGTCTTTTTATTATGTTCACATCGACATCAGTATTATAGAGAAATATAGGTTTTATTTAATGAAAGAGACCTTTAATCTAACTTTTGCACTTAGATGCTCTCGTTTTGGTTTTTGGTTCCTTAAATGCAGAAATTTTGAAGGAAATATTGAATGAAAGCCACACTTTGTATAAGTTGTTGGTATTTATCTTTAATTATTTTATTACACTATTTAATGAATAATTATGCCTTTTTTTTTTACAGCCAGTGCAGTGTTTTTTGTATTTTTGTTCAGCGATCAGGAGTTTGTTTAATAGGTTTCTAAATTCTAGTATTCACAGCCATTAGTCTGAGTGATTCGGTTTAAGTCATTTTGTCTTGTCAGCTCTACACTGCTGTGGCCGGTTAGCTCAGCAGGTTAGAGCGTGGTGCTAATAACGCCAAGGTCACGGGTTCGACCCCCGTACGGGCCAAATTCATGACTGGCAATAATTATGTTTTTGAAGTCAAATGTTTATCTCAGACTCTGTGGTAAACACTTTCCTAAAACATCTTATGTGGCGATAGAGGCTTTTATTGTGAAAGGCGCAAACAGGATGAAGCTGATTTCACACTTGCATGGAACAAAAACGGTTTCCTGTGCAGACTGGACGACAGGACAAACAGACACTTCCGCTATTTCTTATTTTTTCTCCACTTCAAAGTCGGAAAAAACTTCAAACGTCACAATTTTTATAAATCTGTGAGAATTTAAAATTGTACAGAGTTAAATTGTATCAAAACAGAAGTCAGAAAGCATCAACAAACTCTTGTTTTTCCTTTAAAAACACATTTGTTCAACTTAGTTTTCAACTTTTTTCACCTTTTTGCTCCATCTTGTGGTACAAACTGGTATTACATGGAAGTACAGCCTGGCACTAGTTCAACTTCAGTAGATAACGCTTTACTATAATACATGCATGCTGTTTATGGTTTAGTTAATTTGGACAGACTTTAAACATTAATTTACAAAAGTACCTGTAAAACCAGTAAATGAGTTTAATGGATAAATAAATCTGCTTCCGGTGTTTTTGGTGACGCTCAGTCCTGCGCTGTCCTGTCTCTGTGTGTTGGCCCTGCGACAGACTGGCGAGCTGTCCAGGATGTACCCCGCCTCTCGCCCTATGACAGCTGGGATAGGCTCCAGCAACCCTGATAAGCGGAAGCGCGTTTATTTAGTTGACTAAATAGAACCTGACTTGAAATAAATGCTCTTAAACATCATAGTCCTGCTGTTTGTGATCTCACTTCCTGCTTTGATGCGGTGCTCAGCAGCTTCCTTACCTGGATTCTAACCTGGATTTGAAAGGATGGAGGAGGATGTTGGACTTCTGACGGGTGTTCAGAATATAATCACTGTCTGCTTTTACCTGTCATAAATCACACATGATGTTTACACTGAGCATGAACTTGTTCCAGCAACAGCAATGTTTTAATCTTACTTCAGTCATTCCTCTTTTTATCCTGTAAACTTCAAGTGTTAAAAACTGAAGAAACCATCAAGTCTGCAGCTGAAACAGCCAATCAGCAAGCTGCAGAGCCGCGAGACGTCGAGCCAACAGAGGCCGCGCCATCCGTGACTCTGCCCAGACAGAGCGAATCAGGTACGCGTGAGCAAGTCTGCTGAATGAAGGAAAAATTCAGTCCAGTTACCTGAAGGAGAAATAAGTTTGGGAGCAGCAGATCAGTCACTACAAAGTGTTTGAGCTGTTGATATAATAAAATAAGGTTTAAGGTCCAACTCTGCAGGTCTCTGAAGAGTTTAAGGCACGCCCGAGTCGTTTGTCACATGACTAACCTGACTGACTGAGAGCGACAAACACAAAATATAAAAGCATGTAGTCGACTCCACGTGGCTGAAAGTGAAGCTGCTCTGTGCGTGGCCTCGTCGTATCCACAGCACCTGTATGAGTCTGAATGCTCACGTTACCTGCTGCCCCACACACCTGTGAGATCACTGATTGGCTCCCTCACCTGTTGATGTCATGATGGTAACATTATGGCTTCTTTCTGTGTGTGTGTGTGTGTGTCTGTGTGTGTGTGTGTGTGTGTGCGTGTGGTTGGTCCAGCTTCTGGATCTCAGGATGTGGAGTCTGAAATCCAAGGTTGGTGCTGCTGCTGCTGCTGCATGCCTCCACCTTCTGCTTCTGCCTCTGGATGATGAGATGTTCACGCCCGCATCTGTATTTCTGTTTACATTTCACACATTAATATGACAAAAACAGCAGTTATCACTGACTGACACTATTTTCTGTTGAATATTTGCTTTTTGTGGATCTGTTGCTGCTTTTTGTGTCACTTTCGTGGATTGTAGTTTTTAAAAAGATGTAATCAAACAAAACTCTGAGTGCATCAGTGGAGCGCTGCTCCCTGTTCAGCTTTGAAGCACACGCAGAAGTTTATTAGTGAGCTCTGTGACTTTTTTTTTAAATAATCTGTGTGCAAAAATGTGTTCAGCATTGAATGAACAGCCCGGCTTAACAGAACCTAAAACCCGACTTTTAGATGGCAGTTATCGCAGTGATGGTTATCTTCTGTGTCTCTGCTTCAGGCACTGAGCAGGCGTTTAGCCGATCATTAGACCCAACGTGAATAGAATGAGCTGTGCTTAACTTTAGTCAGAGACGTTATGAGAGGAACAGAAAGAATCTTTGTTTTGCTGCTGTTTAATGTGACTGCTGCACGTTAGAGCTCTGAAACTTAAACCTGCCACATTTAAACATTAACAGCCGTCCAGTATCAGGGTAAAACTGGCTCCGGCCTGATGCACACTGCAGCGCTGTAACTGTCGTTCATGTTAGGCTCTATGAAGCACACTCCTTCTGGGCAGACTCTGTATCGAAGTTAAGGCGGGCTGCGAATGAGAGATCGATGAAAATGTCACACTTTGTTGTTTTTTAAGCCAAACTCTGGAGAGATAATCAGCTGCAGACCAGGATATCCATCCAGCAGGTTAAAAGAGCCGCCGCACACCTGCCACCCATTAATCTTGTTGTTCGTGACCTTGTAGCTGCTACAGTCCAGATGTGGCAGGTCGCCCTCTGCTGGAGGAGTAAAGAGACGCTGCATCGCTGCACACTTCTGTTGTGCTGAGCTGCTTCTTCTTCTCTGCATTTATTCCTTCAGTGCAATGCATGATGGGACGCCGTGCTTGGGTAGTGAGCTTCTGTCCTGTTCGTTTCATCAGGCATCATGAGGCTCGTTTCATATTTGGAGTTTATTAAAACTACAGTGGAGCGAGTGCCTTCAGACAGCTCACACTTCTGCCTCTTCCTCACCTTCCACATATTCCCACACATCTTTGTTAGTCTGTGTGTGCGTGTGTGTGTGCGTGTGTGTGTGTGTGTGTGTGTGCGCTTTAACTCATTTTCCTGATGTTGATTCATTCTCCACCTCTAGCTGCTGTGCCCCTCCCTCCGCCAGCAGAGGACAGCTTTGTACCAGGTCAGTTAAACACAACCAGGCGGGTTTAAAAAAAGGTTTCTTATTCTTCTCGAGCGGGTGGAGGGTCAGGGTGGAGGTTTAAAGATGGAGGTGAAAGGGAGGATATATGGGACAAATGGTGATGAAGATGATGGAGCTTGTGTATGGAGGTCCTTCAAAAATGCCCCGAAACGGAAAACTGTCCTTTTTTCTCAAACTGACTGACAGCATGTAGAGACCCAGAAATGAGATGATTGATAAACTGAGAGGATCGATTAGTAAATCCTGTCCAGATTAAGGAACAGAGGCAATCTGTTGTCAGATGTATTCTTGAAACTCGTGAACATGAAGGAATCGTTTTGAGTAAAAAGCAGCTGAAATATATCAAATCAAAAGTTTACTTATTAAATTAATTCATAATGAAGGAAAGTGTGATTGATCTAAACGAGTACATTTCATTCGGCCAGCTCACATAAATGTGACATTTCACACTGTACTTACTTTCCTGGATGTAATTAGATTACTTAAAGTATTTTGGGCGTGTGCTCACGCGTCGATTCCTCCGCCTGCTCCGTGTGTGACCACGTGATCACGAACAATAATAATCACGTCTGTGTCTTTGTTTGTCGTAGATGATCCTCGGGAAAGCATCGGTCCTTACGGTGAGCGGCCTCTGTCTCTCTGTGATGTCACTAAACGTTACTTCATGTTAATCGCTCGTTTTCTCGTCCTCTTCTTCAGGCGATGAAGCCAACACGATTGACACCACTGGAGGTGAGACAGCAGCATGTGAGGGCAGAAACCACGATCAGATTATTATGGTTGGAAGTTTGTGGTAAAAGATAAAAACGATGATGATGATGGTGGTTTTGTTTCCTGTTGCAGTTCTGCTGGCCGAGCGTCAGACTGAGGAGAGCTCAGGTGAGTCAGGCTCAGATTAGTTACTGCTTTTACTCATACGTGCATGTTTTTAACGTTCAGCCTCTTCTCATGTGTGCTGATGTTCTTCCGTGTGGTGAGGATGTTGTTTCAGGAGGCCCGATGGAGCCGTCCTGCTTTACTCTGATTGTTTGATTCCTCAAAGTGTCTCAAAGACGGAGATCTCAGAGATCCCCTGTATGAAAGAAACTCTGTGCGAGATCAAATTTGATGTCTTCTCTTTGATAGGAAGTATTGTCTGTAATAAGCGATCCGTTATTTAATCAGTTCTACAGATTATTTCTATAAAGTGTCATGAAATGAGATTAACGTGGTTGCCCACAGCTCTGATACTGTGGAGTGTGTCATACGTGAATCTGAATCACTGACTTTCTGTCCTTCAGTGGAGTCTGCAGAATACCTGACGAGCTCCAAGCTGACACAGGAAGCAGGTATCTGCAGTACACGCACACGCCTGAAACACTCACTACAGGTTATTTTTACTTTGATAGACGATGTTGTGTTTTCACACACACCACTGAGTGTTTTGCTTGACTGTGACCCACATTTCCAGTGTGTCTGGGGTAAAAACACCTACGTGTTTTTCTTTTTTTGCATCTGGCACAAACTCTCTACATCTCATGAGCAGCTTTTTCCTCTTTCTGGGCCAACACATTTGTCAGTGGCATAGCTGAGCTGAAGTGGCCCATATGAAGACTCAGGCTGTCTCCCAATTCAGGGTCTGCAGCCTTAAAGTACGGACTTCAAGGCCAATTACGTCACAGCGACGCGACGAAGGCTGTCCCAATTCGAAGGCTGCTCGAAATGCGGCCCTGAAATGAGTCCTTCATTTCCCTGAATTTTAAGGCTGTGGCGGTGTAGACTTCGTGGCCCAACATATCCCAGAATGCATAGCGCGGCGGTGGGTGTGGATAATTTTGCCGAAAAAAACGGCGGATGAGGGGCGGCCGAAGAGTGAACTTTAAGTACTGAATATTATGTCACTTGTTTATGTGCAAATGTTTAATAACGAAGAACATGAAAACATTCCTGTTGGCCACATGTCTGCAAAGTTATGTGACATTAGTGACGTTTGTACTAACTTGGTTTTAAAGCCTTTACTTTAAAACATACGCCGTTCAATAGCTGAGCTTAATCTTACAGAGAATGATCAAAGCTCATGTAGAAACAAACAAATGAACAAAAGATTTTCTCCTTCATTTCTGTCAAACAAAGCTATGACACGTTTCCAGTGGTTAGTATCATGGTTGCTAGGCAACCTGGGCAGCGCAACAGAGGCTTTTTTTTTTAAACTTTATTGACAAACAACAGTATCAGCGCAACGGAGGC